>NC_090389.1:20791032-21091032 GCF_036365525.1 Heterodontus francisci | reverse complement strand
AGGGGTGAAAGATATAGGACAGATGTCAGAGGTAGTTTCTTTACGCAGAGAGTAGTAGGGGCGTGGAACGCCCTGCCTGCAACAGTAGTAGACTCGCCAACTTTAAGGGCATTTAAGTGGTCATTGGATAGACATATGGATGTAAATGGAATAGTGTAGGTCAGATGATCGGCGCAACATCGAGGGCCGAAGGGCCTGTACTGCGCTGTAATATTCTAATTCTAAAAAATTCTAATTCTAATTCTAAAAAAAAAGATCTAGATCAACAATACTCATTTGTACAATCTCTCCCTATCTGTCAAGGATCACGATAGCACCCCCAATGAACCAATGGCTAAAGGCACCACCCATTGTGGCACTAAGCTTTATAAATCAAGACAACCCTAGGCTTGATTCCTGCTCTGTACTGAACTAGATTATTTCAGCTGGGGCAGTAGTTGGATACTACAATTGCCTTGGCCGTACTGAAATCGGGGAGTTTTGGGGGTGTGGAAACCAACCAGGATTCCTATACTACAAGCCATCCAGCAAGTTTTTGCTGGGGCGTGTACGTATATGGATGTCTGCTGAACCGGGGCCTGCGTGTCTGATGACACACCTGTGAAGAGCCTTGGTATGTTTTACTATGTCAAAGATGCTATATATGTGCAGGTGTTATTGTAATGCCCATGTAGGCTCACTGCCTGTGGAGCTATTCCCTGGCAGAAGTTAACACCTTCAGGAGAGGAAGGAAGGAAATGGGAGAAAGTTGCCCAAAAGAAAATGTTAAGAGTTGAATCTGTGATCAATATTCACAACTGGGAACAGCTGCTGAACAGGAAATTCTAAAATGTCACATTGATAACGAGCAATTTTATTCACGTTCAACTCACCAGATATGCAGACAACTCAAAAGAGCAAAAAGGATTCCAGAGATTAAAGACATAGGGACAGCAAATATAAATGAGATGATTCTATAGCACCATAATTTAGATACTTCAAACAACGCGTCACTCCAAATCCAGATTTTGTCGAAACTGTGAACCGAATCAGGCTCCGCAATGACATCTTCAAAGTTTACCTTTAAATAGACAAAAATAAAGCAGGATTCATTGTAAATTGATCTAATGCAAGATGGAAATGTACTTTTCATCCATGCATTTGTCACTGATCCCATTCCCCTCCCACTCTCTCAGCCTGAACCAGACTGTTTGCACCCTTGCTGTCCTATCCCGAACGGAGCTTTTGACCTCATATCCTCTCCATCATCAATATGGCCTACTTCCAGCTGTCTCCACCCTGCCTCAGCTCACTTACCATTTAAATCCCTCGTCCAAGCCTTTATCACCTCCAGATTGAACAATTCCAATCACTCCCTGGCTGGCCTCCCATCCTTCATCCTCACGAAACTACAACTCTTCTGCTTACACATTGTCTTGCACCAAATCCCATTCACTCATCACCCCTGTCCTCTCTGACCCGCACTGGCTTCTGATTTCCCAATACTTCAAATATAACATTTTAATTCTTGTGTTTAAATCCCTCCAAGACCTAACCCCCTCCCTAATCTTGTAATATTTTCCATCCCATCACCTCCTCCAACCTCTCCATTCCTCTGGCCTCAGCCTCTTGTGTACACTGCCCCTTCAATTGCTCAACCATTGGCGGCCAGGCCTTCAGTCAGTAAAACCCCATGCTCTGGCATTCCCCCCCTAAACCACTCTTCCTTATCACCTCCCTCTCCACCTCTTTGACCAAACATTTGGCCACCCTTCCTAATATCCTTCTTTGGCTCAGCAACATTTTTAACTTAAGCCTCTGTGAAGCGCCTTGCGACCTCTTTTGACAGTAAAGGTGCTACATGAATGCAAGTTGTTGTTGTACTAAGAGAAGAGGTTACAACACCATGGAGTATATTTTGAGAGCTGCAGCATTGGCTCCTGTACAAGGCAAGCTTCCATTTACACAGTGGAATGTATCATGCACAATCCATAAATTACCATTCACTGTTGAATGCTTAATGTGCTCGGATGACATTCCTCTGTCTGCTATTTTAGTGGGAGGCAATATCGCATTTAAAATAAGTGCTTTACAGCCTATGTTAAAACGTGAGCCCATTATGTGTCCATCCTGTAATATCACCAACTCCAACTTCCAGCTCAACTTTCTTCATTTTTCTATGTGAAAAGGCTGAATATTCTGCTTGCAACTATGGTCAAAATGCTGGTGTAATGTCACTCAATGGACTCAATATGATTAGTGTTTTTTAACTCCTGTCACAACCTTGATGATATTTTTATCTCTCAGAAATAATTTCTGTTCAGCATTTGCATGGTGGGCCAGGGGCGGTGGGGTTTGGAGGTTGGGATGGACGAGGGGAAGAGGGACAGGGATTGGGCTGGGCAGGAGAGGAGAAAGTGGTTGCTCCTGGTGGGTATCAGATGGTACAAAAGGACACCTTCTTTCAATACAACACCAAGTTTCATTTATATAGCGCTCTTAATATAGTAAAACATCCCCAGGCGCTTCACTTGAATGTTATCAGACAAAAAAATTGACACTGAGTCGCAAGGAGATATTGAGACAAGCGGCCAAAGCTTGGTCAATGCAGTATGTTTTAAGGACTGTCTTAAAGAAAAAGAGAGGTGTAGAGAATTCTGAAGGCAGGGTGCCAATGGTGGGTGAAGGAAATTGGAGATGCACTAGAGACCTGAGTTGGAAAGAACCACAGAAATCTCAGAGGGCTGGAGGAGGCTTTGGTTTTTTTTGATTCGTTGTCACGATGTGGGTATTGCCCATCCTTAGATGCCCTGACTAAGTGGCTTGCAAGGCCACTTCAGAGGATGGCTAAGAGTTGACAACATTGGTGTGGGCCTGTGGTCACATATAGGCCAGACCAGGTATGGATGGCAAGTTTCCTTCCCTAAGGGGCAACGATGAACCATTTGGGTTTTTACGGCAACTGCATGGTCACTTTTAATCACACAACCTTTTTTTTAATTTCCTTTAAGCAAAAGTCAATGTTGCAAGTACTGTGGTGGGATTAAAATCTAACACTCACTACCCAACCCATCCCTTGCAGTCATCTGCAGCACCATTCTATGCTAGAGAGATAGTTGCCCTAATTGTTATCTTGTTACATAGAATATATGGCACAGAAACAGGCCATTCAGCCCAACCAGTTCATGCCAGTGTTTATCCTCCACTCTTATCTTGGACCTTCTATATACTAGGCCTGGAGATATGATTATCTTACCCACCAGGACAAGGATTGCTCATAATCGCAAGATGTTTAACTTACTGAGCAGACATTGAAGAAGATAACGCACTTAACCTCCCTTTTTGCCTTTAAGTTGCTGCAGTTGCAGCTGTCCAGCTGTTGCACTGGCATTTTCAGTCATCAGCACCCCAAGAGCACTTGCTGTCCAACTTGACCTATTTTCCCAAAGAATGCTGGATCAAGGTACTGAGTGCCTTTCTCACACTCACAAATGCCACCAGAGGTACTGAGTGAACTCTTGATCCCAGACTCAAGGTAGATTGCATTTTTGTGGATACCACTTTTCCATGGCTATTGTTTCTATGGTTATTACATTGCTTCCAGTGCCCAATTTTCTACAGGCATTAGCCCAAGCATGGACATCATTTAAATGGATCTTGGAGGGAGGGGTAAAATATTGCTCTTCCCCCCCCAAGATGAAAAGTTAGGCATTCACTCCTTTTCGATGATGCTCTCATTTCAACTGTTTCAAGCTTTTAGTGTTAAATCATTAAAAATAGAAAAAAATTCGAAATATTTTATGAATAAACAATAAAGACCCACTGAATACGCTTTTAAATGTAGGTAATTAATTGCACTTTAAAGCTGTGTACCGATATATGAATGAAATGTTTGCTAATGAGTTGCCAGTTTTTTATATTTGTTTACAAAAATCGAAAAAGAAATCTTGCATTTATATAGCATCTTTTACGACCATAGATGTCTCAAAGTGCTTTACAGCCAATGAATTACTTTGACGTGTAGTCACTGTTGTAAGGTAGGAAATGCAGCAGCCAATTTGCACACAGCAAACTCCTACAAACAGTAATGTGATAATGACCAGGTCCTCTGTTTTTATGATAAAAGCAAAATACTGCGGATGCTGGAAATCTGAAACAAAAACAAGAAATGCTGGATTCACTCAGCAGGTCTGGCAGCATCTGTGGAAAGAGAAGCAGAGTTAACGTTTCGGGTCAGTGACCCGAAACGTTAACTCTGCTTCTCTTTCCACAGATGCTGCCAGACCTGCTGAGTGAATCCAGCATTTCTTGTTTTTGTCTCTGTTTTTATGATGTTGATTGAGGGATCAATATTGATCAGGTTACCAGACATATCAGGTTGAAAAGTTAGTTTTACTAATAGTTCAAAAACAAAAGAAAATGGAAGAGAGTAGAGTAACAGTCAGAAATTGGGCTTTAGGCTTTACAGGTAAAGAGAAAGCTAAAAGATGAACAGTGAATAAACTACAAAAGAGAAATAAGAAATGTGTGAGTAAAATGTTAGAGCTGAAGGACAGATTAGGGTGTGTGGCACAACTAAGTGTTCTTCATACAAATAAGGAACAAATTGAATGAAATACAGACACAAATTCAATTTGGAGACTGACATGGTAGCCATTACTGAGACACGGTTGCAAGACAGTCAGGACTGGGAGCTAAATATACCAGGTTATAAGATCCACAGGAAAGATATGGAAAATGGTAGAAGGGGCGGAGTAGCCTCGCTGATTAAGGATGAAATCACTTCAATGATAAGAAAGGATATATCATGAGGTAAGTAGGCAGTGGAGACTTTATGGGTAGAATTGAGAAATAGAAAAGGATTTAAGATTGCAATGGGAGTTGTGTATAGGCCCTCCAATAGCAGCTGTGAAGTGGTAGCTTGCATAAATGTAGAAATTTGACAAGCATGCAGCAAAGGCAGAATGGTTTTAATGGGGGATTTTAATTTTCGTGTAGATTGGGACACGCGGACTAGTACAGGATTGGCTAACAGGCCAAATTGGCATAGATCCAGGAAAATGGGAAAGATGCAAAGAACAGCAAAGGGTGACAAATCAAATGGTAAGAGCTACAAGAAGGGAGTATGAAACGAAAATTGCAAGGGATATCAAAATCACCACAAAATCTTTTCGAATTATTTTCAGAATTTTGTTTTCACACAAAGAATAGTGGGTATCTGGAATGAGCTGCCTGAGGAGGTGGTGGAGGCAGAAACAGTAGCAACATTTAAGAGGCATCTGGACAGGTAGTTGAATGAGCAAGGCATAGAGGGACATGGAATTAATGCAGGCAGGTGGGATTAGTATAGATAGGCATTATGGTCGGCATGGACGCGGTGGGCCGAAGGGCCTGTTTCTGTGCTGTACGATTCTCTATCTATAACTCCCCTGCTCTTCTTCAAAATAACACCAGGAGATCTTTTATGTTCACCTGAGAAGTGCAGAAAGGGACTTGGCTCATCTGAGTGACAGCATCATCCTCAATATTGCACTAGAGCTTCAGCCTTAATTTTTGCATATAAATGCTACAGTGGGATTTAAACTGAGAACTTTCTGCCTCAGAGGTAAGAGGGCTACCAACTGAGCACAGCATGCATTAATAGCCCTAGCTAGTCTACTTCCTACTCAGATAGGCCCTACGCACAAAAAACAACTGGCAACTCATTGGCAAACACTTCAGTCATATATCGATGCACAGCTTTAAAATGGCAAGATCTGCATACAGAAATGTATATTTAGTGGATCCTAATTGTTTGCTTATAAACACACAGCACAGTGACCCTAATTGCGTCACTGAATGACATCACCAAGCTGCAGATGATGCTTGGCTCCTGCAGAGCCTCTTTCCCCCTCCTCCTTAACAAGAAAACATTTGTGCCCAATGTGTTTTTATGAAGAGATTATTTATTTGCACCATATAGAGAGGATTTTGTTCAAGTCATAAATCAGAGAATCAAGTTGTAATGTACGAAGCGTTACATATTATGCATATTGTCCAGTGAACAGAGAGTACCATGGATGAGGTATGTGAATCTCTGTGCTCGATTCTCTGACCTGCACTGTCTTCAAACAAGACTTCACACTGGGGGCGGAGTTTCTGAAAATGTAACTTCGTATTTTTCGTGACCAGCTTTACAGACAAGGCTTTCTTATGCAAGATTATAGTCAACATCTGCTCAAGGTTACTGCAAAAGTCCCTGACTGTACTGTTTTATGTGTTTCAGTCCTGCTTGCAACATTACTTACAGTTGCCATGATATGGGCAAGCGTCACTTACCTTTAAGTGGGTATTGATGCCTTTGGGGTCCCGGTCTTCCAGCGATGAGATCTGCCCTTTGGGTGCTGGAACATTTTGATCTGGTTCCCCTTGCCCCTCGCCAAGGTCAATTTTGGTTTCGTTCAAATGTTCGCCTGTGAGCATGCTTGCACATCCGACTACAGAGCTTTGGTTGTCGGGCAGGAGGGACACACAGCAGCAGTGTCAGGAGGTAGTGCCAGAGTTCTGATTGAAGTTGCAGATGCCACAGTCCTATCCCATGTAAACCTATAGCTCCCTCAGACAGACTGTGCTATGTGATAGGCCTGTCACTGGGATCAGCTGTTCCCCAAAGCAGCAGAGAAGATTCTGCCTCTGACATACCAGGGAAAGGAATGCCCAATTGCATTGCCCATGCAGCAATGGCAGCCAACTTTTGGGTTTTCAGACTAATGCTGTATAAATACTGATTGTTTGAAGCATAGGTGACAGATTTCTCTCACTATATACAGACTTCTTCATTCAAGTGCTAATGAAGCTGGGAGCACTTCACGACAGAGTGCAATATTCCACAATCAACTTGTCCTGTAACTTTACACCTACATTTATAGTTTTCCCATAGCTTCTTCCTCCCGCCCCCACCACTGATTCTATTTATTGCCCCATTGCCCTATGTATTACCTTTAAAGGGGCACTGCCTTTAAAGGGGCACTGTGTTTATGCCAAAGGAAACAACAGCTGTTTATCATTCCCATGAGCAAGTAATAGAATGAAGTTTTTGCAGTATAACAACATGTTCTGATGTCAAACGTATCCAATATTTGCAGGAAAGCTCAAAGAATTACCCAATCCATGACGATTCTCACTCTTTGATACAAGCTTCTTATAAGCTTGTGAAATAGTCAAGTGGCTCACAGCTTTCTATACAGCTCCCTTGCTTAGCTGACTGAGCTAATGTGCTGCGGAATGAGATGTATGAATGATCATTATTTCTCCCCTGCCATGGGATTTGACCCTTCACCTCCTTTCACCTCAGATGTAGAAGACACCATTGGGTCGCTCAGCTAAAGCATTAGGCATATTTTTGTCTTTTTTTACTAATTCGTGGGATGTGGGTATCACTGGCTAGGCCAGAATTTATTGCCCCTCCCTAATTGCCCTTGAGAAGGTGGTGGTGAGCTGCCTTCTTGAACTGCTGCAGTCCATCTGGTGTAGGTGCTATTAGGGAGGGAGTTCCAGGATTTTGACCTAGCGAAAGTGAAGGAACGGCAATATATTTTCAAGTCAGGATGGTGCGTGCCTTGGAGGGGAACTTGCAGGAGGTGGCGTTCCCATGCACCTGCTGCCCTTGACTTTCTGGATGGTAGAGGTCGCGTATTTGGAAGGTGCTGTGAAGGAGCCCTGGTGAGTTTCTCAGTTGCTGCAGTGCATCTTGTAGATGGTACACATCGCTAACTGCCTGAAAGGGTGGTAGAGGCTTAAACCCTCGTGGCATTCAAAAAATACTTGAAATGCTGTAACCTATAAGGCCGTGGACGCAGAGCTGGAATGTAGGACTACGCTGGATCGCTGTTTTTCAGCCGGCACAGACACGATGGGCTGAATAGCCTCCTTCTGTTCTGTAAATTTCTATTCTAAGCAGTGGTGAAGGGAGTGAATGTTGAAGGTGGTGGATGGGGTGCCCATCAAGTGAGCTGCTTTGTCTTGGATGCTGTCGAGCTTCTTGAGTGTTGTTGGAGCTGCACCCATCCAGGCAAGTGGAGAATATTCCATCACACTCCTAACTTGTGCCTTGTCGATGGTGGAACGGCATCAGGGAGTTTGCCTTCACAAAAGAGAGGGACGATACCGATATTGCAATCAGGGAGGAAGAGTGTGAAATATTAGACGCAATTAACAGTGAGAGAGGGTGTATTAAGGAGTTTAACATCTTTGTGAGTGGATAAATCCCCAGGCTCAGACAAAATGTATCTTAGGCTGTTAAGGGAAGCAAGGGAAGTAAAAGTGGAGGCTCTGACTATCATTTTCC
Source organism: Heterodontus francisci (assembly GCF_036365525.1). Lineage (NCBI taxonomy): Eukaryota > Metazoa > Chordata > Chondrichthyes > Heterodontiformes > Heterodontidae > Heterodontus > Heterodontus francisci. The sequence goes on along the minus strand of NC_090389.1, from coordinate 21,082,727 downwards.
AATACTCTCTGGCTACAAGTGTGATGCCAGAGTATTGGAGGACAGCTAATGTTGTACCATTGTTTAAAAAGGAGAAAGGGATAGACCGAGTAATTACAAGCCTGTCAGCCTAACCTCCATGGTGGAAAAATTGTTGGAAAATGTTCTGAGGGACAGGATAAATCTTCATTTACAAAGACACGGATTAATCAAGGACAGTCAACATGGATTTTTTAAGGGAAGGTTGTGTCTGACTACCATGATTGAATTTTTTGAGGAGGTAACAAGGAAGGTAGTGCATTTGATGTAGTCCAGATGGATTTTAGCAAGGCTTTTCATAAGGTCCCACATGGCAGACTGGTCACGAAAGAAAAGGCCCATGGGATCCAAGGCAAAGTGTCAAGTTGGATCCAAAATTGGCCAGAGGCAGGAAGCAAAGGGTAATGATCGATGTGTGTTTTGTGACTGGAAGGCTGTTTCCAATGCAGTTCTGCAGGGTTCAGTACTAGGCCCCTTGCTTTTTGCTGTATATATCAATAAATTGGACATGGATGTAGAGGATATGATTAAGAAGTTTGCAAACAATACAAAAATTGGCTGTGTGGTTGTTAATGAAGAAGAAAGCTGTAGACTGCAGGAAGATATCAATGGACCATTCAGGTGGGCAGAACAGTGGCAAATGGAGCTCTATCCGAAGAAGTGTGAGGTGACGCATTTGTAAAAGGCTAACAAGGCACAATAAATGGTAGGATACTGAAAAGTGTAGAGGAACAGAGGTGGCTGAGGGGGGACCTAATTGAATTGTATAAAATTATCAGGGTCTAGATAGAATAGATAGGAAGGCCCTTGGTTGATTTTGATAACCAAGGGTCATAGATTTAGGGCGAGAGGTGGGACATTTAGAGGGGATTCGAGGGGAAATCTTTTCTCTCAGAGGGTGGTGGGGGTCTAGAACACTGCCTGAAAGGACTGTAGACAGAAACCCTCATAACATTTAAGAACTACTTGCACGTGCACTTGAAGTTCCATAACCTACAAGGCTCTGCTCATCAGCAGCAAGAGTCTGATTGTGGAATCAGCCCTATAGTCCAGCTCCTTATCTTCATGTCTCAAGAGCTATTTAGGGCAAAGGAATAGGCCATACCTCCCCTTTAGTCTGTTCTACCATTGAATTAGATCATGGCTAATCTGTATCTTATCCATTTACCTACCATGGGCTATGGTTCCATACCTCACAAAAATCTTTTCAATTTTCAATTGACCCCCAGCCTCAATAGCATTTTGGGAGAGAGTTCTATCCAGATTTCCGCTATACTTTGTGTGAGGAAGTGCTTCCTGAAATCACCCTTAAAAGCCAAGCTCTAATTTTAAGGTTATTCCCTCTTGTTCTGGACTCCCTCACCGGAGAAAATAGCTCTTCTCTATCTCACCTATCAACTCCTTTCACCATCATAAATACCTCAAGTTAGATCACCCCTTATTCTTCTATAGTCAAAGCAATAGAAGCCGAGTTTATGCATTTCACCCTTTTAGCCCTGGTATTATTCTGGTGAATCTGAGCTGCACCCCTTCCTATGTCAGGGTTTCTACTTCTACTTTTGGAGTGTGTGTAAATCTCACTAAGGACAGCACTCCTCAGACCTTTCTCTCCAATGTTTCCCTGCATGTTAACTTTATATTCAAATACAAAAGGACAGAGAATTAGTTAGACCTGGAAAGGTAAGAAACTTGACCTGTAGTTCCCCCAATGACCCTATTGAGAGACAGACTTGCATCCTCAGCCTGTGCGGAGTGGGAGAGCAGGTTGGGTAAGGGAAGAGAGTGAAGCTTGAGGGAGGATCTTCTGTCACTACAGCCTGCCTCGTGAGTCCGTGTTTGTTTAAGTGTGGGAGAGAGGGAGAGAGGGAAGCCTGTGTTTCATGAAGTCATGTGGAGAGAGAAAAACAAAGGATGAAAGGGAAAGGAAGATGGAGAAAATGGAAATGCCAAAGGAAAAATCTGAAGTGAGACTTAGGCCCGATTGTAACTGGGGGTGTGGGGTGAGTATGGGGCTGGCGGCCCGAGTATTAGACTCTCCCCAGCTCTCTGATACAGGCCCTGGGCCATATAAACTCCCAGGCCTCATTTAAATAAGTTCACCCAATCCCAGTGTTAATGATGTCAGGCCAGGTGGGAGCATGTGAGCAGGGCAGGACTCATAGGAACCATACTCGGCATAGTTAAGTTGAAGGTGGTGGGCACTGTGTTATAATGAAGAGATCCCGGGTAGCCCAGGGCTGGGAGGCCCAAGGATTGTTTCCTGTACCTGGAGCAGCATTCCTGTCTTTATCCCCATCTCCTATATTTATATATCTTATTAACAAGAGTGTTGAAAGAAAATGAAAAAAAGAATGTTTTTGAACACGCCTGTTGTTTTTCCCTTGGTTGCTCACACCAGTGTCGAGGGGGTTAACCTTTAAGACTCCAGGACGATCCAGCAGGGCTGGCAGCCCATCTGTACTGACCAACCTCACACAAATGGACTCAGTGAGTGTGGGTTTCTGCTTGTGCCCTCACTAGCCCACGATTTTCTGACCAATTGCGGGCAACAAACTGCGGGTTTGTGAGCGCTGAAATGGAACTCCACCTCCCCAATCTAATTTCCTGGCATTTCAAAAAATTTACCTGTCGATTTTTTCAAAAAAAAATGTTGCAAAATTAGCCAGAACACAGCATTTTTAATATAAGATTTAAACGGTTTCTGGGGCATATCCTCAGGCTGGACTAGGAATCTGGGTGCCCATGTACACAGCACTTGGGGGAAGGGGGAGACTGACAAATGGGTACAATTTTAAACTTGTCCCCGATTCATACATATGAAGACAAGAACAGCCCAATATCGCTACCTGCTGATATACAAAGCATTAACAGGCCAAGTGTGGAAGAAAGAAAGGAGAACTTGCATAGAACCTTTCGTGCCCTATGGATGTCCCAAAGGCATTACAGCCAATTAAATACTTTTGAAGTGTAGTCACTATTGCAATGTACGAAACACAGCAGCTAATTGGTGCACAGCAAGGTCCCACACATAGCAATGGAATAATGACACCTGTTGAGGAATAACTATTGGCCAGGACAACAGCAAGAACGCCCCTGCTCATCTTCAAAATAGTGCCACCCAATCTTTTACACCTGCCTAGGAAGATAGGCAGGGCCTGGATTTAACATCTCATCTGAAAGACAGCTCCTCCAACAATGCAGCATTACCTCAGTTTTTTTTATATTTGTTCATGGGATGTGGGCGTTGCTGGCTAGGCGAGCATTTATTGCCCATCCCTAATTGCCCTTGAGAAGGTGGTGGTGAGCTGCCTACTTGAACCGCTGCAGTCCTTGTGAGGTAGGTACACCCATAGTGGAAGGTAGTTCCAGGATTTTGACCCAGTGACAGTGAAGGAACCGCGATATAGTTCCAAGTCAGGATGGTATGCAACTTGGAGGGGAACTTGCAGGTGGTGGTGTTCCCATACATCTGCTGCCCTTGTGCTTCTAGGTGGTAGAGGTCGCGGGTTTGGAAGGTGCTGTTGAAGGAGCCTTGGTGAGTTGCTGCAGTGCATCTTGTAGATGGTACACACTGCTGCCACTGTGCATCAGTGATGAAGGAAGTGAAGGTTGAAAGTGGTGGATTGGGTGCCAATCAAGCAGGCTGCTTTGTCCTGAATGGTGTCTAGCTTCTTGTGTTGTTGGAGCTGTACACATCCAGGCAAGTGGAAAGTATTCCTTCACACACCTGACTTGTGCCTTGTAGGTGGTGGACAGGCTCTGGGAGTCAGGAGGTGACTTACTTGCCAAAGAATTCCCAGCTCTGACCTGGTCTTGTACTACAGTATTTATGTGGCTGCTCCAGTTCAATTTCTGGTCAGTGTTCCACTGCAGTGTCAGCCTCAATTTTGTGCTCAAGTCTCTGGAGCCAGAGGTGCTGGTACTGTGGTATACAGTCGGGAGGGAGTTGCCCTGGGAGTCCTCAACATCGACTCCGGACCCCATGAAGTCTCATGACATCAGGTCAAACATGGGCAAGGAAATTTTCTGTTAATTACCAGCTACCACCCTCCCTCGGCTGATGAATCAGTGCTTTTCCATGTTGAACACCAATTGGAAGAAGCAATAAGGGTAGCAAGAGCATAGAATGTACTCTGGGTGAGAAACGGCATTGTCCATCACCAAGAGTGGTTCAGTAGCACCACTACTGACCGAGCTGGCCAAGTCCTAAAGGACATAGCTGCTAGACTGGATCTGCAACAGTTGGTGAGGGAATCAACAAGAGGGAAAAACATACTTGACCTTGTCCTCACCAATCTACCTGTTGCAGGTGCATCTGTCCATGACAGTATTGGTCGGAGTGACTCCGCACAGTCCTTGTGGAGACAAAGTCCCATCTTCACACTGAGGGTACCCACCATCATGTTGTGTGGCACTACCACCGTGCTAAATGGGGCATATTTTGAACCGATCTAGTAACTCAAAATTGGGCATCCATGAGGCACTCTGGGCCATCAGCAGCAGCAGAATTGTATTCAAACTCAATTGTAACCTCATGGCCCAGCATATCCTCCACTCTACCATTACCATCAAGCCGAGGGACCAACCGTGGTTCAATGAAGAGTGCAGGAGGGCATGCCAGGAGTAGCACCTGGCAGATCCAAAAATGAGGTGTCAGCCTGGTGAAGCTACAACACAGGACTACTTGCATGCCGAACAGTGGAAGCAACATGCAATAGACAGGGCGAAGTGATCCCACAATTATCAGATCAGATCTAAGCTCTGCAATCCTGCCACATCCAGTCGTGAATGGTAGTGAACAATTAAACAACTGACAGGAGGAGGAGGCTCCACAAATATTCTCATCCTCAACAATGGGGGAGTCCAGCACATCAGTGCAAAAGACAAGGCTGAAGCATTTGCATCTCTTCAGCTAGAAGTGCCGAGTGGATGATCCATCTCGGCCTCCCCTGAGGTCCCAGCATCACAGACGCCAGTCTTCAGACAATCTGATTCACTCCATGTGGTACCAAGAAAAGGCTGAAGGCACTGGATACTGCAAAGGCTATGGGCCCTGACAACATACCAGTAATAGTGCTGAAGACTTGTGCTCCAGCACAAACCGTACCCCTAGCCAAGCTGGTCCAGTACAGCTACAACACTGGCACCTACCCACCAATGTGGAAAATTGCCCAGATATGTCCTGTGCACAAAAAGCAGGACAAATACAACCCGGCCAATCACTGCCCTATCAGTCTACTCATGATCATCAGCAAAGAGATGGAAGGGTCGTTGAAAGTGCTATCAAGCGGCACTTGCTCAGCAATAACCTGCTCACTGACGCTCAATTTGGGTCCGCCAGGGCCACTCAGCTCCTGCTCTCATTACAGCCTTGGTCCAAACACAGACATAAGAGCTGAACACTCGAGATGAGCTGCGAGTGACTGCCCTTGACATCTAGGCAGCATTTGATCGAGTATGGCATCAAGGAGCCCTAGCAACATTGGAGTCAATGGGAATCGGGGGAAAACTCTCTGCTGTTTGGAATCATACCTAGCACAAAAGAAGATGGTTGTGGTTATTGGAGGTCAATCATCCCAGTCCAAGGACATCACTGCAGGAGTTCCTCAGGGTTGTGTCCTAGGCCCAACCATCTTCAGCTGTTTCATCAATGACCTTCCTTCAATCATAAGGTCAGAAGTGGGGATGTTCGCTGATGATTGCACAATGTTCAGCACCATTTGCGACTCCTCAGAAATTGAAGCAGCCCACATGCAGCAAAATCTGGACAACATTCAGACTTGGACTGATAAGTGGCAAATAACATTCACACCACACAAGTGCCAGGCAATGACCATCTCAAACAAAAGAGAATCTAATCATCTCCTCTTGATGTTCAATGGCATTACCATTGCTGAATCACTATCAACATCCTGGAGTTACCATTGACCAGAAACTGAACTGCACCAGCCACATAAATGCTGTGGCTCCAAGAGAAGGTCAGAGGCTGGGAATCCTGCGGCGTGTAACTCAGCTCCTGTCTCCCCAATGCTTGTCCACCATCTACAAGGCACAAGTCAGGAGTGTGATGGAATACTCTCCACTTGCCTGGATGGGTGCAGCTCCAACAAAACTCAAGAAGCCCCACACCACGCAGGACAAAGCAGCCTGCTTGATTGGAAACGCATCCACTACCTTCAACATTCATTTCCTCCACCACTGACACACTGTGGCAGCAGTGTGTATTATCTGCAAGATGCGCTGCAGCAACGCACCAAGTCTCCTTCGACCGCACCTTTCAAACCCGTGACCTCTACCACCTAGAAGGACAAGGGCGGCAAATGTATGGGAACACCACCACCTGCATGTTCCCCTCCAGGCTGCACACCATCCTGACCTGGAACTATATCACCATTCCTACACTATCGCTGGATCAAGATCCTGTAACTCTCATGCTAACAGCACTGTGGGTGTACCTACACCACACCGACTACAGCGGTTCAAGAAGGCAGCTTATCACCACCTTCTCAAGGGCAATTAGGGATGGGCAATAAATGCTGGCCTAGCCAGCAATGCCCACATCCTACAAACGAATAAAAAAAACTAAAACCTCTTGACCCTGATGGAAGAATAGTGCCTGACTTACAACCGCTATCCAGACCTCTACACAGCTCATTGTCTTCTTGGAGATGAGGCCCAAGGCCTCACCATTCAGGCACAGGGATCATTTTCTATGTTCTGTCTAAGAATGGGCATGCCAAATTTCTTGGCCATGGTGTGTCATTTACAATTTCAAGGTTTGATACAGTGAACACTAGACTTTTAACCATACAGACTGCAGATTGAAACTGCACACTGCTGTCCCCATCAAATGCTCCCAGCCATTAATATCACTCTCCACTTTAATGTTGCTGTCAGCTTTAGTTTGGTGGGTAGCACACTTGCTTTTGAGTTAGAAGGTTGTGGGTTCAAGGCTTTTTCTGAGTACAATAACCTAGGCTGATACTCCAGTGCAGTACTGAGGGAGTGCTGCAGTGTAGCATGGTGTGGTTTTCCCATTGAAATGTTAAACTGAAGCTGGGACTGCCCAGGTAAAAGATCCCATTGTGCTATTTTGAACAAGAGCAGGGGCGTTCTCTCCGGTGTCCTGGCCAACATTTATCCCTCAACCAACATCACAAAAACAGGTTAACTGTTCATTTATCACATTGCTGTTTGTGGGAGCTTGATGTGCAAAATTGGCTGCTGCGTTTCCTACTTTACAACAGTGGCTACACATTAAAAGATCTTCGTTGGCTGTTAAGCACTTTGGGACGTCCTGGGTGGTGGAAGGTGCTAGATAAATGCAAGTCTTTCTGTTTGCTCTTCCGGCCAATAGTCCCATGCTCCACACCCCATTGCCTGAGCGCTCCTGGGACCTAGGCCCTCCACCTCCCATGCTCCCACACTCAGGTTTCAATGCTCCCAAATCCAAGTTCCTCACTCCTTCCTAGGATAAAACTCCCTATCCTTGCTCTTTTGCATGCAACAGGCCAAGACCCTGTCCTCCTGATTTCTCCTTGCCCCCACCCCACTCCCAGACCCCCTCCCACTCCCCAGGCATCCCGGCCCTCCAGTCATTTCCCACTGCAGTACCTCGGGCTACCTCACCCTTCCCACTTCCAGTGCCCACCACAGATCTGCTACATCTTGGTTCCCATCTTCCTGTATACCCTGGAGACATATAGATGAGAGGAAAGACACAGCAAGAGTGAGGAAGGAGTAAAGGCAGCTGAAGACAGTGATACAAATATCACAATAGGAAAAGTGAGTAAGAGATATAGAGAGAGAAGAGTGTAAGGACAAAGGGAGGACAAAGGGAGCAGCACAGAAAGTGTTTTGCAGAGTGAAAAGGAACTGGGTAAATTTCTTCAGTTGCCTCTTTCTTATTTCTTCAGGCTTTCACTGTCCATTTTGCAGGAAGATACAATTTCAAAATAACTGGGTTTTCATTCACTGAAAACAGGTCCAGAGGCCAGTTTCCCAACCAACTGAAAATCCAAAATCATTATTCTGATCAGTCAGGTCTTTTCCCAGAGGTGCTGCCACAGACACATCAACTGGTCAATGACCCCTGGAGCCAATCACACCTGGATGAATAAACATATGGATGCCACACCACAGTAAGGGTTAATAACCTGTGTGGGTTACAGACAGTGTCAGCTGTAACACACATTGAAGGTCATGTGCGGAGCTATAAATACAATTATACTGAAATATTTCTGCCACACTATGACACTAATGTTAGACACACTAGTCCAGATAGCGGCCCATTGTTATACTGTTGACAATTCTTTTTTCCAGCAGCATTGAGTTGCAACTGCTCTTCGTACATAGGATGAAACCATGATATCATGGGGACCACATCTTGGGCAACTGCTTTGAGTGCCAGTAATGCAATAACTCCTTATAATTCATCTTCTTTATTGTTGCTGGCTTCCTAACTGGCCTGTTAGATCAGACAAGGGTCTGCCAGTCTCCACAACAGGGTGCGAAATGAGCACTGAACTCTTGTGTTTGTAGTTTCACATCCTTTACCTGGAGAACAGTGGGAAGTAATAAAAAGGATTTGCAGGTTGATAAACTGTGACATGAACACTCCTTCCCATATGGCAGGAGGCTTCCACAACCCATACAATGAGGGGAGAGGGGTCACCCACACCTACCACACATAAGTATCCCGCTAGATCTCAACCCAGAAATCAGAGCTGGAGTTTCAGTATCCAGCTACTAGGACTGTCTGGAGCAGGGTTCAAAATCCTGGACCTTCTGGCTCAGAGGTGGGAATGGTACCACTAAGCCAATGAACTGAACAGATTTAAATCACAAGATAGATAAAGATGCAGAAAGACATTCAACCCACCGAAGCTCATCCATCTAGAAAGAATCTCTTCTGCCTCCTTTGCAGAATTGAAGTCCACTATATATTAGTCTTCCTTGAATTAAGATTGCAGGAGCCCTGTGTTGAATCTGATTTCTATAGAACTTAAACCAGACTTAACAAATAAACCCTGGGAGCTGGTTCATGAGCACAATTCCTGGTTCCTAGAACTCAAACACCGAACAATATAAAAGGCCCTTAACTGTTTCTTAAATGGTTCCACGTGTTTTGATTCCATCACCGAATTCAGGAATCCATTCCAAATGTTGATCAGTCTTTGTGCGAAAATCTTCCTGACATCAGTCCTAAATTTAATTTTCACTAGCTTGAACCTACATCCCTTGTTCTTCTGCCACAGTTGATTTGGGACTACTATCCCCTCTTGGACTGGTTTAGATTGAAGTACATTCTAGATTTACCTCTTCAATGCCATTTACTATTTTTTATACCTCTTTTAATCATCTCCTACTGAGGCTGAATAACTCACGTTTTTCTACTTTACCTTTGTAACTCAGTAGTCTGATGCTAGGTCTTACACAGTCTTCAGGGCTGATGTCTTCCCCTTGTTTTCTGCTGACCAAAACATACTCACAATTTGCTCTGACAAAGACTCTGCTGTACAGTTTGCCTTCTCTTTGCCTTGTCGCAAGGACATGTTACCGTCCAGTTTACTAAAACCCGTGGCTTATTTTCAAGTTTGTCCTCAGTTAGCTCAAGACCATCAATAGATGTTTTTTTGCATTCTCGCCACTTTAGTTTGGACAGTGCATGAGTGCTGACTATGCACCAGCCATCCGCAGCTACACTGTTGTCCTTATGGCAGAATCATTGAATCTAAGGGATCCAAAGCACAGATCTTAACAATCTTAACAAGAGCCTTGAGGATAAAGAAAGGAAGAGCTTACTGTTATATATCATCTTATCACATTCTGAACAGTAATAGTAGTTTTTTTTGAAGTTCAGTTATTATTGTTAAGTAGGCGAATGCTGTAGCCAATTGCACACAGCAAGGCCTCACCGACAGCAAAAGAGCTCAATGACCGCTAATCGCTTTTGGCAGCATTGAGTGAGAAATGAATATTGGCCAGGATACTGAGAGCACTAGGAGCTTTCAATAATGAATCATGTAAGATTAGGGCTCATGGGATTGGGAATAATACATTGGCTTGGATTGAGAATTGGTTAACGAACAGAAAATAGAGTGGAGGAATAAACAGGACATTTTCGGGTTGTAACTAGTGAGGTACTGTAAGGATCTGTAAGCAAGGTTAGACTCAAACCAAAGAAGCTGCATCATTCCAAGCAGAAGGGCCGCCTGCACATCAACACTAGCAGAATTTCTTATCCACAGCTGTTACATAAGTTTCTAAATTCACTTGAAAAAGTCCTTCAAAACACTCCTACAGGGGATGCAGAGACCAAGTGGGCCCACATCAGAGATGCCATCTATGACTCAGCAATGACCACCTATGGCAACCGTGTGAAGCAGAATGCAGACTGGTTTCAATCTCACTTTGAAGAGCTAAGCGCATTGTACTGTTGAAATACAAGAAAGCCCCCAGTGAGTTAACATCCGTAGCACTTAAAGCAGCCGGAAGCGCGACACAAGGAACAGCCAGGCGCTGCGCAAATGACTACTGGCAACATCTATGCAGTCGTATTCAGCTGGCCTCCAACACTGGAAACATCAGAAGAATGTATGATGGCATTAAGAGAGCTTTTGGGCCAACCATCAAGTAGATCGCTCCCCTCAAATCTAAATCAGGGGGCACAATCACTGACCAACGCAAGCAAATGGACTGCTGGGTGGAGCACTACCTAGAACTGTACTCCAGGGAAAATGTTGTCACTGAGACCGCCCTCAATGCAGCCCAGCCTCTACCAGTCATGGATGAGCTGGACGTACAGCCAACAAAATCGGAACTCAGTGATGCCATTGATTCTCTAGCCAGCGGAAAAGCCCTTGGGAAGGACGGCATTACCCCTGAAATAATCAAGAGTGCCAAGCCTCCTATACTTTCAGCACTCTACGAACTGCTTTGCCTGAGCTGGGATGAGGAAGCAGTACCACAGGGCATGCGTGATGCCAATATCATCACCCTCTATAAGAACAAGGGTGACCGCGGTGACTGCAACAACTACCGTGGAATCTCCCTGCTCAGCATAGTGGGGAAAGTCTTCGCTCAAGTCACTTTAAACAGGCTCCAGAAGTTGGATGAGCGTATCTACCCTGAGGCACAGTGTGGCTTTCGAGCAGAGAAATCCACCATTGACATGCTGTTCTCCCTTCGCCAGCTACAGGAGAAATGCCGCGAACAACAGATGCCCCTCTGCGTTGCTTGCATTGATCTCACCAAAGCCTTTGACCTCGTCAGCAGACGTGGTCTTTTCAGACTACTAGAAAAGATTGGATGTCCACCAAAGCTACTAAGTATCATCACCTCATTCCATGACAATATGAAAGGCACAATTCAGCATAGCGGTGCCTCATCAGACCCCTTTCCTATCCTGAGTGGTGTAAAACAGGGCTATGTTCTCGCACCTACGCTGTTTGGGATCTTCTTCTCCCTGCTGCTCTCACATGCGTTCAAGTCAACAGAAGAAGGAATTTTCCTCCACACAAGATCAGGTTGCAGATTGTTCAACCTTGCCCGTCTAAGAGCGAAGACCAAAGTCCTCATCAGGGAACCCCTCTTTGCTGACGATGCTGCTTTAACATCCCACACAGAAGAGTGTCTGCAGAGACTCATCGACAGGATTGCGGCTGCCTGCAACGAATTTGGCCTAACCATCAGCCTCAAGAAAACGAACATCATGGGACAGGACGTCAGAAATGCTCCATCCATCAATATCGGCGACCACGCTCTGGAAGTGGTTCAAGAGTTCAACTACCTAGGCTCTACTATCACCAGCAACCTGTCTCTTGTTGCAGAAATCAACAAGCGCATGGGAAAGGCTTCCACTGCTATGTCCAGACTGGCCAAGAGTGTGTTGGAAAATGGCGCACTGACACGGAACACAAAAGTCCAAGTGTATCAAGCCTGTGTCCTCAGTACCTTGCTCTATGGCAGTGAGGCCTGGACAATGTATGTCAGCCAAGGGCGACGTCTCAATTCATTCCATCTTCGCTGCCTCCGGAGAATCCTTGGCATCAGGTGGCAGGACCGTATCTCCAACACAGAAGTCCTCGAGGCGGCCAACATCCCCAGCATTTCCACCCTACTGAGTCAGCGGCATTTGAGATGGCTTGGCCATGTGAGCCACATGGAAGATGGCAGGATCCCCAAGGACGCATTGTACAGCAAGCTCGTCACTGGTATCAGACCCACCAGCCGCCCATGTCTCCGTTTTAAAGACGTCTGCAAACGCGACATGAAGTCCTGTGACATTGACCACAAGTCGTGGGAGTCAGTTGCCAGTGATCGCCAGAGCTGGCGGGCAGCAATAAAGGCGGGGCTAAAGAGTGGCAAGTCGAAGAGACTTAGCAGTTGGCAGGAAAAAAGACAGAAGCGCAAGGGGAGAGCCAACTGTGTAACAGCCCCAATAACCAATTTTATCTGCAAACCTGTGGAAGGGTCTGTCACTCTAGAATTGACCTTTATAGCCACTCCAGGCGCTGCTTCACAAACCACTGACCACCTCCAGGCCCTTACCCATTGTCTCTCGAGACAAGGAGGCCAAAGAAGAAGAGAAGAACTATAAGGATCTGTGCTTGGGCCTCAGCTATTCACAATCCATTTCAATTACTTAGATGAGCGGACCGAGTGTAATGTATCCAAGTTTGCTGACGATACAAAGCTAGGTGAGACAATAAGCTGTGAGGAGGATGCAAAGAGTCTGCACACGGATATAGACAGGGTCAAATAAGTGGTTAAGAAGGTTTGAAATGGATTATAATGTGGGGAAATGTGAAATGATCCACTTTGGTGGGAAGAATAGAAAAGTAGAATATTTTTTTAAAAGTGACGGACTAGTGAATGTTGTTGGTATACAGAGGGATTTGGGTGTCCGTGTACACGAATCACAGAAAGTTAACATGCAGGTACAGCAAGCAATTAGGAAGGCAAATGTTAGCCTTTATTTCAAGGAGGTTAGAGTATTATAGTAAGCATGTCTTGTTGTAATTATATTGGGCTTTGGTGAGACCTGGAGTACAACGTATAGTTTTGGTCTCCTTACCTGAGGAAAGATATGCTTGCCCTAGAGGGGATGCAGCGAAGGTTCACTAGACTGATTCCTGGGATGAGAGGGTTGTCCTCTGAGGACAGATTGAGTAGACTAGGCCTATATTCCCTAGAATTTAGAAGAATAAGAGGTGATCTCATTGAAATGTATAAAATTCTTAGCAGGCTTGACAAGGTAGATTCTGGAAGGATGTTTCCCCTGGCTGGAGAACCTAGAACTACTGGTCAAAGACTAAGGATAAGTGGTCGGCTATTTATGACTGAGATGAGGAAAAATATTTCATTCAGAGTGTTGTGAAATTTGGAAATTCTCCACTGTAGAGGGCAGTGCATGCTCAAGCATTGAGTTACTTGATTGACTGAGATCGATAGATCTTTGGACCCTAAGACAATCAATAGATATGGGGATAAGGCGGGAAAATGGAGCTGATGTAGAAGATTAGCCATCGTCTTATTGAATGGTGGAGAAGGCTCAACGGGCTGCGTGGCCTTAACTAACAGGCGGGGTGGGAGGGTTTGGGTAAAGGGAAATTTAGCAATCCAAAGAGAGAGGTCAGGGCATCGGAGCAGGATAGTGATATGGGTAAATGCCAACAGAATGGGACAGGAAGGGACAGAGAGTTTGACAAAAATTGTACATCGGCAAATAAGGTCATTGCAGGGAATAGAGGTAAAAAAAATGAAATTGAAGTTCCTTTATCTGAATGCACAAAGCATCTGTAATAAGATAGATGAGCTACTGGCACGAATAGAGATAAATGATCTAGATCTGACTGCCATTATCGAGACATAGTTACAAGGAGTTCAAGGTTGGGAAATGAATATTCCAGGGTACACAATATTTCGGCAAGACAGACAGAATTGCAAAAGAGGAGGGGTAGCTCTGATGGTAAAGGATGACATAAGGACATGAATAAGAAGGGCACTAAAATAAAAGCAAAATACTGCGGATGCTGGAAATCTGAAATAAAAACAAGAAATGCTGGAACCAGTCAGCAGGTCTGGCAGCATCTGTGGAAAGAGAAGCAGAGTTAACGTTTCGGGTCAGTGACCCTTCTTCTTCAGCATCAAGAAGGGTCACTGACCCGAAACGTTAACTCTGCTTCTCTTTCCACAGATGCTGCCAGACCTGCTGAATGGTTCCAGCATTTCTTGTTTTTATTTTATGAATAAGAAGGGATCTGGCCTCAGGAGATCATGAAGTAGAATCTGTTTAGGTGGAAATCAGGAATAGCAGGAGTCAGAAAACACTGGTGGGAGCAGTTTACAGGCCCCCTAATAGTAGTTATATTATTGGACAGAACATTAAATGAGAAATTATTGGAGTGTAAAAAAGGTAATGAATTAATTGTGGGGGACTTCAATCTGCATAGAGACTGGGACAATCAAATTGGCAACAGTGGTCTAGAAGATGAGTTTGTAGAATGTTTTCAGGACAGTTTCTTGGAGCAATAGGTTGTAGAACCGACTAGGGAATAAAGCTATCTTCGATCTCGTATTATGTAATGAAGCAGGGTTAATAAGCAATGTCGTAGTAAAAGATCCACTGGGAAATAGTGATCATAATACCACTGAACTTCATGTTAAGTTTGAAAGTGACACATTTCAATCACAAACAAGAATCCTAAATTAAACAAAGCCAATTACAAAGGTATGAGGGGAGATTTGGTTAAGGTTAATTGGGTAAATAGACTGGAAGGTATGGTGATAAATGAACAGTGGGAAACATTATAAGAAACAATTCAAAGGATTCAACAAAAGTACATTCCGTGCAAAAACAAAAACTCGTCAAGAAAGACCCAGCCATGTCTCACTCAGGAAGTTAAGGATAGTACTAGACTAAAAGAAGAGGCTTACAATGTTGCAAAAAAATAGTACCAAGTCTGAGGATTGGGAGTTTTTTAGAAACCAGCAAAGGGCCACCAAAAAGTTGATAAAAAGGGAAAAAATAGAATATGAGAGTAAACTAGCCAGCAATATAAAAACAGATTGTAAGAGATTTTATAAGTACATGAAAAGGAAGAGAGTAGCTAAAGTAGACGTTGGTCCCTTAGAAGCAGAGGCAGGAGAAATCATCATGGGGAATAAGGAAATGGCAGAGGCATTGAAAAAATATTTTGTGTCTGTCTTCACAGTCGAAGATGCAAGTTCCATACCAGAAATAGACAGTAACCGAGGGGCTAAGGAGAGTGAGGAAATTAAGGATATTGATATCAGCAGAGAAAAAGTATTGGAGAAACTTGAGGGACTAAAATCTGACAAGTTCCCCAGGACCAGATGGCCTACACCCTAGGGTTGTAAAAGAGACAGCTGCAGAGATAGTGGCTGCGCTGGCTATGATTTTCCAGAATTCCTCAGATTCAGGAATGGTCCCGCCAGATTGGAAGTTAGCAAATGTTACGCCACTTTTCAAGAAGGAGGTAGAGGGAAAGCAGGGAACTACAGGCCAGTTAGCCTAACATCAGTTGTTGGGAAGGTGCTGGAAACTATTCTTAAAGAAGTCTTAACATTGTCCTTGGAAAAGCATAAAATGATTGGAACAAGTCCACATGGTTTTACTAAAGGGAGATCCTGTTTGACAAATTTATTAGAGTTTTTTGAGGATGTAACTAGTAGAGTAGATAAAGGGGAACCAGTAGATGTAGTATACCTGGATTTCCAAAAGGCATTCGAAAAGGTGCCATATAAAAAATTAACAGGCAAGATAAGGGCTCATGGTGTTGGGGGCAATATATTAGCACGGCTAGAGAATTGGTTAACAGACAGGAAGCAGAGAGTGGGCATAAATGGGGCATTTTCAAGTTGGCAGGTAGTGAATAGTGGGGTTTTACAAGGATCTGGGGCCTCAGCTATTTACACTGTATATTAATGACTTGGATGAAGTGACAGAGAGTATTGTATCTAAAGAGTAGTCAAAGCAAGGCTAGGGTAGATTAGGGACCAAAGTAAATGAATTTCTTGGTGGAGGCAGAGGGTATGGCTGAGGTACTAAATGAGTACCATGCATCAGCCTTCATGAAAGAAGGGGGTACTGCCAATATGCTACAGTAAAGAAGGAGAAAGAGAAATTGGATGGGATAAAAATAGCTCAACAAGGGGTACTTAAAAACTTGGCAGTTCTCAAAGACGAAAAGTGATATGGTCTGGATAGGATGCCTCCTAGGTTCCTGAGGGAAGTAAAGTGGAAATTGCAGAGGCACTGGCCATAATCTTCGAATCCTCCTTAGATACAGGAGTAGTGACAGAGGACTGGAGGATTGCAAATGTTCCACCCTTATTCAAAAAAGAGAAGGATAAACGTGGCAAATTCAGGCCAATCAGCTTAACGTCAGTGGTGGAAAACCTTTAGAGACAATAATCCAGGACAAATTAATTGGCATTTGGAAAATGGATTAAGAAATGAAAATCAGCACAGATTTGTTAAAGGCAATAAAAACAAGAAATGCTGGAAATACTCAGCAGGTCTGGCAGCATCTGTGGGGAGAGAAGGAGAGTTAACGTTTCAGGTCGGTGACCCTTCTTCGGAACGGTTACCTGCTGAGTATTTCCAGCATTTCTTATTTTTATTTCAGATTTCCAGTATCCACCGTATTTTGCTTTTATTTTTGTTAAAGGCAAATTGTGTTTGACTAACTTGATTGAATTATTTGATGAAGTATTGGAAAGGTTGATGAGTGTAGCACGGTTAATGTTATGTATGTGGATTTTCAAAAGGTGTTTAATAAAGTACCACATAATAGACCTGTTACCAAAAATGAAGCCCGTTGGATTAAAGGGCAGTGACTATATGGATATGAATTTGGCTAAAGGACAGAAAGCAGAGAGTAGAGGTGAATGGCTGTTTTTCAGACAGGAGGGCAGTGTGCAGTAATGTTCCCCAGGGGTCAGTGTTGGGACCACTGTTCATTTTGATATATATTAATCATAGAATCATAGAAAGGTTACAGCACCAGAGGAGGCCATTTGGCCCATCAAGCCCATGCTGGCTCTCTGCAAGAGCAATTTAGCTAGTCCCACTCTCCTGCCCTTTCCCCATAGCCCTGCAAATGTTTTCCCTTCAAGTGCTTATCCAATTCCCTTTTGAAAGCCCTGATTGAATCTGCCTCCACCACACTCTCAGGCAGTGCTTTCCGAATTCTAAGCACACACAGCGTAAAAAAAAATTTCCTCATGTCGCCTTTGGCTCTTTTGCTAATCACTTGAAATCAATGTCCTCTGGTTCTCAACCCTTGTTCCAATGGGAACAGTTTCTCTCTATCTACTCTGTCCAGACTCGACATAATTTTGAACACTTCTATCAAATCTCCTCTCAATCTTCTCTTCTCTAAGGAGAACTCCCCCAGCTTTTTCAATCTATCCATATAACTGAATTCCCTCGTCCATGGAGCCATTCTCGTAAATCTTTTCTGCACCTTCTTCCCTTTCTAAAGTGCAGGGCCCAGAACTGGACACCAGCTCCATGGCGACAGGCTTGCAGCCAGGGTCCAATAAAATGATGGGGGACTGCTTCGGAGCAGATCCACGATATCTTCCCACCGCCAGGCAAATTTCCCAGTGGCGGTTGGGCAGCGGGATCGGGAATGTACAGGATGGCGGCAGGCAGGGAATTGAGGCTGTTAAGCAGCCAATTGAGAACAATTTTGCAGTGCTTTCTAAATTTTCCATGGGGTGCATGGGTTCCACAGCGTGTCAATGGCTCACCTGCTCAAAGGCAAGAGCTCAGCGGCAGATGAGTGTTGGCTGGAAGTGGCAGCCATTGAGTACAGCTGCGTTGTCCAGCAGGTAGGCTGAGGTTCAGATATGCAAAGATTTGTACATTTGGAGGGATTGCAGAGTGTGAGGCCATAGCAGAGAGAAAGCATTGAGCGCAGACAGCATGAGGGGATTGAGAGGCATTGAGCTGTGAAGGCTTCAAATCTCAATGGGTGCTCTACATTCTGAGTTTGACTCCTCCACATGGAGCTGGGCTGTAGGGGCCAGAGGAGCACCAGCATCATGAAGCTGCAATGGGACGTGGACAAAGAGATAGGGGCAATAAGGCAGGCTAATGTTCGCAGAAGGCACTACCCAGCTGAAAGGATTTACAGACAAAGGCCTAGCTTTATGGAGATGACGGAGCACCAGCGTCTCCGAAGACTGTGTCTGTCCAGGCAGGTGTTAGTGGGCCTGTGTCAAATGCTGGAGGAGGGGTTCAGGCCACTGGGATGTGGTGGCCACCCATTGACTGTGGCAGTGAAGGTTACCGTGGCGCTCAAATTTTCACTTCAGGTTCTTTCCCGGGATCGACTGGAGACATCTGTGGGATCTTCCAGTCAGCAGCCCATCACTGCATCAAGCAGGTGACAGATACCATGTACCAGAGGTCAGGACAATACATCAAATACCACACTGGTCAGGCCATGCAGGCCAAGAGGACAATAGGATTCGAGGTCATTGCTGGATTCCCTCAGGTACAGGGGGTAATTAGTTGCCTGCATGTGGCCATCAAGACTCCCACCAACCAGCCAAGCACCTTCATGAACAGGAAAGGGTTTCACTCGCTGAATGTTCAAATAGTTTGTGACCACTGCAAAAGGACCCTGCAGGTGTATGCACGGTTTCTGTGAAGCTGCTATGACTTATACATCCTGAAACAGTCCCAGGTCATTCAGCTGTTCAGGCCACCCAAACACCTTTGTGGATGGATCCTGGTGACAAGGGCGTTAGACATGGCTATTTACACATCTGCAAAACCCCAGCTCAAAGCCAGAGGATGCTTACAACCACTGCCATGTGACTACAAGGCAACCATCGAATGGGCCACTGGCCTCCTGAAAATGAAATTCAGATACCTAGATAGATCTGGAGAGCCCTGCAATACACCCCATCAAGGGTCTCACATATCGTGGTGGTATGCTGCACTCTGCATAGCCTGGTACTCCAGAGGGGAGTTGCATTGGAGACAGACAAGTACAATGAGCGTAAGGAGGAGGAGGGTGAGGTGCAGTCGCTTTGAGACCAGGAGGCCAATGGAAATCCACCTGCGGGTCCGATGCCAACATCAAAGACACATGATTCACTCATCAAGGGATATGGGGATAGTACGGGAAAATGGTGCTGAGGTAGAAGATCAGCCTTGATCTAGTTGAATGGCAGAGCAGGCTCAAGGGGCCGAATGGCCTACTCCTGCTCCTATTTCCTGTGCTCCTATGTTCATATGCACGTGTTTCTCCTGGATTTCCATTAAATGCTCTTGAAAACGATTCACTCTTCTCCCTGAGGTAGTTTTGATGGTTTTTCATTCAGCACCCTTACCATCTCACTGACACCAGCATTACATAATTCCAAGGACTACGTTCACCATTGGCCCTCATTCTGTGCACACCTTTTCATATCCTCCATCTCAAGGGCTCAAAATCTGGTAATGGCCCACTGGTGCAGAAATGAACAGATGATCCATTAAAATATGCATTACAAGAACTTAAGTTGCACAAAGCTCTAATGCTGTGGCATTCATCAAATAAATATCACCCAGCGAGACCCCCAGTGCTCCTAGGTGCTTTTACGTGAATGCTGCCGGGTGCTCCTAGGTTGTGCTTTCCTAGTGCCCGCAGTTGATATGGAGCCAGGCTGCTGCCCTTTCTGCTCCAGTAGATGAGATGACTGTGGTGGACAGCCTCTGACTGTCTGAGCCGAGCCGTAGAGGGACCCGACACATTTGGGACCACCTGCATCTGTACAGGGGCCACCTCTGTCATTGGGACTGCATACAACATTCATGTCACCATTACAGGGGCCGAGGATCTGCTGTAAACATAAGGAGTACCTTGAGAAGAGCCCCCGTAGGCTGCTGCCCCTCGACCCTTTCAAAGCCAATCTGCCCTCCCCTGCTTACCTGGAGTGGTTCAGCACTGTGCAACAGGTGCATGTGTCTCAGTGCCATCTCACCTACCCATCACTCAACACAGCTCATAGATGAGGCCATACTGTAGAGGCTGGCGCACACCTCCTGTATCCACTCGGTGGTACACTGCATGTAGCTCTCCATGAGGGTCGTCACTCTCTCAATGGGGGAGGCCATGCGCTCACACACCAGAGAAATGATGCCACTCATGGCATGGATGGAGTTCACCATCATGAGTACATGGGAGTGAACAGCCTCTGGAAACTCTCACTGATGTCCACATATTTTACGCCGCTGCTCCAGCATCTGTCACTTTGTTGGTGACTCCCAGGGCTTGCCATCTGCGGCAAGTTGGACCTTTCCTCAATCCTCTGATGGGGAGTGACTGCAGCTGTCACTGCCTCCGTTACCTGCTTGTCCGTGTCTGTGTGGTGTTCACCAGCTGGTGCCACCGTTTCTAAACGCATGTTAATGCCCACCGACGTGAGACTATCTGCAGTGACGAAGGGTGCGCTGGTATGATGTGACCCTGTCTCCTCAGACCATGGATCCTCCTCTGGGGTCTAATTTGGTCCTAGAGCTGTCATCAGTCCCTCATCCGCTACTGGACCTGCGGGACAGACAAGCGTGATGTTAAAGAATTGCGATTTCAACTAACTCCTGCTGTCTGTCTTTGATCTGGAGCTTCCTGTGTTCATCAAGGCCCACACAGGTGCCATAACTAATACTTATCAGGTTTGATGCCCGTATCAATTGCTTAACTCACTCTCTATGGGCAACAAACCCACCTCGCCCTCAGCAACAGTCTGACCTGCTGCAACCCATCCTCCCTCCATTGCTTCCTCCTTCATCAGCATCACTACAGTAATAATGGACACACCACCTCCAATTCGTCTCCACTCTCTAGCATGGTGAGCGTGCTTCTCCTGCAACCACAGACATACACAATGTCATGCTTGTCTCATTGCCCATCTGTGCTTGTCAGTCTGTGCCACATTCCATATCCATCATTGCCCCACTGGGAGGCCTGCTGCACTCAGCCATTCAGCCTTGTCAATGCAGTGATCACCTCTGACTGACCATGGGCCTCTGGTGAGAGGCAATTGTGCAGCTCAATATGGACGCTGATCCCTGTTTATGCCTGATGCCTTGGTCGGCCACTTCGCCTCTCATGCCACTTATGACATGCAGGGCTGCGGGTTTGCAATTATGAATGCCACTTGCCTTGCCAGACCACACCGGGTCATTGAATGCTTCCGGCACAACACCTAAGTTTGTGCGAAAATCCGACGGCTGCTGACTTAACTTCTCATCCTCGTGTTTCAATCATGTCATGGCCTCCCCCTCCCTTTCTTTGCCCTCGTTCAACCCTACAATACTCACCCCTTGAAGTTTCTGCTCATTTGGCTTTGGCCTCGTGCAACCACCTCTCCTCCCCCCACTCTTACCCCACCTATTGGCAGCTGTGCCTGCAGTCCCTGAAGCCCTATGCTCTGGAATTCACTCTTAAACCCCTCAGCCTCTCCACTCTCCTCTCCATTTTTAAGACCCTCCTTCAATCCCATCTCTTTGATCCAAGCTTTTCGTTACCTCTCTCAATTTTTTTTATTCATTCATGGGATGTGGGCGTCGCTGGCTAGGCAAGCATTTATTGACCATCCTTAATTGCCCTTGAGCAGGTGGTGGTGAGCTGCCTTCTTGAACCACTGCAGTCCATGTGAGGTAGGTACACCCACAGTGCTGCTTGGAAGGGAGTTCCAGGACTTTGACCGAGTGACAGTGAAGGAACGGCGATATAGTTCCAAGTCTGGATGGTGTGTGGCTTGGAGGGAAACTTGCAGGTGGTGGTGTTCCCATACATTTTCTGCCCTTGCCCTTCTAGGTGATAGAGGTCACGGGTTTGCTGTCTAAGGAGCCTTGGTGCGTTGCTGCAGTGCATCTTGTAGATGGTACACACTGCTGCCACTGTGCGTCAGTGGTGGAAGGAGTGAATATTTGTACATGAGGTGCCAATGAAGCAGGCTGCTTTGTCATGGATGGTGTCAAGTTTTTTGCATGTTGTTTGAGCTGCATCCATCCAGGCAAGTGGAGAGTATTCCAACACACTCCTGACTTGTGCCTTGTAGATGGTGGACAGGCTCTCTCAATATATCTCCTTCTTTGGTGCAGTGTACATATTTTTGAGTAATCCTCTGTGAAATGCCTTGGGATGTTTTTCTACATCAAAGTCACAAAAAGATGCTGTTGTTGTTCATGCAAAGTGCCTTAATACAACATGGTGTACTTGGCTAAAAGCGGAGCTTTCATTTTAAAGACTTATTATTTGAACTGCATAATCAATTCAATTTTTACACAGGTTGGGGGCAGGCAAAGGGGATTATCAAACTAAGCATAGTTGCAGATGCTAAACATAGCAACATTACATTTTTGCAGTACTATACCAGTAAGAGAATATGTTGAGAAGTTAGAGCCCTAGAGTATTACAACTGGGCTGAAATGGAGGATAACTATATACCAAATGAGTACTTCCTCAAATTATTCAGTGGCATGTCTTCCACAATCGGAATGAACCTAAGCAGAATTCGCAACTTTAGCATAAATGAGATCGAGGTCCTGAACCAGCTACAAGAGCTCAGAACAAATAAATCCCCAGGGAGGTTTGATATTTATCCCTAAATGAGACAAGGAAAGAGATTTGTGAAGTGTCAACTTATCATGAAGAGGTTGGCGGAGGCCCTGCTAGACTGGAACCTTGCTAATGTGGAACCAATTTTCAAAAAAGATGGCAAGTCAGAGGGAGACGGCCGAGTAAAGACCACCTCTCCTTCCAATTTAACCCATATTCACCTAACTTTGTAGGTATTAGCCAAGTATACACAAACTCCAGCTCCCTACTTCTTCTGCCACCTCTTTGGATGCTGCAGCATTGCCAGATTACCCTATGCTGCAACTATGCTTCAAACGCCCTGTTGCCAGTGGGAATCCTGCTGTAAGCCTGCTCTGCATGGCTATTCATAAAGTGATAAGAGAACAGAAGGAGGCCAATTGGCCCATCGTGCCTGTGCTGACTCTTTGAAAAGAGCTGTTCAATTATCTATACTGCTACTGTCCCATTTATTCCATGGGCTCTAACTTTGCTGACAAGCCTTTTATGTGGCTCTTTATCAAATGCCTTTTGGAAGTCCATATATACCACATTAACCACATTACCCTCATCAACTCCCTCCCATTACCTCATCAGAAAATTCAAGCAAGTTAGTTAAACATGAATTTCCCTTAATAAATATGTGCTGGCTTTCCTTAACTAATCCACATTTGTCCAAATGACTATTAATTTTGCACTGAATTATCATTTCTAAAAGCTTTCCCACCAGCGAGGTTAAACTGACTGGCCTGTAGTTACTGAGCTGGTCTTTACACCCTTTTGTGAACAAGGCTGCAACATTTGCAATTCTCCAGTCCTCCGGCACCACACCTTTATCTAAGGAGGCTTGGAAGATTATGTCCAGTGCCTCTGCAATTTCCACATTTAATTCTCTAAGTATCCTTGGATGCTTCTCATCCAGTTCTTGTGACTTATCAACTTTAAGTACAGCCAGCCAATCTAATACTCCTCTTTATCAATTTTTAGCGCATCCAGTGTCTCAACTACCTCCTCTTTCACTATCTTCGGCAGCATCTTCTTCCTTGGAAAGGACAGATGAAAAGTATTTGTTTAGTACCTGAGCCATGCCCTCTGCCTCCATGCGTAAATCCCCTTTTAGGCCACTAATCGGCCCCACTCCTCCTTTTACTATTTATCTGCCTCTCTAAGATTTTTGGATTCCCTTTTATGTTAGCCGCGAGTCTCTTCTCCTACTTTCTCTTTGCTTCTCTTTATACAACTAGAATTGTATTCCCTGGAATTAGTAGATTAATGGGTGATTTGATTGTTTCAAGAGTCATAGAGTGATTAACAGTATAGAAGGAAGCCATTCAGCTCATCGAGTCCATGCTAGCTCTCCATGGAGCTATCCAGTCAGTCTCACTCCCCCGCTCTATTCCCGTAGCCCGTTCCTTCAAGTGGCCATACAGTTTCCTTTTGAAATAATTGATTGTCTCCGCTTCCACCGCCCTTGTAGGCAGTCAGTTCCAAGTCATTACCACCTACTGCATAAAAAAGTTCTTCCTCATATTCCCACTGCATCTCTTGCCCAGAACCTTCAATCTGTGGCCCCTAGTCTTTGTACCATCAGTTAATGTGAAGCTTTTCCTTGTCTAACTTATCAAAGCCTGTCATAATCTTGCACACTTCTATGAAATCTCCCCTCAATCTCCTTTGTTCCGAGGAGAACAAACCCAGCTTTTCCAACCTAACCTTGTAACAAAAATCTCCCATTCCTGGAACCATTCTGGTAAATCTCCTCTGCACCCTCTCAAGAACCCTCACATCTTTCCTAAATTGTAGTGACCAGAACTTCACAATACCCCAGTTGAGGCCTAACCAGGTCTTCATAAAGCTTTTTACTCAATGCCTCTATTTATGAAGCCCAAGATCCCATATGCTTTACTCACCACACTCTTGACATATCCTGCCACCTTCAAAGATATTAATAGGAACTGATAGGGAAGATAGAGAGAAACTATTTCTCTTAGTTGGGAGTCTAAGACTGGGGAACATGGTCTAAAAATTAGAGCCCAACCTTTCAGAAGTGGTATTAGCAAACACTTCGACATGCAACGGGTAGTTGAAGTTTGGAACTCTCTACCCTAACTGACAGTTGATGCTTGGTAAATTGTGAATTTTTAAGTCTCAGATTGATAGATTTTTGTTAAACAAAGGCTTTAAGGGATATGAGGAAAAGGCAGGTATAAGGAGTTAGGGGACAGATCAGCCATGACCTCACCGAATTGTGAAACTGGCTCAAGGAGCTAAATGGCCTACTCCTGTTCCTATGTTCCCAGTGGCACATCACTAGGATTATTTCATCACCATGATGGGTTCATAGTTCATTTGGGTTTATGGTATAATGAATTATGGGCCATTCACACACAGGAACAGCATTGATAAAGTATTTGTTTCACTATACTATACACTGTGCTATTACCAAAGCACCCATCCTGGATCATTTTTCAGTGCAGCAAGGCAGCATGTACTCCTGTACTGTGTTACATGAACTCAGTTGAGATGGTCATGAGGGGCATTATAATTCATCTCAGTGTCTCTCCGTTTCAGAGATATAGGAGAACATCAAACTTGGCCCGCACCCTTGCTCACTATCCAATGACCCCTGCTGGAAAGGGCATGTTTTTATATCTAACCCATGCTGTACCTGCCTTTGGAATGTTTGTTGAGACAGTGTATGTAATGAGAAGCTTTTTATGTTGTCTGATGCAACATAAATGAGATGCATGGAGTTCAGTTGATTGAAGCTCTCAAACTGGTTTATTAACAGCTAATAAGTATACACAGTGCAGAGCTAACTATTTACATGACTTGCCTCTAGACCTGGTTCTGTGACTCTGTACTGTCTTCCTTTAAAAAAATTCTCTGTTTTTTTTAGATTGGCTGCTTTAAGTGACAGAAGCAAGTGTTTTGCAGTGCTTGTCTGTTTATCTAGATTCTAACCTCTAGTTTGTTTGTATGCACAGCTGTGCTATAGGCATTTCAGGTGCTTTTTCCAGAGTTTGTTTGTGCAGCCATTCAATAGGCAAATCTTCACGCTTGAGTGGTTTTCATGGGTTTTTTAAAAACTCTGACTGAGTGAAAGCTCTTCAGTGTTAGAGTGATTTAATGGGTTCTTTTTATAGCTCTAGCTGCGAGCTGCGTGAATGGAGGATTCCCACGCTTTTCACTGTCGGATGCCTCCTGTAATGGCAGGGACCTGATCAGTGTGGGGGAGCCTTTGAAAACAATCGATCAGCCTGAGATAGGGAATGAGTTTTCCCTGTTTTTTCTTTTACTGAGCCTTTTAAAAAAATCAACTTTGCAATCACCTCAAAGCCTTTTTTTAACTGGGGTTCCTGTACCGACAGCACACTGACTCACCCGCCCACAGTGATTGATTTGCAGCCTGTTGTTCAGCTCAGTCCTCTACTGCTGGAGCTGAGCTTTTTTTTCTTCTTAACACTGTTTGTACCAGTGTTTCTTTTAACTTTCTCTCCTTTCGTTGTAGGTAGTTTTTAAAGCTGTTTTCTTGGATCTTGTCTTCTCATCACAGCTGCCACCATGTGATGAGAAACTTGTTATGTTGTCTGATGTAACATAAATGAGATGCATGAAGTTCAGCTGATTGAAGATCTTAAACAGGTTTATCAACAGCTAACAAGAATATACAGTGCAGAGCTAACTATTTACATGACTTGCCTCTAGGTGTTACAGTAGCACAGTGACATTGGCATGTAGTCACATGACTGCATCCTCGTACTCAGCTCATTAGCATACTAAGATCTTAAAGGGACATCACTCTTAAAGGCAATCACATAGTAGTGTAGAAGTATCTTTATTCTGTCTTCTTAAACCCCTCTCCTCTGTCTCCACCACCCTCACCTCCAAAAATAAGTGTGTGGAGCTCATGGACCTCTTTGTCACTAAGATCGAGACCATCCGATCAGCTGCCTCTGCCTCATTCCTCCTTTCCACTAGCCCACTGGACCAAACTTCATCTAAAGCTCTCCATTGCCCTAGTCCTGAACTCGCATTTTTCTCTCGTTTTTCTCCTATCTTCTCTCAGGTCCTCTCCAAGCTCCTCTTGTCCATGAGACCCACCTCCTGCTCCCTTCACCCTATTAGAACATAAGAAATAGGAGCAGGAGTAGGCCATTCAGCCCCTCAAGCCATTCAATAGATCATGGCTGATCTGTCCCAGGCCTCAACTCTCTTCCAGGCCTGCTCCGCATACCCCTCGACTCCCCAAGATTTCAAAAATCTATTTACCTCTTCCTTAAATACATTTAGTGACCTAACCTCCACAACTATCTGAGGTAGAGAATTCCAGAGATTCACCATCCTCTGAGAGAAGAAATTCTTTCGCATCTCAGTTTTAAATGTGTGCCCCCTTATTCTGTAACTATGTCCCCTAGTTTGAGATTCCCCCACCAGTGGAAACATATTCTCAACATCTACCCTGTCAAGCCCCCTTAAAATCTTACATGTTTCAATAAGATCACCTCTCATTCTTCTAAACTCCAATGAATAAAGGCCTAACCTGTTTAGCCGTTCTTGATAAGACAACTCCTTCATCCCAGGAATCAGCCTAGTGAACCTTTTCTGAACTGCCTCCAATGCTAGTATATCCTTCCTTAAATACGTGGACCAAAACTGTACACAGTACTCCAACTGTGGCCTCACCAACACCCTGTACAGTTGTAACAAGACTTACTTATTTTTAAACTCTAACCCCCTAGCAATAAAGGCAAAAATTCCATTTGCCTTCCAAATTACTTGCTGCACCTGCATGCTAACTTTTTATATTTCATGTACAAGAACACCCAGATCCCTCTGTACTGCAGTATTTTGTAGCCTTTCTCCATCTAAATAATAATCTGCTTTTTTATTCTTCCTACCAAAGTGGATTAACTCATACTTTCGCACATTGAACTCCATCTGCCATGTTTTTGCCCACTCACTTAACCTATCTATATCCCTTTGCAGATTCTTTCTGTCCTCATCACACCATGCCTTCCCACCTATTTTTGCATCGTCAGCAAATTTGGATACACTACACTCTGTCCCTTCCTCCAAGTCATTAATATAGATAATAAATAGTTGAGGCCCTAGGACCAATGCTTGTGGCACCCCACTAGTTACGGCTTTCTAACCTGAAAAAGATCCATTGATCCCGACTCCCTTCTGTGTGTTAGCCAATCCTCAATCCATGCCAACACATTACTCCCAATACCCTGAGCTCTTATTTTGTGCAATAACCTTTTATGTGATACCTTATCGAACGCCTTCTGAAAATCCAAATACACTATATCTACCAGTTCCCCTTTATCCACTCTGCTTGTTATATCCTCAAAGAACTCTAACAAATTTGTCAAATATGATTTCTGTTTCATAAAACCATGTTTGATTGCATTATGTTTTTCTAAATGTCCTGCTATTTCTTCTTTAATAATGGACTCTAGCATTTTCCCAATGACTGATGTTAAGCTAACTGGTCTATAGTTTCCTGCTTTCTGTCTCCCTCCTCCCTTGAATAGGGGTGTCACATTAGCAGTTTTCCAATCCGCTGGTACCCGACCGGAATCCAGTGAGTTTTGGTATATTATGACCAATGCCTCCACTATCTCTGCAGCTACTTCTTTTAAAACCCTTGATGCAGGCCATCAGGTCCTGGTGACTTGTCTGCCTTTAGTCCCATCAGTTTGTCCAGCACCTTTTCCCTCATGATAGAGATTGTTACAAGTTCTTCCCTCCCATTTACACCTTGCTCATCTATTATTGTCAGGACGTTTATAGTGTCCTACACCGTGAAGACCAATGCAAAATATTGGTTTAAATTATCTGCCATTTCCCTATTATTAATTCCCCAGTCTCATCCTCTAAGGGTCCCACACTTACTTTAGCTACTCTCTTCCTTTTTATATACCTGTAGAAGCTCTTACTTTTGTTTTTATATTTCTTGCCAATTTGCTCTCATAATTAATTTTATCCCTCTTTATTGGTTTTTTAGTCATCTGCTATTGGTTTCTAAAAAATTCCTAATCCTCTGGCCTACCATTAGCTTTCGTCACTTTGTGCGCCTTTGTTTTTGATTTGATACTTTCCTTAACTTCCTTTGTTATCCACAGGTGGTTCATCGTTCCCTTCGAGTCCTTCCTTCTGACCAGAATAAATGTTTGCTGAGTGTTATGAAATATCTGCTTAAAAGTCTGCCACTGCTCATCTACTGACTTTCCCTGTGGTCTATTTTCCCAGCCCGCTTTAGACAACTCTTTCTTCATACCTCTGTAATTACTCTTGTTTAAGTTGAAGACCCAAGTTTGACACCCAAGTTGCTCATCCTCAAACTGAATTTGAAATTCTACCATGTTCCCTCTTTCCTGCTGACCACTCAACTTCCCCTCCTGGTCCCTATGTTAGCCAATATTTTAAATGATTCTCTGTCTTCAGGTTTTGTCCCTCTCTCCTTTAAATCTGCCATCATCGCCCCCTCCTCAAAAAAAAAACAACCCTTAACCCAACTGTCCTTGCAAACTACCCACCCCATCTCCAACCTCCCTTTCGTCTCCAAAGCCCTTGAGCGTGTTGTCAACTCCCAAATCCATTCCCATCTTTCCCAGAACTCCATCTTTGAATCCCTCCAATCAGGTTTTTTCCCCTGCCACAGTACCAAAACAGCTTTTATCAAAGTCACTGATGACATTCCATGTGACTGTGAAAAAGATAAACCTTCACTCCTCATCCTTCTCGACCTGTAGTCTTTGACATGGTTGACCACACCATCCTCCTCCAATACCTCTCCACTATCGTCCAGCTGGGTGGGACTGCTCTCACCTGGTTCCATTCTCATCTCTCTAATCGTGTCCAGAGTTTCACTTGCAATGGCTTCTCTTCCTGCTCCTGTGTCCCCCAAGGATCTATCCTTGGCCCTCTCCTATTTCTCATCTGCATGCTGCCCTCAACAACATCATCCAAAAGTATAGGGTTAATTTTCATATGCATGCTGATGACACCCAACTCTACCTCACCACCACCTCTCACAACTCCTCCACTGTTGCTAAATTATCAGACTGCTTATCCAACATCCAGTACTGGACACAAGAACACAAGAAATAGGAGCAGGAGGAGACCATATGGCCTATTCAATACAATCATGGCTGATCTGAGGCTTCAACTCCACTTTCCCGCCCGCTCACTTGATTCCCTAAGAGACCAAAAATCTGTCTAGACCAGCCTTAAATCTATTCAACGTGAAGCATCCACAACGCTCTGGCATAAAAAATTCCAAAGATTCACAACCCTTTGAGTGAAATAATTTCTCCTCATCTCAGTTCTAAATGAGTGGCCCCTTATCCTGAGACTGTGCCCCCGTGTTTTAGATTCCCTGACCAGCGGAAACAATCTCTCAGCTTCTACCCTATCCAGCCCCTTCAGAATCTTGTATGTTTCAAAGAGATTGCCTCTCATTCTTCGAAACTACAGAGAATATAGGCCCAATTTAGTCAGCCTCTCATCATAGGACAACCCCTTATCCCAGGGACCAATTTAGTGAACCTTTGCTGTACCGCCTCCAATGCAAGTATATCCTTTCTAAAATGTGGAGACCAAAACTGCACACGGTATTCCAGATGTGGTCTCACCAAAACCCTATACAATTGTAGCAAGAATTCCTGATTCTTGTACTCCAATCCCCTTGCAACAAAGGCTAATAGGTCATGGTCCTTTCTAATAGCTTGCTGTACCAGCATGCTAATTTGCTGTGCTCCTTGTACAAGTGCACCCAAGTCTCTTTGAACATCAACTTAAACTTTTGCACCTTTTAAAAAAATTCTGCTTTTCTATTCTTACTATCAAAGTGAATAACTTCACACTTCCCTACTTTATACTCCATCTGCCATCTTGTTGCCCATTCACTTAATCTGTCTATGTCTCTTTGCAGCCTCTCTGTGTCCTCCCCACAGCTTACTTTTCCACCTACTTTTGTATCATCAGCAAACTTAGTTACATTACTCTCTGTCACTTAATCTAAATCAGCTGAGACCCCAGCACTGATCCTTGTGGCACTCCACTATTTACTACCTGCCAACTTGAAAATGCCCCATTTATGCCCACCTATTGATTCCTGTCCGTTAACCAACCCTCTATCCATGTTAATGTATCACCCCTAGTTCATGAGCTCTTATCTTGTCTATTAACCTTTTGTGTGGCACCTTATCGAATGCCTTTTGGAAATTCTGGTATACTCCATCTACTGGTTCCCCTCTATCTACCCTACTAGTTATAAATTCAAAAAACTCTAATAAATTTGTCAAACAGGGTTTCCCCTTAGTAAAACCATGTTGATTTGTTCTAATCATACTGTGCTTTTCTACGTGCATTGTTAAGACATCCTTAAAAATAGATTCCAGCAATTTCCCAATGACTGTTGCTGGGCTAACTGGCCTGTAGCTCCCTGTTTTCTCTCGCTCTCCTTTCTTGAAAATTGGTGTAACATTTGCCACCTTCCAATCTGACGGGACCATTCTCGAAGCTAAGGAATTTTGGAAAATCATAGCTAGCACATCCACTATCTCTGCGGCTATCTTTTTTTATAGCCCTAGGGTGTAGGCCAGCAGGTCCCAGGGATTTGTCAGATTTTAGTCCCTTAAGTTTCTCCAATACTGTTTCTCTGCTGATATCAATTTCCTTAATTTCCTCACTCTTTTTAGCCCCTAGGTAACTGCCAATTTCTGGTATGAAACTTGTGTCTTCTTCTTTGAAGACAGACACAAAATATTTGTTCAATGCCTCTGCCATTTCCTCATTCTCCATGATAATTTCTCCTGTCTCTGCTTCTAAGGGACCAACTTTAGCAACTCTCTTCCTTTTTATATACCTACAAAAGCTCTTGCAATCTGTTTTTAGATGACTGGCTAGTTTACTCTCATTCTATTTTTTCCTTTTTTTAAATCAACTTTTCTGGTGGCCTTTTGTTGGTTTCTAAAACGCTCCCAATCCTTAGACTTGCTACTCGTTTTTGCAACATTGTAAGCCTCGTCTTTTAATTTAAAACTATCCTTAACTTCATGATTGAGCCACAGATGGGTCTTTCTTGCTGAGTTTTTGTTTTTCAATGGCATGTATTTTTGTTGAACATTTTGAATTGTTTCTTTAAAGATATCCACTCTTCATTTACTGCCATACCTTTTTGTCTATTTACCCAATTTCCCTTAGCCAGTTCTCCCCTCATATCTACGGAATTGGCTTTGTTTAAGATTCTTGTTTGTGATTGGAGTATGTCACTTTCAAACTTAACAAGGAATTCAATGGTATTATGATCACTATTTCCCAGTGGATCTTTTACTATGATATTACTAATTAACGCGGCTTCATTACACAATACTAGGTCTAAGATAGCTTTATCCCTAGTTGGCTCCACAATATATTGCTCCAAGAAACTGTCCTGAAAACATTCTACAAACTCATCTTCTAGACTACTCTTGCCAATTTCATTGTCCCAGTCAATACGAAGATTAACGTCCCCCACAATTATTGCATTGCCTTGTTACAAGCCCCAATAATTTCTTGTTTAATGCTCTGTCCAATGGTATAACTACTGTTCGGGCATCTATAAACTACTCCCATCAGTGTTTTCTGATTCTTGCTATTCCTAATTTCCACCCATACCGATTCT
Source organism: Heterodontus francisci (assembly GCF_036365525.1). Lineage (NCBI taxonomy): Eukaryota > Metazoa > Chordata > Chondrichthyes > Heterodontiformes > Heterodontidae > Heterodontus > Heterodontus francisci. Next base: position 21,050,423 of record NC_090389.1, on the reverse strand, counting down.
ACTTCACGATCTTCTGAGGCCAGATCCTTTCTCACTAATGCCCTTATGTCATCCTTTACTATCAGGACTACCCCTCTGTCTTTGCCATTCTGTCTCGCCGAAATATTGTGTGCCCCAGAATATTTATTTCCCAACCTTGATCACCTTGTAACCATGTCTCTGTAATGGCAATTAGACCAAAATCATTTACCTCTATTTGTGCCACTGATTTATCTAGCTTATTGCAGATGCTTCCTGCGTTCAGGTAAAGAACCTGTAATTTCTTTTTTTGCCTCTATTCCCTTCAATGACCTTATTCGCTGATGTACAATTTTTGTTAAACTCTCTGTACCTTCCTGTCCCATTCTGCATGTCTTTACCCACAATGCTATACTGTTTCGATGCCTCGACCTTTCTCTTTGGATTTCTAAATCACCCCTCACCCGAACCCTTCCCCCACCCCCGTTAGTTTATGACCTCTAGCCTTATCTGCTGGTGCACTCTTAAGTTTGTACGCTCTGTCCCTTCCTGCCACACTCTGAGTATCATTACCCTTATTGCTTTCTTGCTCTTGCCTTCTCCTCTCTCTTTAAATTGTCACATCTTCCCTCACTTGATCCCTTGCTCCCACCATTTAATTTAAAGGCCTCTCTACAGACCTAGTTATATGACTCACCAGAACACTGGTCCTAGCACAGTTCAGGTGAAGACCATCCTAAAGGACAGCTCCCACTTTCCCCAGTACTGGTGCCAGTGCCCATGAATCGAAACCCAATCCTCCCACACCAATCTTTGAGCAAGGCATTTAACTCTCTAATCTTATTCATCCTATGTCTGAGCAGAAATTTCTTCTAGTTAAATATTGGGAAAACTGAAGCCATTGTTTTTGGGCCCCACTCCAAACTCTGTGCCCTAGGTAATGACTGCATCCCTCTCCTTGGCAACAGTCTGAGATTAAACCAGTCTGTTTGCAAACTTGGTGTCATATTCGACCCCGAGATGCGCTTCCAACCACATATTCATGCCATCACTAAGACCTCCTATGTACACCTCCGTAACATCAATCGACTTTGTCCCTGTCTCAGCTCAACTGCTGCTGAAACACTTATTTAAGCCTTCATTCCTTCTATACTTCCTGGCTGGTCTCCCACATTCTACATTCTGTAAACTTGAGGTCATCCAAAACTCTGTTGCCCGTGTCTTAACTCGCACCAAGTCACGTTCACCTATCACCCCTGTGCTCATGGCCCTACAATGGCTTCCAGTCAAGCAACGTCTTGATATTAAAATTCTCATTCTTGTTTTCAAATCCCTCCAGGGCATTGCCCCTCCCTACCTCTGTATTTTCCTCCAGCCTCACAACCCTCTGAGATATCTGCACTCATCTTACGCTGGCCTCTTAAGCATCCCTGATTTTAATTATTTTTTATTCGTTCAGGAGATGTGGGCATCACTGGCTAGGCCAGCATTTATTACCCATCCCTAATTGCCCTTGAGAAGGTGGTGGTGAGCTGCCTTCTTGAACCACTGCAGTCTTTGGGGTGTAGGTACACCCACAGTACTGTTTGGAGGTGAGTTCCAGGATTTTGACCCAGCAACATTGAAGGAAGGACTATAGAGTTCCAAATCATGATGGTGTGTGGTTTGGAGGTGGTGGAGTTCCAGACATTCTTTGCAAACACACACTCTAGATGCAGATAGATGGCAATCTCCTCCCCACTGCAGCCTCGAGGACAGCGTGCAGTGATACTGAGATGTTGGGTGTGCATGAAGGATCTGACAGGAAGCCAAGCTATATCTTGATGCTTTTCTGAAAGTTCTGGCAATGACTGCTGAATGACATTGACAGTCTGCTCGGGGAACCAGCGAAGATGTTACATGCAGACCACTGCCTGAGTGACATGTGGTGCAATTTAATAGACAAGAGTAATCATTGTGGTGAATGAAGCTGGCTTTACTGATTCTGAGGTGGAAGTCTTGGAGCTCTCATTCTCACTTCACAAGCTTGATAAGGGTCAGTGGGGGGGGGGAGGGGGGGGGCGGGATGTGCGGTGAATGGAGGTGCAGCTCCAATTTCCACTGCAAACAACTAGAAATATGTGCGCCACATCCTCTGTATTGCATTGTAAACGTGAGTAATGTTCACACCTTTGTGCTATGTGGCTATGTGTATCAATGAGGGTCTGGGTGTGAGAATCTATGCCCACAAGCAACAGAGTGTTAGTGTCAGCAAATGAGTTGGGGCAAGATTTGCGCCAAACAAAGTCGATTTACTCAGCAAACAGTCTATTTAGAAACAGTCTCGAGGAAACAGAAGAAAAAGAACTCATGACTGAAATTACAGCAAGGTCTCCTGATAAAAGCAGAGAAATTTCTCCAGCAAAATGCAAATAATAATACATAATACAATACATACATAATACAAAAATACATGCGTAAAATCAATCGCAGTCTCTCCCAGCAGTGCAGCCTCCAGGCGTGATTGATGGGCGAATTACTCAATCGTCCCTATTCTGGCCAGAAACAGTGGTGTCACTGTATTCAGCCTTTATTTTTTTCAGTGCCCACGAGCAGTGCTGTTTGTTGTAAAATTGTTGTGGTATTGTAATGTAAACTGTACATCAGATTGCAGACTATTAGCTCACTCCTGGGTGTCCATTATTGTAAATATAAACCATTCAAAATCTCTACCTTGTTCCCAGGTATCCATGATTCTATGCATGAACTATCCGAGACCCTCAACAACTTGTATTTATATAAAAGCAAAATACTGCAGATGCTGGAAATCTGAAATAAAAACAAGAAATGCTGGAAATACTCAGCAGGTCTGGCAGCATCTGTGGAGAGAGAAGCAGAGTTAACATTTCAGGTCAGTGACCCTTCATCAGAACTCACCTTTATATAGCTTCTTTAAAGTAGAAAAATATCCCAAGGTGCTTCAGAGAGGCGTGAGGATCAAATACAAATGACAGATGTACTGCCTGATAGGATGGTGGATACAGGTTCAAAAAGAAATTGGATAAACACTTGAATGACAAAAAATAGCAGTGACCTGGGGAAAGAAGGGGTGCGGAGTGGCCTTCTAATGTGCTTTATCATTCAGTGATTCTATTATATATTAGGAAGAATGACCAAAAAGGTTGGTCAAAGAGGTGGATTTTGAGGATGATTTTAAAGGAGAGGGAAGTGAAGAGATGGAAGGGTTCAGAAAGGGAATTCCAGTGTGTGGAGTGTAACCAGCTGAAGGCATGGCTGCCAAAGGTGGGGAAAAAGGAAGACTGTTCCCTTTAAAGAAAAGAAGATTGAGAGGAGATTTGACAGAGGTGTTCAAAATCATGGTGGGTCTGGACAAAGTAGATATGGAGAAACGGTCCCTATTGCAGTAGGATCCAAAACCAGAGGACACCAATTTTATGTGATTGGCAAAAGAAGCAATGGTGACATGAGGAAAAACCTTTCTACACAGTGAGTGATTAGAATCTGGAATGCACTGCTTGAGAGTGTGGTGGAGGGAGATTCAATTGTGGCCTTCACAATGGAATTAGATAATTATCCAAACAGAAAGGATTTGCAGGGCTATGGGGAAAGGGCAGGGGAGTGGGACTAGCTGAGGACCAGAGAGCTGGCATGGACATGATGGGACAAATGCCTCCTTCTGTGCTGTAATCATTCTATGATACTATAATTCTAAGGGGGGGGTGAACAAATGTCCAATTGTAGAGCTGGAGGGATTACAGAGATGGGAGAGGTGAGGCCTTGGAGCGATTTAAACACAAAGAAGAGAATTCTAAATTGTATTTCAACCTGTAACTCACTATCGGGTATCTATTATTCTAAATATAAGCCATCCGAACACTTTGATTAGAATTCAGACCCTAACATGTTCTCAACTATTCATTATTCTCCAATAAAAAATCTGAACCCCTCAATTAGGTTATGGACTATAACTTGGCTCCGATATCCAGTATTCATTATACCCACCTTGAGGACCATCTCCAGCTGTTACCCTTTGGCCCATCGTGCCTGTGCGGACTTTTTGAAAGAGCTATCCAAATACTCCCACTCCTCTGCTCTTTGCCCATAGCCCTGCACAATTCTCCTCTTCAATTATATATCCAATTCCTTTTTGAAAGGTCTTACTGATTCTCCTTCCAACAACCTTTCAGGCACCACATTCCAGATCATAATAACTTGCTGCATAAAAAGTCTCATTTCCTTCTGGATTTTTTGCCAATTATCTTCGACCTGTGTCCTCTGGTTACTGACGATCCTGCCAGTGTAAACAATTCCTGGCCTGTCACCTTCAAAGGATTGTGTATGTGAACCCCCAGATCTCGCTGTTCAAATACACCGAAAAACATTGTACAATTTAAGTTACATGGCCTCTCCTCATTTTTCTTTCCAAAAGGTATCACTTCAGACTTCTCTGCGTTAAATTTCATCTGCCATCCCATTTCACTAGCCTATGTCCTCCTGATGTCTGTTACTATCCTCCTCACTCTTTATTACATTTGCAAGCTTTCAGTCATCTGCAAACTTTGAAATTATGCGTGTTTACCCAAGTCCAGGTAATCAATATATATCAAACAGAACAGTGGCCCTGACACCAACATCTGGGGGATATCTCTGTATACTTTCTTCCGGTCAGAAAAACAACCGTTCACTACTACTCTCTGCTTTCTATTGAGAAGCATTTAACCCTGAATATTCTGCATTTCAACATAAAATTGATGGTACAACAATTTAACCACAGAAGTGACAAAGAGCTTATTTGGTTCTGTGGTTTTCTTCCTTTTTAAAAACCCCATTATCTTCAAATCTTTCTGCCGAATACTCCGGATATTAAGTCTAATATAGATACATGTTATATTATTGAATATTAAGTAATATGTCATAAATGATCTGCTTTCCTTTTTACTTGACAGGCAGCTTGATGTTAATCCTTGATCGTGTGCAACTCAAAGGTCCCTCAGAAAGCAAATCATGTTTTTAAAACAATAGAAATAAAGTTCAGGATGAAGATCATCAGATTTTAAGTTACAGCCCAAAAGGAATATGACAGAAGCAAATTTGTTGCTGATATACATAAGGTTGTAAAAAACAAAAAGCCCTCAGCATTATTATTGCGTGCCTCCCCCTTGCATCATCGATTTGCACACATGCTTACTTTGCCTGTTTAACATCCTTAAAAATAAGATGTGGAAGAGTCACCTCAGTGGCTCTGTCAATTTATCCAACAAATAACAGCCCCTTAAATTCGCAGAACTCCCTTGCTCTTTTTCAAAATAGTGCTGTGAGATCTTTTGCACCCATCTGAGAGGGCTTCGGATTAATGTCTCAGTGTCTTGACCAATATTGATCCTTCAGCCAACACCTAAAAGAAAGCTTATCTGGTCGTTGATCTTATTGCTGTTTGTGGGAGATTGCTGCGTGCAAATTCACTGTCACACTTCCTACATTACAACAGTGACTGCACTTCGACCGGGGTACGTCATTGGCTGTATGACGCTTTGGGATGTCCTGAGATTATGAAAGGCGCTATATAAATGCCAGTTTTTTTCTTTTTTTTCAAACCAACAGCTTCAGTATTTGATCTTGTCAACAGCCCAGGCTGGTTCTGTGATGACAACCATCGACAAGCCCACAATACTCTTCACCTGAGTTTCTTCAGGTGGGGGGAGGGGGTGTGGGGTGGGGGGAAATCGGGCGTTTTTGTCACTTCTGATTGCTATCTGTTGCCTCCAGTTGGGAGAGCGATGCAGATTCCTCCGTCCCACAAAAAGACTTCAGGCAGGCGGCCTCACCATTTTCCCCTACAGGCGGGGACCTGGTCCATTGAGAAGGCAGGGCCGCATTAGTATTTGGCCTGCTGGCAGGAAGATAGGCACCCCAGGGCACAGAGCTGGCCTCCAGACTGCCAGCCTGTGTCTTGCCACAATATTGGGACAGCTTGGCCAGCCTTCAGGCTGCAAGAGGGCAAGTCTGTGGGTGGGGGTGAGGGGTTTGATCTTGGGATGAGAGGGATTGTCAACGGCTCAGGCTGGTTCTGTGGAGCCCAGAGGTCCATTCCTGTTGCTCTTGACCCCCAAAATAAACACAGGCTTACCTGTCAGCACCTCTTCAGCTGATAGTGGGTGGAATGTGCCTAGCACGGGCTCTGCCCACTGCTGTCATAAAATGGTGAACGGGGTGTTAAGTTTGCCATAGGATCCTGATTTATTTTTTAAAGGGGCCTCTCACCTGGCTCTTCCGAGCACTCCAACCACTCAGTGATGGGCCCGAGGGATGATTAGCACTGGCATGGCAACAGCAGGAACAGGGCGGTAAGTCATTACCCACCTTTCTCAGAGCGCTGGCGCCAGGCGGGTCCTCTCGGATCAATCATGATCTCACTGAATGATGTAACAAGCTCAAGGGGCTAAGTGGTCTCCTCCTGTTCATTTCAGTATCTCTGCCAGTGTGTGGAGATCTGGCGAGGGCTGGGTCAGGCGAGGTTGCAATGCCTCCTGCGTTCAAATAGCCTGCCAACATTCTGCCCACATGGGGAATGGCCACTTGGGTGAGGGCACTAAGTGGCTTTGAAGTACAAGCAAGACCATCAGTGGGTAACAGGATGGAAGAGTTGGAGTTTAACTTTGTTAATCATTAACCAGCAGGGTTTGAATACAGGGCCGGTGATGTAGGTTAATGATAAATAAAGTCACTTCCGTTGTAATAGTGCGGCTTTTATACAGGCAATACACAAGATAAATCAAGAGAGCGGATGAGCCTCCCCTGAATATTTAATTCCAATTGTGAAAGGCTGTTCAGAGAAAGGAAGGAGGGATCTAGCAAAGGACTAGTGAAGCGAGGAAACGAAACTAACTGGGAGCCTGGAGGGCAGAGTGAAACTGACCGGTGGCTTGGCACGGTGCGGACATCACTGGACACAGACAGCGACAGGCTACCAGCCAGCGAAGTCCTAAACTATGGAGAAACAAGCACTGCTCAGGTAAAAAAAATCAAATCATAAGCAGCATGAATCCTCCCCTTGTGTTAACAGAGCCATGGCTACGTGAAACATTAAACCTGGCTTCTTGTGGTTATTTTTGTTGGAAGTCTTGTCACCCACGATTGCAACTAGCAACCCGAATAAACTACGGGAGTCCGACCTTCTCCAAAGTTTATTGAGGCGGGCAGATATTACTACATTGGAGGAGCCCCGGCCTTTCCAGGGCCACATGCAACAGGTCGCAGTGGCAGTGCTTTGAAAGTCTGAACCCCTGGCGTTAGTTCGGCGACCAGCTTCTGCCACCGCCTACATCGGGTGAAGTTGGTCTGCATTGCTCTGGAATCTGCAGGAATTGAAAATCAATCTCTGGGAAACTGCTGCGAGCAACCAGGAAGGAAAAATCCTACAGCCATTAAAAAATAGTTTATTAGATTTCTTTGAGCACTCCTGCTTTATTGGTTAAAAAATGGGAGGGGGGGGGGGGTTGCTGTTTGACTGGCAGTGAAGAATTATCCAATTGGATAATGAAGTCTCTTTGCTTCCTGATTAGTGTGGGAAGGTGGGGCACTGTGAGGATCAATGTGTCCACTGACCAGGAGCGTGGGGGTGGACAGTTTTCAGGCATGAGGTCGTGTGATAAATTCACCAAGAATACCTCCAACCAGGATTGGGAACCAAAACACAGAGGCTTTTATTCTGCTTGTGTTGGTGGGGCCTCAGAAATAACATTTCAGACCAGTAGACTATGTCCCATACCATAATCATGTATGTTTCTAAATCTAATAACCTCTATCCTGTTTGCTGACTGGAACTTTTCCAGTCTTGTTATGAATAAGAATATCAGAAAATAGAGCAGGATATATGGCCCGTCAAGCCTGCTCCGCCATTTAATAGGATCATGGCTGATCTTTGGCTTCAACTTCACTTTCCCACCCACTCCCCCTATCCCTTGATTCCCTGAGAGACCAAATATCTATCTATCCCAGCCTTAAATATATTCAATGATGGAGCATCCACAATTCTCTGAGGTAGGGAATTCCAAAGATTCACAATCCTTTGAGTGAAGACAGTCCTAAATGATCGACCCCTTATCCTGAAACTGTGCCCCCATGTTCAAGATCCCCCAGCCAGGGGAAACAACCTCTCAGTGTCTACCCTGTCAAGCTACTTCAGAATCTTGTATGTATCTTGTATGTCACTCTAACACCAGAGAGTATAGACCCAATTGACTCAGTGTCTCATCATAGGACGGCCCTCTCTTCCCAGGAACCCATCTAGTGAACCTTTGCTGTATCACCTCCACAGCATGTATATCCTTCCTTAAATATGGACAGCAAAACTATGCACAGTACTGCAGTTGTGGTCTCACCAAATCCCAAAGCTGACTTCCTGATTCTTGTACTCCAATCCCCTTGCAATAAAGGCCAACATGCCATTTGCCTTCCCAATTGCTTGCTGCACCTGCATACTAACTTTCTGTGTTTCTTGTATGAGTACACCCAAGTCTCTCTGAACATCAACATTTAGCAGTTTCAGGCCTTTAAAAAAATCCACTTTTCTATTCTTACTACCAAAGTGAATAACCTCACACTTCTCCACATTATACTCCATCTGCCACCATGCTTGCCATTCACTTAACCTGCCTGCATCTCTTTGCAGCCTCTTTATGTCCTCCTCACAGCTTGCAGTCCCACCTAGCTTTGTATCGTCAGCAAAGTTGGACATATTACTCTTGGTCTCATTGTCTAAGTCAGTAATATTGATTATCAATAGCTGAGGCCCCTGATTGTTGTGGCACTCCACTAGTTACAGCCTGCCAACTTGCCCCATTTATCCCTATTCTCTGCTTCCTGTCTGTTAACCAATCCTCCATTCATGCTAATATATTTCCCCCAACTGCCTGAGTCCTTATCTTGCATATTAAACTTTTGTTTGGTACCTTATCGAATGCCTTTTGGAAATCCAGGTATACTACACCTACCGGTTCCCCTTTATCCACCTACTAGTTACCACCTCAAAAACTCTAATAAATTTGTCAAACACATTTAGTAAAACCATGTTGACTCTGTCTAATCATACTATGATTTTCTAAGTGCATTGTTAAGATTTCCTTAATAATAGATTTCAGAATTTTCCCAATGACTGATGTCAGGCTAACTGTCCTGTAGTTCCCTGTTTTCTGTCTCCCTCCTTTCTTGAATAGCAGTGTTACATTTGCTAACTTCCAATCCACTGGGACTCTTCTAGAATCTAGAGAATTTTGGAAATCATATCTAGTGCATCCACTATCTCTGCAGCTACCTTCATTAGAACCCTAGATGTAGGCCATCAGGTCCTGGAGATTTGTCAGTTTTTAGTCCCTTAAGTTTCTCCAATACATTTTCTCTGCTGATATTAAGTAATATCATGTTGACGATTGGTAGCGCTCTCACCTGAGTCAGTAGCTTGAGAGTTCAGGTTCCACTTTAGAAACTTGCGCACATATTCCAAACATACTCCAGCGCAGCACTGAGAGAGTGCTGTACTATCAGCGGTGCTGTTTATCGGGTGAGACATTAAACCATAGCTCTATCTACCTTCTATGGGGACCTATGAGATTCTGTGGCACTATCTGAAGAAGAGCAAGGAAATTTTTCCTGGTGTCCTGGCCAACATTTATGCGAAAACTGACTATCTGGTTATGCATCTCATTGTTGTTTGTGGGAGCTTGCTGCACTAAATTACAACAGTTGTTATACTTCAAGAGTTCTTCATTGCCTGTGACCCACCTTGAAACATAGAAAATTTATGGCACAGAAGAATGCCTTTCGGCCTGTCATGTACAGACATGTACATGACAGGCCGTGCCAGCCGCAAAAGAGCAATCCAGCTTAATTCCACTTTCTAGCCTTTGGGCTGTAGCCCTGTAGGTTACAACACTTCAACTGCATATCCAAGTATCTTTAAGTGTGATTAGGGTTTCTGCCTCTGCCACCCTTTCAAGGCAGTAAGTTCCAGACTCCCACCATCCTCTATCAGTGGAAATAATTCTCCTCAACTCCCTTTTACTCCTTTAGATTTTAGATTTAGAGATACAGCACTGAAACAGGCCCTTCGGCCACCGAGTCTGTGCCGACCATTAACCACCCATTTATACTAATCCTACGCTAATCCCATATTCCTATCACATCCTCACCCGTCCCTATATTCTCCTACCACCTACCTATACTCGGGGCAATTTATAATGGCCAATTTAACTATCAACCTGCAAGTCTTTTGGCTGTGGGAGGAAACCGGAGCACCCGGAGGAAACCCACGCAGACACAGGGAGAACTTACAAACTCCACACAGGCAGTGCCCAGAATTGAACCAGGGTCACTGAAAGAATTTTTCCCTTTTGGCAAAAGAGGAGAGTAAGATGTACAACAATGCAATAACATTGAGACAGGGCAAACATATGTCAAATATACAAGTACTTTTTCTTCTCTCCATAACTAGAACACAAGAATTAGAAACCAAAGGCAGATTAAAATAAATTTATTTCATCAGTAGGCTAACAATGAGCTTCCTGAGAATATAATTGGAGCACTTAAAATGATTAATGCACCATCAAAATTATAAATGAATGCAAAGATAGACAACATTAAGAAACAGAATAGAGAAGCAGGCTTGCAATTTCCCACCCAGTGAGCTCATTCTGGCCAATCGATCTAGAGCAGACCAGGTGGATGTGAGGCACTTCACCAGAAAGGACTGGAAGGGATCTTATTGAAGCATAGAAGATGCTGAGGGGGCTTGAAAGGGTAGATGCTGGGAGGGCTTAAGTAAGTGGCTGCCACTGACAAAATGCAGCCTCAGATCCTGCTGCCTCCACTAAATCCAGCCCCCAGTGACTGATGAGAGAAAGGTACTGCTAAAATGAAAACACATCAAGAATTAAGTTATCAAGGCCACAAGGTGGTGTTCAGACAAGCAAATATACATCAAAATAAATTAATCCCAAAGACACCTGTAATGGAGCACAGTACATGGAAATCAAAATCAGTCATACGGTAATAATAAAAAATAATAATTCAACTAGTATTATCTTATAATTCAATGCAAAATGAAATTTCATCTGTTGCTGTTCATTTCTATCCTTAACCACCCTTGCTTTTTTTTATTAAAATGGTTTAAAGACAGTTATATTTTCTCGGTAGGGGGCAGAACCATATTGGTGAAAATGTTACAAAAATCTGCATCGTGTTTCTGCAGATATTTACATAATCTAGTTACGTAATTATACAGCTGTTTCATAATCCAGAACAAAAGTAAAAACTGAAATTGAAGAGCCTTGGCAATGACTGTTTATTGATCTGAGATTGGCTGAAAGAGAGGTTAAAAATGCAACAGGTGGAGTAACTGTGAAATAATTCACCACGAGCTTAGATAACGTGCAACTGGTGACACAGTTCACCACAGCCGTAATACAACAGACCAAAGCGTGGCAAAGCTCATGCCTGGCATCTTCTGCCTGTTGATTTTCAGATCTCAGCCCCGCCACCATTAGGGAAGCAGCAAGCGGAAACCAGATGCTTCCTGACTCAAAGTGAACAGCAAAGAGTCACACAGGCCTCGTATCAAACAATTCAGCCTTTACACAGCAACATTAGCAGAGAGCTGTCAATTATTTTCAATCTATGTCCCCTGGTTATTGACCTCTCTGCGAACAGAAATAGGTCCTTCCTATCCACCCTATCTAGGCCCCTCACAATTTTATACACCTAAATTAAATTTTCCCTCAGCCTCCTCTGTTCCAAAGAAAACAACCCCAGCCTATCCAATCTTTCGTTACAGCTAAAATTCTCCATTCCTGGCAACATCCTCGTAAATCTTCTCTGTATCCTCTCTATTGCAATCACATCCTTCCTGTAATGTGATGATCAGGACTGTATGCAATACTCTAGCTGTGGCCTAACCTGTGTTTTATATAGTTCCAGCATAACCTCCCTGCTCTTATATTCTTTATCTTGGCTAATAAAGGAAAGTATCCCATATGCCTTCCTAACCACCTTACCGACCTGTTCTGCTAATTTTAGGGATCTGTGGCTATGCACTCCAAAGTCCCTCTGTTCCCCTACACTTCTCAGAATCCTACCATTTATTGTGTATTCCCTTGTCTTCTTTGCCCTCCCTAAATACATTACCTCACACTTCTCCAGATTGAATTCGTTTGGCCACTTTATTGCCCACCTGACGAGTCCACTGCTACAGTTTTTTTCCTCATTATAAAACACATGACCAATTTTTGTATCATCTGCAAACTTCTTAATCATGCCCCCTACATTTAAGTCTAAATCATTAACACATACCACAAACAGCAAGGGATCCAGTACTGAGCTCTGCAGAACCCCACAGGAAACAACCTTGCAGTCACAAAAACACCCGTCAACCATAACCCTGCCACTGAACTAATTTTGGATCCCATTTGCCACTTGCCCTTGGATCCTATGGGCTTTTAACTTTCTCACCAGTTTGCCATGTGGGACCTTGTCAAAAACCTTGCTGAGATCCATGTAGACCATATCAAACACACTACCCTCATCGATCCTCCTTGTTACCTCCGCAAAAAGACACAACTTTCCTTTAACAAATCCATGCTAACTGTCCTTGATTAATCCATGCTTCTCTAAATGATGATTTGCACTGTCCCTCTGAATTTTTTCAATAATTTGCCCACCACCGTGGTTAGACTGATTGGCCTGTAATTGCTTGGGCTATTCATGCTTCCCTTTTTCAATAATAGTACAGCATTAGCAGTCCTCTGGCACCAAGCCTGTCGCCAGAGAGGATTGGAAAATGATAGTCAGAGCCTCAGTTATTTCCTATCTTGTTTCTCTTTGCAGCCTGGGATACATTTCATCCAGGCCTGGTGATTTATCAACTTTCAAAGATCCTAAACGCTTTCATATTTCCTCGCTCACTATGTTTATCCCATCCAATTTTTAACACTCCTCCTCCTTAACTATAATGTCTGATCGTTCCCTCTTTTGTGAAGACAGACGCTCAGTATTCAGTAAGAACCATTCCCACGTCTTCTGCCTTCAAGCACAAGTTACCTTTTGGGTTTCTAATCAGCCCTACCCTGTCCTTAGTTGTCTTCTTGCTCTTCATTTATTTCTAAAACATCTTTGGTCTTTCTTTGATTTTACTTGCTAATATTTTTTCATGTCTTCTCTTTGCTTTCCTAATTTCCTTTTTAATTTCACCCCCGCACTTTCTACACTCCTCTAGGCTTTCTGCAGTATTAAGCTCTTGGTATCTGATGTAAGCTTCCCTTCTTTGCCTTATCCCATTCTGTGTGGTCTTTGACATCTAGTGGCGGTCCAGATTTATGAAGCCTACCTTTTTTCTCTTGGGAACCTATTTGTTCTGAACCCTCTTTAGCTCCTCCTTGAATACCTCCCCCTTCTCTGACACTGACTTCCCTTCAAGTAGCTGCTTCCAGTGCCCTTTTGCCAAATTACATCACACCTTAGTAAAACTGGCCCATCCCCAATTTAAAACTTTTACTCTTGGTCTACCTTTATCCTTTTCCATAACCACTCTAAATTTAATTGAATTATGATCACTACCACTAAAATGCTCTCCCACTGATACACCTTCCACCTGCCCAGATGCAATCCCTAAAGCTAAGTCCAGAACTGCCCCTTCTATTGTTGGGTTTGCTACGTACTGGGTAAAAAAGTCTCCTGAATGCATTTTAAAAATTCTGTTTTCTCTATACCTTTTACGTTGATTTTATCCTAATTAATATTAGAGCAGTTGAAATCCCTTACTGTTACTGCCTGATAGTTTCTGCACTGCTCAGCAATTTGCCTAAACATTGGCTCTTTTATTTTCCCTTGACTGTTTAGGGTCTATAGTCACTCACAGAAGCATGATTACCCCTTTTTGATCCTCAGTTCAATCCATATGACCTCATTTGATGATCCTTCTAGCATAGAAGTTACAAGTTAATCCCTTTTTTGTTTCGGAGGACCGGGGACTGCTGGGTAGGGGAAAACTATTTATTTGGGCAGTGGCAGTACCCGAGACACTACACGTGCAGTGTCTCCCACCCACCCTCCTCCTCTAACCAAAAAAAAAGGACTCTAGGGTGTTGATAAGGTAAGCTTTTTATTTAAAACTTCAGTCCGTCGGATTGCTAAGCGAACAAGTTTTGACTTTTTTTTTTTTTCGATTGGTTTTTCAGTAGATTTATTGGGAATCTAGAATAGTGGGAATGGAGGTAAAGGCAGTTGTATGTTCCTCCTGCAGAATGTGGGAGGTAGGGGTCGCCAAGAGTGTCCCTGCTGACTGCATCTGCGGGAAGTGCACCCAACTCCAGCTCCTCGCAGACCGCGTTAGGGAACTGGAGCTGGAGCTGGATGAACTTCGGATCATTCGGGAGGCGGAGGGGATTATTGACAGGAGTTATAGGGAGGCAGTCACACCTCAGGTAAAAGAAGTAGGTAGATGGGTTACCGTCAGGGGAAGGAAAGGGAACCAGCAGGCAGTGCAGGGATCCCCTGTGGCCGTTTCCCTCAACAACAGGTATACCGTTTTGGATACTGTTGGGGGGGACGACTTACCAGGGGTAAGCAATGGGGTGCAGGTCTCTGGCACAGAGTCTGTCCCTGTTGCTCAGAAGGGAAAAGGGAAGAGGAGCAGAGCATTAGTCATTGGGGACTCCATAGTTAGGGGAACAGATAGGAGGTTCTGTGGGAACGAGAGAGACTCACGGTTGGTGTGTTGCCTCCCAGGTGCCAGGGTACGTGATGTCTCCGATCGTGTTTTTGGGATCCTTAAGGGGGAGGGGGAGCACCCCCAAGTCGTGGTCCACATAGGCACCAACGACATAGGTAGGAAGAGAGATGGGGATTTAAGGCAGAAATTCAGGGAGCTAGGGTGGAAGCTTAGAGCGAGAACAACCAGAGTTGTTATCTCTGGGTTGTTGCCTGTGCCACGTGCTAGCGAAGAGAGGAATAGGGAGAGAGAGGAGTTGAACACGTGGCTGCAGGGATGGTGTAGGAGGGAGGGTTTTGGTTTCCTGGATAATTGGGGCTCTTTCTGGGGTAGGTGGGACCTCTACAAACAGGATGGTCTTCACCTGAACCAGAGGGGTACCAATATCCTGGGGGGGAGATTTGTTAGTGCTCTTCGGGGGGGTTTAAACTAAATCAGCAGGGGAATGGGAACCTAAATTGCAGTGCCAGTGTACAGGCTGTTGAGAGTAGTGAGGTAGGGGATAAGGTTACAGGGACGCAAGAGGGCACTGGCAAGCAAGAACTTGGTTTAAAGTGTGTCTACTTCAACGCCAGGAGCATCCGGAATAAGGTGGGTGAGCTTGCAGCATGGGTTGGTACCTGGGATCCTGATGTTGTGGCCATTTCGGAGACATGGGTAGAGCAGGGGCAGGAATGGATGTTGCAGGTTCCGGGATTTAGATGTTTCAGAAAGAACAGAGAAGAGGGTAAAAGAGGGGGGGGTGTGGCATTGTTAATCAAGGAAAGTATTACAGCGGCAGAAAGGACGTTTGAGGACTCGTCTACTGAGGTAGTATGGGCCGAGGTTAGAAACAGGAGAGGAGAGGTCACCCTGTTGGGAGTTTTCTATAGACCTCCGAATAGTTCCAGAGATGTAGAGGAAAGGATAGCGAAGATGATTCTCGACAGGAGCGAGAGTAACAGGGTAGTGGTTATGGGGGACTTTAACTTTCCAAATATTGACTGGAAATACTATAGTTCGAGTACTTTAGATGGGTCTGTTTTTGTCCAGTGTGTGCAGGAGGGTTTTCTGACACAGTATGTGGACAGGCCAACCAGGGGCGATGCCACATTGGATTTGGTACTGGGTAATGAACCCGGCCAGGTGTTCGATTTAGATGTAGGTGAGCACTTTGGCGATAGTGATCACAATTCGGTTAGGTTTACCTTAGCGATGGGCAGGGACAGGTATATACCGCAGGGCAAGAATTATAGCTGGGGGAAAGGAAATTATGACG
The DNA here is from genome assembly GCF_036365525.1 of Heterodontus francisci. Taxonomy (NCBI): domain Eukaryota; kingdom Metazoa; phylum Chordata; class Chondrichthyes; order Heterodontiformes; family Heterodontidae; genus Heterodontus; species Heterodontus francisci. The sequence goes on along the minus strand of NC_090389.1, from coordinate 21,034,449 downwards.
CGATTAGGCAAGATTTAGGATGTGTAGGATGGGGAAGGAAACTGCAGGGGATGGGCACAAACGAAATGTGGAGCTTATTCAAGGAGCAGCTAATGCGTGTCCTTGATAAGTATGTACCTGTCAGGCAGGGAGGAAGTTGTCGAGCAAGGGAGCCGTGGTTTACTCAAGAAGTTGAAGCGCTTGTCAAGAGGAAGAGGGCGGCTTATGTTAGGATGAGACGTGAAGGCTCAGTTAGGGCGCTTGAGAGTTACAAGCTAGCCAGGAAGGATCTAAAGGGAGGGCTAAGAAGAGCAAGGAGAGGACACGAGAAGTCATTGGCGGATAGGATCAAAGAAAACCCTAAGGCTTTCTATAGGTATATCAGGAATAAACGAATGATAAGAGTTAGAACAGGGCCAATCAAGGATAGTAGTGGGAAGTTGTGTGCGGAATCAGAGGAGATAGGGGAAGCGTTAAATGAATATTTTTCGTCAGTATTTACAGTAGAGAAAGAAAATGTTGCCGAGGAGATTACTGAGATACAGCCTACTAGGCTAGATGGGATTGAGATTCACAAGGAGGAGGTGTTAGCAATTTTGGAAAGAGTGAAAATAGATAAGTCCCCTGGGCCAGATGGGATTTATCCTAGGATTCTCTGGGAAGCCAGGGAGGAGATTGCAGAGCCGTTGTTGTTGATCTTCAAGTCGTCATTGTCGACAGGAGTAGTGCCGGAGGACTGGAGGATAGCAAATGTTGTCCCCTTGTTCAAGAAGGGGAGTAGAGACAGCCCTGGTAATTATAGACCTGTGAGCCTTACTTCGGTTGTGGGTAAAATGTTGGAAAAGGTTATAAGAGACAGGATTTATAATCATCTTGAAAAGAATAAGTTCATTTGCGATAGTCAGCACGGTTTTGTGAAAGGTAGGTCGTGCCTCACAAACCTTATTGAGTTTTTCGAGAAGGTGACCAAACAGGTGGATGAGGGTAAAGCCGTGGATGTGGTGTATATGGATTTCAGTAAGGCGTTTGATAAGGTTCCCCACGGTAGGCTATTGCAGAAAATATGCAAGTATGGGGTTGAAGGTGATTTAGAGCTTTGGATCAGAAATTGGCTAGCTGAAAGAAGACAGAGGGTGGTGGTTGATGGCAAATGTTCATCCTGGAGTTTAGTTACTAGTGGTGTACCGCAAGGTTCTGTTTTGGGGCCACTGCTGTTTGTCATTTTTATAAACGACCTGGATGAGGGTGTAGAAGGGTGGGTTAGTAAATTTGCGGATGACACGAAGGTCGGTGGAGTTGTGGATAGTGTCGAAGGGTGTTGTAGGGTACAGAGGGACATAGATAGGCTGCAGAGCTGGGCTGAGAGATGGCAAATGGAGTTTAATGCGGAGAAGTGTGAGGTGATTCACTTTGGAAGGAGTAACAGCAATGCAGAGTACTGGGCTAATGGGAAGATTCTTGGTAGTGTAGATGAGCAGAGAGATCTTGGTATCCAGGTACATAAATCCCTGAAAGTTGCTACCCAGGTTAATAGGGCTGTTAAGAAGGCATATGGTGTGTTAGCCTTTATTAGTAGGGGGATCGAGTTTCAGAGCCACGGGGTCATGATGCAGCTGTACAAAACTCTGGTGAGGCCGCACCTGGAGTATTGCGTGCAGTTCTGGTCACCGCATTATAGGAAGGATGTCGAAGCTTTGGAAAGGGTGCAGAGGAGATTTACTAGGATGTTGCCTGGTATGGAAGGAAGGTCTTACGAGGAAAGGCTGAGGGACTTGGGGTTGTTTTCGTTAGAGAGAAGGAGGAGGAGAGGTGACTTAATAGAGACATACAAGATAATCAGAGGGTTAGATAGGGTGGATAGTGAGAGTCTTTTTCCTCGGATGAGGATGGCAAACACGAGGGGACATAGCTTTAAGTTGACGGGTGAAAGATATAGGACAGATGTCAGAGGTAGTTTCTTTACGCAGAGAGTAGTAGGGGCGTGGAACGCCCTGCCTGCAACAGTAGTAGACTCGCCAACTTTAAGGGCATTTAAGTGGTCATTGGATAGACATATGGATGTAAATGGAATAGTGTAGGTCAGATGATCGGCGCAACATCGAGGGCCGAAGGGCCTGTACTGCGCTGTAATATTCTAAATTCTAAATAGCATCCCTCCTCAAAGCTGCAATCAATATTGAGACCAATATTGCGGGTCAGTGTGTACAGATGTTTTCTCAAAGTTTTTTGAAATGCTAAATTGTCTCCATCTGTCCGTGTAAATGCTCATGTGTGTTTTGCTGACTATGTCTCTCTCATTCTGTCTTTGTTTTCTGTGTGTGTCTCTGTTTCTATGTGTGCGTGTGAGTGTGTCTTTTTCCTGTCTCTTTCTTTCTGTCTGATTTACATGCATACAGAAACTAACAACTTCCCCTGAATGCCCAAATATGACTGGTGCCAAGTGATTTAAAAAAAAAATAAACCTCACCACATGAGCAGCTGCACATCACTTTGGTAACAAATAAAGAGTAAACATTTTCGAATAGAACTATGGTGTACAGGTAGGTGAAGCACCATAAATTTTTACAGCGCAGAAGGAGGCTGTTCAGCCCATCATCCTTGTGCCTGCTCTTTGAAACAGCTTCCCAAATTAGTCCCACACCCAGCATTTTCCCCATAATCATGCAAATTAGTGCTCTTCAAGAACATGTCCAGTTGCCTTTTGAAAGTCCTTATGGAATCTGCCTCCATCATACTTTCAGGTAGTGCATTCCAGATCATAACAGCCCTCTGTATGAAAAGAAATTGTCCTCATTTCCCCTCGAGTTATTTTGCCAATTATTTAAAATTTTTGACCTTTGGCACTAACCCAATTGCCAGAGGAAAGAGTTTTTTTCATTTGTTCATGGGATGTGGGCGTCGCTGGCTAGGCCTGCATTTATTGCCCATCCTAATTGCCCCTGTGAAGGTGGTGGTAAGCTGCCTTCTTGAACTGTTGCTGTCCTTGGGGTGTAGGTACACCAACAGTGCTGTTAGGGAGGGAGTTCTAGGATTTTGACCCAGTGACAGTGAAGGAACGCGATATAGTTCGAAGTCAGGATGGTGTGTAGCTTGGGGGGGAATTTGCAGGTGGTGGTGTTCCCACGCATCTGCTGCCCTTGGCCTTCTATGTCTTAGAGGTCGTGGGTTTGGAAGGTGCTGTCGAAGGAGCCTTGGTGAGTTGCTACAGTGCATCTTGTAGATGGTACACACTGCTGCCACTGTGCGTCGCTGATGGAGGGAGTGAATGTTGAAGGTCGTGGATGGGGTGCCGATCAAGAGGGCTGCTTTGGCCCTCCTTGCTCTGTCAAAACCCTTCATAGTTTTGAATACTTCTATTAGTACTCCCCTTAACCTTCTCTGCTCTAAGGAGAACAATACCAGCTTCTGCAGTCTCTCCACATAACTGAACTCCCTCATCCCTAACATCTCTCGCGTAAGCCTCCTCTATAGCCTCTCCAAGGCCTTGGCATCCTTACTAAAGTGTGGTGCCCAGCATTATACACAATATTCCAACTGACCAGTGATTTATAAAGGTTTAGTATGATTCTTTGTTTCTGTATTCAAAGCCTCTTTTTACAAAGCCAAGCATGTGCTTTCTTAACTGCCTTATCAGCTTGCCCTGCCACTTTCAAAGATTTGTGACTCTACACCCCCAGATCCCTCTGCTGTTAAACCTCCCTCAAAATAGTACCATTTAGATTGTACTATCTGTCCCTGTTGTTCCTCCCAAAGTGCATCACTTCACATTAAACTGCATTAAACTACATCTGCCACATATCTGCCCATTTACCAGTCTCCTGGTGTCCTCCTGGTGTCTACTATTAACCTCCTCACTATTTATTACAATGCTAAATATTTAATCATATGCAAATTTCATTATTGTACTTCCTATACCCAAGTCCAGGTCATTTATATATAACAAGAATAGCAATGTCCCTGATACCGAACCCTGGGAAATCTCATTACATATTTCTCTCCAGTCAGAAAAACATCTGTTCACCACTACTTTCTGCCTCCTATCCCTTAGCCAGTTATGTAACCAAGTTACCATCATACTTTTAATGCCATGAACTTTTGTTTTCCAAATAAGTATGTTACATGGTACTTTATCAAATGCCTTTTGGAATTCTACTGCATTATGTTCAGCAGCCCTTGCTGTTACTTCATCAAAGAATCAATCAGGTTAGTCAGATACATTTGAACAAATCCAAGTTGGCTCTCCCTTATTAACACATACTTCTCCAAGTAAGAATTCATTTTGTCCTTGCAATAGTCTTTAGTAGTTTTCCCACTAACATTAGACTGACTGGCTTGTAGTTACCAGGTTTATTACACTCCCCTTTTTTGAACAGGAGTGTAACATTTGCAATCCTCTAGCCCTCTGGCAGCACTTTGATATCTAAGTAGGACTGAAAGATTGTGGTCAGAGCTTCTGCTATCTCCACCCTTGCTTCCCTCAGCGACTTAGGGTGCATTCCATCTGGACCGGGAGACTTGTTAACTTTGAGTGATGCTAATCTGTTAAGTACCTTGTTTCTATTTTTATCCTATCCAATATCTACTGCAACATTAACTTCATCCTCTTCTTTAGTGAAGACAGATGCAAAGCACTCATTCAGTACCTCAGTCATGCCTTCTGCCTCCACAAGAGGATTTCCTTTTTTGTCCCTAAATGCCCTGCCATTCCTCTAACTACCCTTTTATTTTTGTTTGTTTATAAACGACTTTTGTGTTCTCTTTTATGTTACCGCTGATCTTTTTTAATACTCTCTCTTTCCTCTTCTTATATCCCTTTTCAACTTCCCCCTGCATTCTCTGGATTCTACCTTTTTTTTACTGTATTCTGTTCCTGGTATTTGACATAAATGCCCTTTGGGTATTTTATTTTAACCTCTATTTCCAGCATTGGATGCCCTATCTTTCTTCCTTATGGGATTATGCTTGGTTTGTACTCGAAGTATCTCCCATTTTGAAGGCTTGCCATTGCTGATTTACTGGTTTCTTGGGCAATCTTTGTTTCCAGCCTACCTGTGCTAGATCCCTTCCTGAATCACTAAAATCGCCTCTTTTCCAGTTGGGTATTTTCATTTTTGATTTTTCTTTGTCCCTTTCTGTAGCGACTTTAAACTTAATTATATTATGATCACTATTGGCGGTTGTTTTCCCACTACAACATACTCCACTTGAACTACTTCATTCCCCAGAACTAAATCCAACACTGCTTGCTTCCTCATTGGGCTAGAAACATAGTAATTAAGGAAGTTCTATTGTACACATTTTAGGAATTCTTCACCCTCCTTGCCCTTTATTCTTTTCCCCCAGTCTGTTAGGATGATTGAAATCCTCTACTATTACTATTAATTTTACCTTTCTCTGAAATTTGTTTATGGATTTGCTTCTCCATCTCCTTCTCACTGCCTAAATTTCCAACTTTACTTTTGATGCTCTTAACTATAAATTGCGCTCCTTAGTACTTCCCTCTTGGCCCAACAGAAGAATTCCTGGATCCAAATTCTTCTTCGTGACAATCTTGAGACTTCCACCAAATCTCTCCTCCTCCTCTTCAGGGGGTAAAGTCCCAGGGTACCCAATTTTTCCACATAATAATTTTTTAAAAGCTACAGGTGCAGGATGTGTAGGATTTCTGGGAGGGTGAGTCCAATTACTTACCTCTCTTCTGTGGCCTTCCGCGTGCCCTGGTGACCTTGGAAAGAGAGGACGCGGTGTCCCACGGTACACTTGAAGCCTTCTGTGACCAGCAGACACCACTGGATATGGGATGTCTTATTGAAGGACAAAATAGTACTGCAATGTAATATTTCAGTTTTGTGCGGGCCAGTGTTAGTGACACTCTGCTCTCTGGCAGGGTGTGGATGCACAAAAGGCCAGAGTCAGAGGAATGGAGAATTCAGAGGAGAGGGTTGTAGGGCTGGAGCAAGTCCCAGAAGTAGTGGTGTGGGGTAGTGGGGGAGGGGAGCGGGTGAGGTCATGAAGAGGCCAGTCCTCTTTCACGCTTTTTCATTTCAAAGCTTTTTATTGTTATCTCCTATCCTCACTTCTTCTACCTAAACTTGTGACCTTACATTTATCCGCATTGAATTACATTGTCCAGGGTCTCTTTGGATTATCACACTTCTCCCCTCTCCCAGTGCCACTCCCACACTCCCAGTCCTCTGTCTCTTTCTCTTGCTCCTGATATATTTAAAGAATACCCTGTTACTGTAATTTGCATTTTCTGCCTCTCATGCTCCCTCTTTGTGCCACTTATCAATTTCTTCTTATGCTTCTGCTTCATGTTAAAGCTCTTCCTATCCTCTTCCTTCCTTGTGCATTGCCAAGTTTTATACACATTATCTTGATCTTTACTATCTCCCCATGACTTTCAATTTTATCCATGTTAGATTTGCTCTCCTGGAAATTCCTCATAAAGCATAGTACTGGGCCACACCAGGTCAGACAGGTCCCAACATATATAGGGAAAAAAGGAAATACTTGCATTTATATTGCACCATGAATGACCTCAGGACATCCTAAAGCTCTTTACAGACAATAAAGTGCTTTTGAAGTGTTTTCGCTGTTGTAATGTCGGAAACAGAGCAGCCAATTTGCACACAGCAAGCTCCCACAAACAGCAATATTATAATGACCAGGTAAACTGTCATGTTGGTTGAGGTTTAAATGTTGGCTAGGCCACTGAGGAGAACTCTCCTGCTCTTCTTTTAAAAGCATTGTGGGATCCACCTTACATATCTCATCTGAAAGACAATACCTCTGATAATGCAACACTCCCTCAGGACTTCACTGGAGTTTCAGCCTGGAATATGTGCTCAAGTCTCAGGAGTGGGACTTGAACTCATAACATTGTGGCTCAGAGCAGGGTGTGCTACCACTGAGCCACAACTGGCTTCTAAATATGGAATACAGCAAGGGTATGTTAACAGGTAAAGATCCCGACTACCATCCCATCAAACACATGCAGGTTAGATGGAGCACAGGTTAGATGCCAGGTCAAAATCCCCGCATATTGCCCTGACAATGTACATTACTCCCATGTGCAGAAGAACCTGCCCCCAGGCACATCTGAGTGACATTTCTACCTCTCACGCTAGGCACCTTCGTAACCTTCCTGAGTAAGCTTCTGCTGTATCCTCAGTGGTTGCTGTGTGCTTCCCGCATCTAAGACATTAAACCGAGGCTCCATCTGCCCTCTCAGGTGCTCACAAAAGATCCTTTGGCACTGCAGAGTACTTGCAGCAAAGAAACAGGCCACTTAGCTCAGCAGGTCCAAGTCAGTGTTTATGCTTCATATGCACCCCTCCTCCTATTCTTTAGATCATCTAATCCCATCCCTTCTATTCCTTTCTCCCTTATGTGCTCATTTAGCTTCCCCTTAAATGCAGTATTTGAAGAAGAACAAGGCAGGTTTCCCCAGTGTCCTGGCCAATATTTATCCCTCAACCAACATCACCTAAACATGGTATCTGGTCATTTATTTCATTCCTGTTCATGGGATCTTGCTGTGTGTAAATTTGCTGCTGAGTTTCCTACATTACAGCAGCAAAGCACTTTGGGACATCCCGAGGTCATAAAAGGCACTAAATAAATGCAAGTACCTTTGTCTTCTTTTAAGTTCCCTGTGACAGCAATTGTGTTTTGAGAGAATGTACTTTGCGTAAAAGGGTCTGGTTTGATTTGGGTGACCCCAGTATGTCCAAACCCAGCTGATATGCATCTGATGTGGACAAGTGCATTAATCTCTTTCGATTCACACTGATCAATTCCTGTATTTTTGTTTCAGTGATACTTGGCCTGAACAGCATTATGGATCCATGCCCCCTGATCCTTTACCGGCATCTACAGCTGCAGGTAAAGTCTAGGTCTGAGTTCAATGGAAGTATTAAAGGGCCACTGCTCCTGGCAAGTGGTGCTCACTGAAAGCACATCTGTGGAGACTGTGGGCACGCCGTGGGTAATTTCCTGTGAATGCCACTCTCTGCTGGGAATCCCTGATCATGCAATTAACCCTTAATGTGATCTTCAGGACGGGATACAAGGAAATTCACAGGAAAGGTTTAGTTATTTTAACCAGTTTAGTGTGGAACCTGATCTATTTTAAACCCATTTTTGAGGAGCATCATCTTCAAGGAATGGCCACAAAGGTGTGACAGATAAAAATGTTGCGTTCTGGGAGAATTAAGATATATTGGGGCATTATAGAGGGAGCTTTACCTAGCACCTACACTACAACAACAACTTACATTTATATAGCACCTTTAAGGCAGTAAAGCATCCCAAGGCACTTCACAGGAGCCTTATCAAACAAAATTTGACAAGAGGCCAGAGCTGGAGGAGCACAGAATTTTCACTGAGTACTAATTTCTCCATTGATGTGAGAAGAGCCATCCTATCCTCTGTTTGTACTCAAATGGAATAAGGGTTGGCAAGTGTAGCTCTCCCTAGGTTTGAGGGGGGGAGGGGAGAGAACTGGCCAGCCCTAACTCGCCTGATGGCTAACCAGTGCCCCCAGTGCATGTTGGATGACGGCTGGATCAGGCTCAGCTGTGATACCCAGACCTTCTCCCTCCCTCATGGTTGAATTGCCCAGCAAGTTCACTGATAAGTCTCAGATGTGAATAATAGCTGCTCAGAAGAGGTCCCAATGAGTCACCGGTATGGGTGAAACCTAGGAGGAGTCGATGTCTTCGGGGGAAGGGAAAGTGAGGCTAGTAAACAGTTCTGAGTTATGGTGAAGTTGTACCCTACATCGGGTGTGCCCGAATCAGCTTCACCAACACTGTTAGCTGCAAATTCTTCTCTTGACCTTTAATCACCATAAGTTTTAAGAGGTTGGATGGGGGAAAGGAATGGTTACACATGTCGCCCTGTTTAAAAGTAATCATTATCTCCGTGCTATTGGAACAGAAATGGGAATGATGGGCAGTACAGGAGGAACTTAAACAAGGCAGACTTGTAGATTTGTTTCATCAAGTTGCCCAAGTCCCTTGCACTAAAGCTAACGATTTGACAGAAATTTGCAGTTGCAATGTGCATGCAAATGAGGTGGTGATTTTCTAAAGCGCCTCTGACCTTTGGTACATAGATTTCACATAGAATAAAATACAGCAGCCTATTCGAAGCCTGCTGCTAAACCACAGTGTCTGGGCTTAAAACAATCTCGAATGCTGTGTCTAATTGACAGGTTTTGTCTGAGACGATACTTGTATGACCTCTCAGTCTTGCTTTGTGAAGTACTTTTTCTGGCTGAAGTTTGCCTTTTAAAAAGGAAGAGGAATTACTAAGATGTGGAGGGAGTCCTCTTGCTTGTTAAAGTCAGGAATAAGGAGATGAGTGTTCCTAGAGGCAAATGCTCATCAGGAATTGAAGTCTTTGGAGATAACCTACTCCCAGCTACGTGCTGGGCTTTGCAGTACATCAATGGTTTAACTCAAGCTTGTAAAAAATTGTTGTTAAATGAGAACAAAAAGAGGAACTGGTGAAGTTGCGTAAAAGGATATAGAGAAGATGAGCAGAAAGAAGAGTTTCCCTTTATTGTGGTCACATTTCTGGTACAGTCAACTGTTGAGCCGTCATGTGATGAGGAAATGCATCCCTTCGCAATCTCCTGTAGCAAACAGCTTCCATGGAAACTGTGCCCTGGATATTAAAGGGAAGGGCTAATTCCACAATCTGGCTCTCCCTTGGGGAGCCCTTGCTCCTGAGGGCCATGGGTCAGGGATAGGATATGATATATATGATATAAGGACTGACGGCTTATCCCCACGTTGTTTCCAACAATGCTCAGCGCCAGCCACTAGGAGGCAGGCATGGGTGAACGTGTGACGCCATTATATTTTTCCTTCTGCTCTCCCTAACGGGAGCTTGAGGCCTCTGCTGGGTTTTTCTTCATTCATGACAAGATTGCCATTTATTGCCCATCCCTTTGTTGGATACAACTGAGCTGCTTGTTGGGTCACTCAAGACAATTAAGAGTCCACCATGTTGAAGTGAGACTGAGTCACATAGAGGCCAGACCGGGTGAGGATAACAGATTTACTTTCCTAAAGGACATTAGTGAACCAATTGGGTTTTTACAACAATCCAACAGCATCCCAGTCACTTTTACTGATGTCAGCCCCTATTTTATTTCCAGTTTTTTTATAAGCTGGATTCAAACGGCCATGGTGGGGTTTGAACTTGCTTTCTCTGGATGAATAGTCCAGGCCTCTGGATTGTTGCCGATTGTGACTTGGGTTGAGACTTTATCAGAAGGACCACCATAGACACAATCCTACGCCTGCCATTTCAGTGTGCATTGTTGTGAGCCAGGAACTGTGCCATCTTAAATTTAAGAGTAAAGTAAAAATGTTTCAATTGTCATTCAGCCATCCAGTGCTCAGAACTACAGAGGGTCACCAGCTCAAATCCTCTGCTGTTTGGTAGCCCGCATGGGGATATAATGACACAGAGGGCTGAATTTTCCCAAGGTGTCAGGAACCCAACAGCAGGACCATTTCCAGGCCCTGAGCCTGCGCGTTTTGGTCGCACATCCGCCAGCTTAATTTTACAGGTGGCGGCCAATTAATAGGTCGCCAATGCACTTGCTGTCCAATTAGGGATGATGGGCGCACCCAGACACAGGAGGGCCAATTGGAGGGGCTGAAGGGAGGGCCGGCTGGCAGCACCCCCTGGGAAAGGTGAGCGCTGCTCAGACTGACGGAGAGGAGAAGGGACCACAAGATAGAGGTGCTCACATAAAGGTCCAAATGGCATCTTACAAATAGCAGCCAGAACCATCTCGGTGATCAGTGTGCAGGGGAAACAGCTCCAAGTACCTGCATTTGTGCTACATACAACTTTTCTGCTTCTTTATACATGAACCTGCAAGATCACATGATGACGCTCTGACCTCCCACTATGAAGCTGCCTCCAATGCGTTGCCAGGCTCCTGACACAGCGGGAGGCCCGTGTAACACTGGCAAACTTGCCTTCCTACCAGAAAATTGCTGGTAATTGAGGCTTTAACAACCTTAATTGGGTACCCGCTGTGAACATGTGGATAGCCATTGTCGCTGGGAGCCTTTCTCCAAGAAAAGGCCATAGCGGCAAGAGCACGTCAGGGAGCTGACTTGGCATGCGTCGTTCTGAATTTCCGCGTTCCCACCCCAGCCTCAGAAGCCGCTTCCACAGTGCTGGGAAAATTCCACCCAAGTCCCTGGGCCAAACAATCACATTCCAAATTAATATCAGGCCTTTGACTAGTGCAGAGAAAGTTGTGCAAAAAGCCCCTTGGGTGTTTTTAACAAGTGTAAAAGCACAGCATTGATGTTGCAAGGTCTATTAAGAGATTCCACAAGTGGGTGACTCAGACACAAGGGAAAAAGGAATATGCTGATAGGATTAGATGACGAGGGGTGGGAGGAGGCTCCTGTGGAACAGAAACATTGGCGTCGACAAGTTGGGTTGAATGACCCGTTTCTGTGCTATACATTCTACATAATTCTATGAAGCGAGTGGCGATGCTGAAAGATAATGGTAAATTTTAAAGGGCTAGAGCATCTCTTTAATGATTGGTCAAGTTTGCGTCACGAAGGCGGTAGCTACAGTGCAAGCTGTTCAATGAAGTGATTAATGAAAGCAAATGCCAACTTCTTCTTTGCAGCTTTCCCTGTAGCCCCTCAGGATGAGGAATGGGCATCAGCACCACCAGCTGATATGCTGGATGACGTGGTTGGGTATGAAGGGACCACAGCAGATGGCGGTAAGTAAGAGGGATCAGTTCAGAGAGATTGTTGGCTAAATCAGAATGTAACAGCTTACTTACCACTGCGGACATGGCCCTTTATAAACAAAGATGGTTCGAGCTAGGGAATCGCATGGCTTTGCTCAAGGTTCGGATCCCGAATCCATATTTGCACAGCAACTTTCCTGTTGGTGCTGGTTGGAAACCACCTTTTGCACTGACGCTGAGGTTGTGGATTAAATGGGCCCAGAAACTGCACAGACATCAGTGACAGGACCTGAATCAGCAATAATCAGCTGAGTAATTGATAGCAGTATTGCCCATTTGCATTGAACAGGGGAAGAAAGAAAGACTTGCATTTCTATAGTGGCTTATTTTGCACACCTGAAGATCCTACACTCAGCACTGGGAGGAATGCACAACTTGTGTGTGCTGGTGTTTGGTTAAGGGGAGAATGTTGGCCAAGACACCATGAAAGCTCCCTGCTCTTCTTCAAATAGTGCCATGGGATCTTTTATCCCCACACGAGGCAATGGAATAGGCTGACAGGACCTCTTTAGCATTGCATCTGACATACGGCATCTCTGACAATGCAGCACTCCCTTAGTACTGCACTGGAATGTCTGCCTAGGTGTGTGGCCACGCCCAGAGTGGGGCTTCTGACTCAGGCCATCAGCTGTGCCAAGCTGATATTCTGTGCCTAAATATATAATGAAATTGGGGCATCAATGTGCCTTTCACTTTAACATACAATCAAAATGGATAGAATCAAAATGGAGTAATGCTCCTTCCATTTTTCCCATCCTTCTCCTCCTCTTCTGAAGTCAGTGAGTCCTTGCTGCAGTGCTGGTGGTCCCTCCAGTACCTTGCCCAAGTGGCTATTCCTCAGGTGTGCCTGTTGCTGAGTGTCACCCCAGGCTCTTTGTCTGTGGCAAGCATCACAGCTAACCCAATCCTTTTTGTACCTAAATGTGCACATGTGCACACTTCCCAATAGGAGTAACTGGATATCGATCAGGAATGGGAACCCTGTCACCTTCTTTATATCCTCTCGGTACAGAATCCATTGAATCTAATTTTAGTGCCCCAACTGGGATGAACACAGAGTAGCAATCAAACTTGGGATTTTCCCAATCTGTGTGACTCAACACTCACTGTCTCAACCAGCTAAACTACCAGTGGGTGGTGGGGTGGCAGCAAGGCAGTGGGGGGACCTCAAGATGAATATCTGGATCCTCCAACTAACAACCTAATCCAAATGGCCTGCTTATTATTCACAGAGGGAAGCTTTGTTGTCCCGCCGAGTTCTGTAGCAGAAGGAGCATGGAGTAATGATCCTCAGCCACAGAGACCGTGGAGGTAAGATCCTAAATCCCAATAGTTACAGTCAATTTTGCAGCATTTGAATCCCATTTCTAGCCCTGCACCCTGCGATCTTGCAGGGGTTTAGAAGCCTGAAGCTCTTGGGTTAACTGATGAAAGAAAGCAGCAGCAAAATGTTGGCCCATTCACAGGGATATCAGCAAATTGAAGTCACAAGCAACTCAAACCACTGTCTGATTCACCTAGCGGGCAAGCCAGCGAATGAGAGCATGGGGAAATGCCCGTGGTTCTTATCCGTTCCATCCCTCCCGGGCTTTCATTGGCGGGCTTGTGGGCATGCTGATAAACTTCAGAATGAATTGCTTTCGTATCCTTTCTCATGTCAGAAGCAAGGTTAGAACAATGCACTGGGTCTCTGCTTTGCTAAGTGTCATCAGCAGCAGCAGGTTGGCGAGGAGTAAGAAACAATTTGCATTTACGTCGCACCTTTCATGTTCTCGGGTCATCCCACAGACACTAAATTACTTTTGAAATTTAGTCACTGTTGTTATGGAGGCAAATGCAGCAGCCAGTTTGTGCACAGTAAGCGTCCGCAAACAGGAAATGTCCAGATAATCTGTTTGTAGTCACATTGGTTGAGGGATAAATGTTGACCAGATCAGCCAGACCCTGCTCTTCTTCAAATAGTGCCATAAGATTTTTCTTTTACATCTACCTGAAAGAGTAAGTGGTGCCTCGGTTTAATAGCTCTTCCAAAAGACAGCACCGCTGACAGAGCAGCACTCCCTCTGTATTGCACGGGAGTGACAGTCTGGATTCTATGCTCCAGTCTCTGGGGTGGGATTCTGACTTGGAGGCAGTTTCTACAGTTGATTCTACAGTTACAAGCAGTTGTTTAGAGTCCTGCCGTTAAAACTTGTTTCACTTACATTTTTAACAAGTTGAGAGTGAATCCCTCAAGCCTTTTTTTAATCTTTGTTAATTCTGACTTTGGGCTTCTGGTATTATTTATTTATATTTTGCAACCTGTCTCTATTTAAATCTCTATTTAAATTTAAACACAGAAGTCAATTTGCAAACGTCAAAGTTCCACATCAGCAATGAAATAAATGACCAGATCATCTGTTTTTCGGTGTTGGTTGAGTGATAAATGTTGGCCGAGACACCAGGGAGAACTCCCCTGATCTTCTTTGAAGAACATTGTGGGAACTTTTATGTCCACCTGAGAGAGCAAACGGGCCCTCGGTTTAACAATTCAGCTGAAAGAATGCACCTCCAGCAATGCAGCACACCCTCAATACTGCACTGGAAAGACAGCCTAGATTACATGCTCTAAACTCTGGAATGGGTCTTGAATCCACAACTTTCTGATACCAAAGTGAAAGTATTAAGGCAAATACCAAACACTGAATAACAGTGCAGAAGAGATTTACTAGAATGCTTCCTGGGTTGGGGGATTTTAGTTACACAGGAACAGCTGCATTTGTTTTCCTTAGAACAATGGAGATTGAGGGGAGATTTAATAGAAGTGTACAAGATTATGACAGGCTTAGATAATTTAGACAAGGAAAAACTGTTCCCATTAACTAATGGTACAAAGACTCGGAGACACATGTTGAAAGTTTTGGGCAAAAGATGCATAAATATGAGGAAGCAATTTTTTATGCAGTGGGTAGGAATGACCTGGAACTCGCTGCCCATAAGGGTGGTGGAAGCGGAGACGATCACAGAATCATTACAGTGCAGAAGGAAGCCATTTGGCCCATCGTGTCTGCACCAGCTCTCCGAAAGAACAATTCCCTCAATTCCATTTCCCTGCCTTCTCCTGCACGTTCTTCCTTTTCATATAACTGTCTAATTCCCTTTTGAATGCTTCAATTGAACCTGCCTCCACCACGTTCCAGACATTAAACACTCATTGCGTGAGAAGGTTTTTCCTCATGTCACTTTTGCTTCTCTTACCAAATACTTTAAATCTGTGCCCTCTCATTCTCGATCCTTTCACGAGTGGGAACAGTTTCTCTCTATCTACTCTGTCCAGACCCCTCATGATTTTGAATACCTCTATCAAATCACCTCTCAGCCTTCTCTTCTCCAAGGAAACAGTCCTAACTTCTCCAGTTTATCTTCATAACTGAAATTCCTCATGCCTGGAACCATTCTCATGAATCTCTTCTGTACTCTCTCCAATGCCCTCACGTTTTTCCTAAAGTGTGGTGCCCAGAACTGGATGTAATACTCTACCTGAGGCCAAACTAGTGTCTTACACAAGTTTAACACAACTTCCTTGCTCTTGTACTCTATGCCCCTATTGATAAAGCCCAGGGTACTGTATGCTTTATTAACCACTCTCTCAACCTGTTCTGCCACCTTCAATGACTTATGCACATATACACCTAGGTACCTCTGCCCCTGCACTTTAGAATTGCACCCTTTATTCTATATTGTCTCTTCATGTTCTTCCTACCAAAATGAATCACTTCACATTTCTCTGCATTGAACTTCATCTGCCACCTGTCTGCCCATTCCACCAACTTGTCTATGTCCTTTTGAAGTTCTACACTATCCTCCTCACAGTTCACAATGTTTCCAAGTTTCGTATCATCTGCAAACTTTGAAATTGTGCCATGTACACCAATGTCTAGATTATTAATATATATCAGGAAAAGCAAGGGTCCCAAAAATGATCCCTGGGGAACTCCACTACAAACCTTCCTCCAGCCCAAAAAACATCCATTAACCACTACTCTTGGTTTCCTGTCACTCAGCCAATTTTGTATCCATGTTGCTACTGTCCCTTTTATTCCATGAGCTACAAGTTTGCTCACAAGTCTGTTGTGTGGCACTGTATCAAATGCCTTTTGAAAGTCCATGTACACCACATCAACAGCATTACCCTCATCAACCCTCTCTGTTACCTCCTCAAAAACCATCTAGTTAGTTAAACATGATTTTCCCTTAAGAAATCCATGCTGGCTTTCCTTAACTAACTCACATTTGTCCATGTGACTACTGATTTAGTCCGGAATTATTTTTTCTAAAAGTTTTCCCACCACCAAAGTTAAACTGACTGGCCTGTAGTTGCTGGGCTTATCTTTAAACCCTTTTTTGAACAAGGGTGTAACATTTGTAATTCTCCAGTCCTCTGGCACCACCCCCGAGTCTAAGGAAGACTGAAAAATTATGGCCATTGCCTCTGTGATTTCCACCTTCACTTCCCTCAGTATCTTGGGAAGCATCTCATCTGGTCCTGGTACTTTATCCACTTTAAGCACAGACAGCCTATCCAGTACTTCCTCTTTATCAATTTTAAACCCCTGTAGAGTATGACTTACCTCCTCTTTCAACATTGCCTGGGTTTGCATCTTCTTCCTTGGTAAAGGCGGATGCAAAGTATTCATTTAATACTTCAGCTATGCCCTCTGCCTCCATGTGTAAATGTGTAAATCATTGATTTCAAGAGGAAGTTGGATGGTCTCCTGAGAGAATAGACTTGCAGGGTTATGGGGATTGAGCTGGGGAGTAGGACTGACTGCATAGCTCCTTGAAGAGCTAGCATAGACTCTATGGATGGAATGGCCCTCTTCTGTACTGTAAATGACTCTATGACTCTAATTCAGCAGTGACTGTCGCTGAATTTAAAATTGGGCAACACACTTTCTTACCCTGGAAATTGACCTCAATCTTTTTGTTATAACATTGACAGTAAGTTGTGGCCCAAAGTACAGTAACTGGGCTCAGCACTAGGTCTGTGATGAGCTACGAGTTCTGACAGGAGGGAGCAAGAACAGTGCAAAGTAACAATTCAGCATTCCAAAATAAAAAGAACTGTGGACTGTGTATCTAGAGTCATAGAGTTCTACAGCACAGAAACAGGCCTTTCTGCTGAGAGGTCATGTAATACATTGGGAAGGAGCTAGGGGCTCAGTCTGGACACTTGCAGTAATCTACCCACCAAAAACTGGTGACTGGTAGGGAAGTCCCTACCTCCTCAGCAGAAAGGCCAAAAGAATGAAGAGTACACAGTTCTTTTTATTTTGGAATGCTGAATTGTTACTGTGCACTGTTCTTGCTCTAGTGCTGAGCCCAGTTACTGTACTTTGGACCATGAACTTAGTGCCAATGTTATAACAAAAAGATTCAGGTTAATTGCCAGGGTAAGAAAGTGTGTTGCCCAATTTCTGAGGAATAACAGTGCCGGAGATCCACAGATAAAAGTGTGTAATCAACAGGAGACAGAGAGAGAGAGAGCCTGTGGGGAAACAATGCCAGAAATTCATAGATAAAACCAGGAAATCAACAGGACAGAGCAAACCAGAGGGAAAACAATGCTGGAAATGTACCAATAAAAGCAGGGAATCAATGGGTGACAGAAAGGGAGAGAGAGAAGGCACAAGACTGTGGGGAAAGACTATCAGAGATTCATAGATAAAACCAGGGAATCAGCAGGAGAAAGAGAGAGCGAGCATGAGAGAAAACAATGCCAGATATTTACAGATAAAAGCAGGGAGTCAGCAGAAGACAGAGAGAGCACTGGGAGAACAAATCAGCAAAAAAAAAATCAAGGAGTGACGCCACAGGACAGCAGGTAGGTTATTGGCTGTTCAGAGAGTCTGGCAGTGAGGAGCACATAACTGAACTCCTTCAAGGACAGAGCAGCAGAGCACAGTGAGTGAGAGCGTCAAGAAACAGAGTTAAAAAATAAACAAAAAGTATCGTCAGCACGAGCGGGTTAAGTATAACAGTAAATGAATTAATAATCATGGAATTAGCACAGAGCAAGTCGAGAGCCATTAATTAAAATTAATATTTTAAACAAGGTACTAACTAGATTCTAAAAGAGGGAATAGAGATTTTTTTTAGATCATGGATGGGCAGCTGAGACCTGCTGTTTGCAATTCTTGCACCATGTGGGAACTTAGAGAAGGTTGATGAAGAGAATATGATGGATGTTGTCTATATGGATTTTAAGAAAGCGTTTGACAAAGTACCACATAAAAGGCTGGTTATCAAAATTGAGACTCATGGAATAGGAAGGTCAGTGACAGCTTAGATAAAAGATTGGCTGAAGGACAGAAAAGTGAGTTGTGGTAAATGGTTGTTTTTCAGACTGGAGGATGGTAGACAGTGGTGTTCCTCAAGATACTAGGACCACTGTTTTTTATATATATATAGATATAAATGACTTGGATATTGGAATACCGAGTAAAACTTAGAGGTGTGGCAGTGAGGATGATACCAGTCGAGTGCAACAGGACATAGATAGGCTAGCAGAATGCATAGACACAAGTGACAGATGGAATTTAATACAGAAAAACATGAGGAGGTGATGCATTTTGGCAGAAGGGATAGGGAGAGGCAATATAGACTAAAGAGCATAGTTCTAAAGGAACTGAGGGACCTGGAGGTTCATGTGTATAGATCTTTGATGGTGGCGGATCATATTGAGAGCGTAGTTAGCAAAGCATACGGGATCTTGGACTTCATACATAGAGGTATTGAGTACAAAAGCAGGGAAGTTATGCTGAACCTTTATAAAGCTCTGGTTAGGCCACAACTAGAGTTTTGTGTCCAGTTCTGGTCACCACACTTTAGGAAAGGATGTGAGGGTCCTTGAGAGGGTGCAAAGGAGATTTACCAGAATGGTTCCAGGGATAAGGGATTTTAGCTGCAAGGTTAGGTTGGAGAAGCTGGGGTTGTTCTCCTTGGAGCAAAGGAGATTGAAGGGAGAATAGATAGAGGTGTACAAGATTATGACAGGTTTGGATAAGGTAGACAAAGAAAAGCTGTTTCAGTCAGTTGATGGTACCAGGACTGGGGACGCAGAATTGAGGTTTTGGGTAAGAGATGCAGGGGGGACATTAGGATGAATGTTTTTACGCAGCGAGTGGTAATGACCTGTAACTCGCTCAAGGGCAGTGGAAGCAGGGACAATGAATGTTTTCAAAATGAAATTGGTTGGGCACTTGAGGGAAATAAACTTGCAGGCTGCAGGGAAATGGGTCTGACTAAATTGCTGTACTGAGAGGGGGTATGGACTGAATGGGCCGAATGTCCTCTTTCGCTGCTGTAATGAATCTATGACTCATTGCAAAATCATTCAGCACTGCCACAGTGAAGTGTGTTTCCACATTTTCTAATGCTCCACTATATCTGCTCCTGCTCTTATTTTTTAACTTCAAGAAATATAAAATAAATTGATGCTGGGCATAGATTTCTTTATTTAAAGGGTAAGAAATGTTTGGAATAATCAACCAAGGGAGGTAACGGCAGCATAAAACATTAGGAACAGGAGTAGGCCACTCAGTCCCTTGAGTCTGCTCTGCCATTCAATTAGATCTTGGCTGATCTGTATCTTATCTCCATCCATCTGCTTGGTTATGTAACCCATAATACCTTACCTAACAAAAATCTATCAATCTCCGTTTTGAGATTTTCAATTGTGCCTCCACCAGCCTCAACAGTTTATTTGTGGGGGAGAGCTCCAGATTTCCACAACCTTTTTTGTGAAGAAGTGCTTTCTGACATCACCTCTGAATGGCCGAGCTTTAATAATGTTATACCCCTTTGATCTAGATTCCTGCACCAGAGGAAATAGCTTCTCTTTGTCTAAGCTATCAACTCCCTTGATCATTAGACTGTTTTTGGATACTGTAATGGGAGAGTTAGGGTCCAGGAGCAATGGGTTTTTCTCATTCTTATCTTTCCTTATATTCTTCTGCTGTTTTTACTGTACTTGGCTTTGCTCTACCTATTTGTACAGTTAATGGTGTGACTTCAGTGTAAGAAGGCTCCAGTGTCTGCATTGGTAAGGACAGCACATCAAACAGGAGGGTCTGTGTTGAGTTAGTTGCCCCCAGCACTGGTAGTAGCAAGGAGAACACAGTTGGCCTCTGTGCCCAGGAGCTAGGCCATGATTTCCACTTTTGATCACCATCAGTAACCCCTAATGGGTTTGTGTGCGCATGTTTGCATGAGAGACAGGATTGGGCAGGACTAATATGCCCCTCATATTGCACTCACTGGCTGAATTTAGTGAGCCCATCACGGGTCCCTGCAGCAGACCTGGAAGTGGGCACAGTCCCCGCTAGTCATGAGTGCGGCCGGCCCACTGCAATCACACAGTGGGCGGCCACTTTACGTAATGGAGGCACGGGGCCTGGCCAATTATGCAATGGGGTGGGTTTCGAGGCGCTGAATACAGTGTCAGATGACTCCGGAGCGGGTGCTGGTACCATGTCTAAAACCCTGCCAGCCCTGCTTGCATTGCTGCCTTATACCCATTTGCAGTTTCCTGGTCTCTGCTGAAGCCATTTATAGTAACTCATGAACCCCACCCCGAGTTTAGTTTAGAGATACAGCACTGAAACAGGCCCTTCGGCCCACCGAGTCTGTGCCGACCATCAACCACCCATTTATACTAATCCTACACTAATTCCATATTCCTACCACATCCCCATCTGTCCCTATATTTCCCTACCACCTACCTATACTAGGGGCAATTGCTAATGGCCAATTTACCTATCAACCTGCAAGTCTTTGGCATGTGGGAGGAAACCGGAGCACCCGGAGGAAACCCACGCAGCCACAGGGAGAACTTGCAAACTCCACACAGGCAGTACCCAGAATTGAACCCAGGTCGCTGGAGCTGTGAGGCTGCGGTGCTAACCACTGCGCCAGTGAAGGACACTGCAGGATTGCAGAGGCAAGACACAGGATGGCTCCCTCAAGATTCTCCTCCAGGCTGGAAGGGAAGGCAGGAGTCCTGTTCCCCAGCAATGGCAAGAAGATGTCCTCCCACCTGACCAAGCAAGCCTGGATGGAGATCGCAGAGGAGGTCAGCAGCGGTGGGATCGCCACCACCCCCCACCCCACTTCCCCCAAACATGGGGACAGTGCCGCAAGAGGGTCAATGACCTAGATCAAGGTGACCGCTCCATACTTCTGTCCTTTTTAGGGATTGCAAGTGGCTACACAGGAGGAAGCAGGACATGGGGAGGAAGGCACCACAAAAGTGCTGGCAAAGGGGGTTAGGCATCACCACATCCTGACAGATGCATGGCCGCATCTCGGCCACAGGTCACCCTATTTCACAACACACCCCCATTAACTCCCCTGAGAGCAGACGGGAGGTTGAGCTATATAGGAAACCCCGGTAGGGGACGAGGGGCTGCCATTAGCAAAACTGTCATGTTGATCTGTCTGCAAAGCATGACTATCTTTGTCATAACAGCAGGGAGACATCACGGACTGACAGATGTATCCCAGACATCGGTCTCTCTTGACAGCTGAAGGGGAGGCACTGGAGAAAGCGGGGACCCAGAGCGGCTGCTCAATAGCTGATGGTGAGCCAGGAGTCTCCACACAAGAGAGTGAGCATTGTCTTCAAATGACACACAGTTCACTTCTGGAGATCCACCTCACGTAGGGTTGGCATGATGAGATCTGCACAGCCTAACCTACACAAGATTGTGTTCTGTCATGCAGATTGTTGTCCACAGGAGACTCCAGCTGAAAGGGGAGATCATTCAAACTCTGAGGAGGACCCGCAGTCAGAGGATGCACTGTCACATGACTCTCCTGCACCTTCCACCAGGGCAGATAATTTCACCTTGGTGGGTTGTTGCTCAGCTTTAGAATCAGGGTCACAAGCTGGTGAGAGCACAGCACACGTGCCCGAGCAGCTGGATGAGGCTGAGAAAGCCGAGGCCTCCGACAGTCAGAGGACTGTGGGTGGCCAGGCCCAGGCTGAGCCCCAGGCAGATGACAAGCCTCTGGTGTCAACAGCACTGGGCATGCTGGAGCTGCAGAGAGGGGTAAGGCAACATCTGTCAGAGATGCCAGAGGCAATGCACAGCCATGAATGGATGCTGGAGGAATCCATCCATGCCACGAGTGCTGCCATGTCTCAGGCATATGAGTGCAGGGCTTCATCCATCGAGAGGTAGGTGACCCTCATGGAGAGCCAGATCTTGCAGATGCGCACAGACCTGCACACCATCACCTTGGCTATGAGCTTGCGGAGCAGTGACAAGGCGAGAGAAAGACAAGGCACCTGGCGTCTTCTCCAAGTCCTCATCCTTCTCTGGTCAGCAGGGATGTTCAGGTGAGCCTTGAAAGAGAGGAGGAGAGGCTGACCTTCACAGCTGGGGCTCCCTTCAGGGTTCTCTGAGTGTAGACAGTGGCTCTTCAGCCCCTCTGCCTGTGAGCCCAGCTCCAATAGCCACGACGCTTGAAGAGAGTCTTGCACCAGTGCAGGAAACCCTCAGGCAGCCAGAGGACTGCCGTCAAAGTCATCACAGGCCAAGAGGCAGCCTGATCAGCAGCCTGCCTCCAGCCTAGCTGCTAGCATAGGAGCTCCTAGAAGCATTTGTAAATGTACAAAGAATACCACCTAGACACACTTGGGGTTTCATGGGTGTTTGACATTTGCCATTTGTTTGGTCTTATAAAGTTTTTTTGTTTTTGAAATATTTTTTCATACCTTAACTGTGATATGCTGACTTCACCCTTCTCCCTCATTGGGCTGCCAGTGTATATACGAACATATGAATGTAGGCACAGCCCTCATTTGATTAGCACCTCCCCTGGGCCACAGCACGTGGTTAAGCTGGACACTAGGCACGGAAGACAAGCAGAAAGGAGACTGAATGCACTGAGGTGAGTCTTTATTGATTTCATCTGAGAGGCAATCATGGTGGCTGGAAGCGGGTAAGTATGAGACTGTCTCTTGCCTCCTTGGCCTGTCACTGTATGTGCCTGGCTTCCAGTACAAGGCGTTCAACATCCAGTGCTCCTGCTCATCATCCTCCTCCACATCCTCCTCGACAGTTGAGGAGTGGTGGTCAATCATGTCCTCGTCATGCAAAGCCTCCTGCCTCTGCAGTGCTAGATTGTGCAGAGCACAGTAGACCACCACAATACCCCAGACCCTCGCTGGGGCATACTGCAGATCTCCACTGGATTGATCCAGGCAACGGAATCTCATCTTCAGCAGCCCAATGACCTGCTCGATGGTAACCCGGGTGGAGCTATGGCCAGTGTTGTACCTCTCCTCTGCTGCAATGCAAGGGATCCTCACAGGAGTGAGTAGCCATGTCTTCAATGGGTAGCCCTTGTCCCTGAGAATCCATCCTTGAAGGCATGCGAGGTGCACCAGGGACTCTCGAAGTACGTAGGCGTCGTGGCTGCTTCCCAGGAAACAGGCACAGACCTACAGGAAACATGTCCGGTGGTCACAGATCAACTGAACATTGATGGAATGGAAGCCCTTCCTGTTGATGAAGGTGGCTGGCTGGTTAGTTGGATCCTTAATGGCCACATGCATGCAATCTATTACACCTTGTACTTGGGAAAATCCAGCAATGGCCCCGAAGCCGATGGCCTTCTTGGCCTGACTGTCAGGGTCAGTTCGGTAGCGCACATAGTCACTGGCTCTCTTGAACCCTCTTGATGCAGCGGTGAGCTGCTGCCTGGGAGACACCACACATGTCGGCAGTGGATCTTTGAAATGATCCAGAAGCATAAAGGTTAAGTGGCACTGTGATCTTCAAGGCCACTGGCATAGGGTGACACCCATAGGTTGCAACTTGTCATGCAGCAATGCGCATAAGTCAGTGGTGGCCTCCATGGAGAGCCATAGGGGGAATTTTATGCTCTCCCCCACAGCGGGTATGGAGGTGAGGGAAGTATAAAATTGGGTGGAATGATGGCAGGGGTGGGTTTCCACCAGCATCCCACCTCTGCCAAAATTTAGTCTGGGGTGGGAAGGCCTGCAACCTGCCTTCTTTCCCCATCGCCAATTGAGGCCCTTAACTGGGCTGTTATTCTCCAATTAAAGGCCTCATCTCGCCTCCACAATTAGCCATCCAGCAGGCATCCCTGTCGCCACATGGGAAACACAGCATGAGAAACCGTGTGGGCTGCTTGTCAGCTTTGGGGGTGGTGGGGGGGTGGGGTCACTTGTTAAAAGGCACTTAGTGCCTGAACACGGGAACCGGCATCGGGAAGTAGGGGAGCCCTGCTTAGAAACTTCCCCCTGCCCTTGCTAGCGACCCCCCTCATTTCCCCCCCCCCACCACGACACCCACCCAGTGAGACCCCTCCTGCCCTGACCTGCCTGTGGCCTGGATCCAGCACCACTCCTCGGCCTTCAGTAATTTCCTCTGACAGCAGCCACTGCCTCCGTGGTGGCACTGCTTGGTGGTAGAGCTGCCAGCCTTTGGTTGGCCAGTAGCTCTCTGAGGGTGGGACTTCCGGTGACAGGGTCCTTGATCCTGTGGAAGGCCCGTTGCTGTCCAGTTAAGTGTCTGATTGGTACTAGATTTGGCGGGCCTTCCAGAGAAGAGGCAACGCAGGGTTCTCGGTGTCGCTTTTTCCAGATGTTGGGGCCACTGTCACCAGGATAAGATCCTGGCTGTAGTCTTTGCTGACAATGCCACTTGGACATTTGAAGGTAGTCAAGTTGAGTCCAGTACACTCTCTGATGCAGGTGGGCCCTTCTTAGCATGGCTGGCTGCTGCTACTCTCGTTGTGGAGCTTCATGGGCAGACATAGCTACCTCCTGGGCCTCCCTCTGTCGGAGGCGCTGCATCACACCACAGAGGTCCAAAAAGACAGGGTGTATGAGACCCATGTCAGCTAATCAGTAAGCCTCCAGAGCGCTGTCCTTGCAGAGACGATCAATTACATGTTAATGTATTAAAACTATCTATTCAGCAATTTAAATTGTACTCTTGTCACGTCAAGGCAGCAGTACTGCCTTGGTGCTTTCCCGCCACTGACTATTTCCGGAACCGACGTCATAACGCCAGATTTCCAGGTGGATTAATCTGAAGCAATTTTCTGGCCCCACCACACCTCCATTCCCACTCCAAAAGGGGTAACTATATCCAGCCCACTGTCTAGTCTTGCACTGGAGGAAAGGCCACTTGAGCAGCTGGCAGTTGTAGAGCTGTAGGGTAACTTCTTGGGCATTTTAATCGGTGCCTTACCCATTGGGAGGCCTTATTAGGAAAGAAACCGTGCAGCCTTTGATTTTTCAACTATTAATTTCCTAATATGGGCTCCTAGTGGGCTAGGTCCTACACGAGAATACGCCAAAGAGAAAACGTACCTCAGTGGCTTCAGCAAGGGCGGACAGCAGAACTGCAAGTTGCCTCCTGAGATCTTGGCATATCCGCAACTTGCAAGAAAAGCCTTGTCTTTTAATTTGCTCTCAGGGTGTGACTAAGGCTGCATTTTATTGCCGTAAAAAGATGGTGAGCCTCCTTAGCAATTGTTTTCACCATAAAACTGAGTGACTTGCTAGGCCACTTCAGTGGGTATTGAAAGTCAACCACCTAGTATGTTTTAAAGTCATGTGTAGGAGTGGTAAGGTCCTTACTCTGAAGGGCATTTGGTGAGCCTGTTGGGTTTTTAGAACAATCCAGAGTTTTCCCCTGTGCCAACCCACAAATTAATGCGTTCATCAAATTCAGTTTCACCAAGTTTCATTGTGGTATATGCGCTCTTAACCTTTGTGGTGCTAGTCTAGTGCCTTTAACCATTAGTTAACATGACCATGTTCAGATCAACGTGTGAAACTGTGTTGGTGCACATTGGAGTGACTTGAACTGGGCCCCAGGGCTTTTGAAATGTATCCTGCTCTGTGTAAATCAGCCACTGTTTTGACTGGCACAAGGTAACATGATAAAAAACTGAATGAAAAGAAGTTGGGAATGTATTTTATAAAGCTTGTGAACAATCATAACATCTTTGTGCTTTTCTCCACCCCCCTTCCCCACCCCCCCCCCCCCGCCCTCCCCCTTCTTCTTGTCCCTTCCTCCCCAGTATTCCAAATATCACTGAAGAGACAGCGAGAGACGCATTCATTCAGTTTGCAACCAGCAAATGTTGCTTCAGCACCAGTCCTGCCAAAGAGATGGTCTTTCGAGATTTAAGAGCGTGTAATACCTACAGAGTAAGTGATACTCTTTTTTAAAAAAAGGGAAAACTTGCATTAAACACAGTGTCTTATCCATCTCCAAGAACGATCCCAGAGTTTCAGATGAATTATTTTTGAAGTAAGACATTTTCCAATAGTTTTTCAATCCCAGTTCATTCCTCGTACTGATGAAAAATAGTTTCCAATATTTAATTGCTAATGATACAGACCTTAGGTTTTCTGATTGTAATGCCAACATTAATCCATTTAAAATAACTAGATTCTCATCTGCATCATGATTGGACACCCGAGGTCTTGTTACCTTCCTTAGTTTCCTTTTTGGTGACACTTATCAGTGTTTTCAATAATTGTTTATTAGATGGTTGATACTTTGATTTGCCCTTATCTGGGATGGTTAGTACTTTGATTTGCTCTTATATAGAATGGTTGGAGCCTAACTTTGGGTAACTGAATAGCCACGGGAACATTGTTACGACCTCAGTGAGACCATTAACATTAAAACACGAGATATGAACTCCCCAGACCAATTTAAAGAATTACACAATAATAAGATTTCACGTTTTAAGACTTTTTACGATAACTAAACTAAAAATCAACATTAACTAAACAGTACTTTGTTAGTAGCTAATACACTAAATTACAGAGAAAGGTATTTCCTTGTAACGTATTAAAACACTTGAAAACCCCACACCACATTTATACGTTACACAGTGTTCTCGTTGAAGTGATATCTTTGCAGTTAAAAGTCGCAAACTCCTCCCAGTTACAATGGGTTGGATCTCCCATTCCTTCTCAAAGTCAATGTCCTCTTGCTCACTTCCTCCGAGCACTTTCAACCTGGATTTCCGTAAATAACGCAATTGTTGGTGACCCCATTGTTCTTTCTTACTCCGCAAATCTCAGCTTTCAAATTAGGTTCAAGTCTTAGCAGCCTTTCGCTCTGTATCAGTGTTTTAAGAGCAGATGTTTTCTCTCTCTCTCGTCTGAGGCTGCCACTGTTGGTCTCTGTGTGTTCCGAGCTTTCTCACCAGGTCATTTTTTAAAAATTCATTCACGGGGTGTGGGCGTCGCTGGCCAGGCCAGCATTTTTGCCCATCCCTAATTGCCCTTGAGAAGGTGATGGTGAGCTGCCTTCATGAACCGCTGCAGTCCATGTGGAGTAGGTACACCCACAGTGCTGTTCGGAAGGGAGCTCCAGGATTTTGACCCAGCGACAGTGAAGGAACGGCGATATAGTGCCAAGTCAGGATGGTGTGTGACTTGGAGGGGATCTTGCAGCTGGTGGTGTACCCATGCATTTGCTGCCCTTGTCCTTCTAGTTGGTAGAGGTCGCGGGTTTGGAAGGTGCTGTCTAAGGAACCTTGGTGCGTTCCTGCAGTGCATCTTGTAGATGGTACACACTGCTGCCACTGTGCGTCGATGGTGGAGGGAGTGAATGTTTGTGGATGGGTGCCAATCAAGCGGGCTGCTTTGTCCTGGATGATGCCGAGCTTCTTGAGTGTTGCTGGAGCTCTACCCATCCAGGCAAATGGAGAGTATTCCATCACACTCCTGACTTGTGCCTTGTAGATGGTGGACAGGCTTTGGGGAGTCAGGAGGTGAGTTACTTGCCGCAGGATTCCTAGCCTCTGACCTGCTCTTCTGGCCACGGTATTTACATGGCTACTCCAGTTCAGTTTCTGGTCAATGGTAGACCCAAGGATGTTGATAGTGGGGGATTCAGCGATGGTAATGCCATTGAATGTCAAGTAGAGATGGTTAGATTCTCTCTTGTTGGAGATGGTCATTGTCTGGCACTTGTGTGGCGTGAATGTTACTTGTCTTTTATCAGCCCAAGCCTGGATATTGTCCAAGTCTTACTGCATTTCAACACGGACTGCTTCAGTATCTGAGGAGTCACGAATGGTGCTGAACATTGTGCTATCATCAGCGAACATCCCCACTTCTGACCTTATGATTGAAGGAAGGTCATTGATGAAGCAGCTGAAGATGGTTGGGCCTAGGACACTACCCTGAGGAACTCCTGCAGTGATGTCCTGGAGCTCAGATGATTGACCTCCAACAACCACAGCCAGCTTCCTTTGCGCTAGGTATGACTCCAACCAGCGGAGGGTTTTCCCCCTGATTCCCATTGACCTTAGTTTTGCTCGAGCTCCTTGATGTCAAGGGCAGTTACTCTTACCCCACCTCTGGAGTTCAGCTCTTTTGTACATGTTTGAACCAAGGCTGTAATGAGGTCAGGAGCTGAGTGGGCCTGGCGGAACTCAAACTGAGCATCACTGAGCAGGTTATTGCTAAGCAAGTGCTGCTTGATGGCACTGTTGATGACACCTTCCATCACTTTACTGATGATTGAGAGTAGACAGATGGGGCGGTAATTGGCTTATTGTGTACAGGACATACCTCGGCAATTTTCCACATTGCAGGGTAGATGCCAGTGTTGTACTGGAACAGCTTGGCTAGGGGCGCGCCAAGTTCTGGAGCACAGGTCTTCAGTACTATTGCCGGAATATTGTCAGGGCCCATAGCTTTTGCAGCATCCAGTGCCTTCAGTCATTTCTTGATGTCATGCGGAGTGAATCGAATTGGCTGAAGTCTGGCATCTG
This sequence comes from Heterodontus francisci, assembly GCF_036365525.1. Lineage (NCBI taxonomy): Eukaryota > Metazoa > Chordata > Chondrichthyes > Heterodontiformes > Heterodontidae > Heterodontus > Heterodontus francisci. The sequence continues at coordinate 21,005,834 of NC_090389.1, read as the reverse complement.
TGATGCTGGGGACTTCAGGAGGAGGCTGAGATTGATGATCAACTCGGCACTTCTGGCTGAAGATTGTTGCAAATGCTTCAGCCTTATCTTTCGCACTGATGTGCTGGGCTCCCCCATCATTGAGGATGGGGATATTTGTAGAGCCACCCCCTCCAGTTAGCTGTTAAATTGTCCACCACCAATCACGGCTGGATGTAGCAGGACTGCAGAGCTTAGATCTGATCCGTTGGTTATGGGATCGCTTAGCTCTGTCTATCGCATGCTGCTTATGCAGTTTGGCACGCAGATGTAGAAACTGTGTTGTAGCTTCACCAGGTTGACACCTCATTTTGAGGTATGCCTGGTGCTGCTCCTGGCATGCCCTCCTGCACTCTTCATTGAACCAGAGTTGGTCTCCTGGCTAGATGGTTATGGTAGAGTGGGGGATATGCCGGGCCATGAGATTACAGATTGTGGTTGAGTACAATTTTGCTGCTGCTGATGGCCCACAGCGCCTCATGGATGCCCAGTTTTGCATTGCTAGATCTGTTCGAAATCTATCCCATTTAGCACGGTGATAGTGCCACACAACACGAAGGAGGGTATCCTCAATGTGAAGGCGGGACTTTGTCTCCACAACGACTGTGTGATGGTCACTCCTACCAATGCTGTCATGGACAGATGCATCTGCGTCAGGCAGATTGGTGAGGACGAGGTCAAGTATGTTTTCCCCTCTTGTTGGTTCCCTCACCACCTGTCGCATGCCCAGTCTAACATATATGTCCTTTAGGACTCGGCCAGTTCGGTCAGTAGAGGTGCTACCGAGCCACTTTTAGTGATGGACATTGAAGTTCCCCCACCCAGAGTAAATTTTGTGCCCTTGCCACCCTCAGTGCTTCCTCCAAGTGCTGTTCAACATGGAGGAGTACTGACTCATCAGCTGAGGGAGAGCAGTAGGTGGTAATCAGCAGGAGATTTCCTTGTCCTTGTTTGACCTGATGCCATGAGACTTCATGGGGTCTGGAGTCGATGTTGCGGACTCCCAGGGCTCCCGACTGTATACCACTGTACCACCACCTCTGCTGGGTCTGTCCTGCCGGTGGGACAGGACTTACCCGGGGATGGTGATGGCAAAGTCTGGGACATTGTTTGTCAGGTATGATTCCGTGAGTATGACTATGTCAGGCTGTTGCTTGACTAGTCTGTGTGGGACAGTTCTCCCAACTTTGGCACAAGCCCCCAGATGTTCGTAAGGAGGACTTTGCAGTGTCGACAGGGCTGGGTTTGCCATTGCCGTTTCTGGTGCCTAGGTCAATGCCGGGTGGTCCGTCTGGTTTCATTCCTTTTTTTTTATTGACGTCGTAGCGGTTAGATACAACTGAGTGGCTTGCTAGGCCATTTCAGAGGGCATGTAGGAGTCAAAAACATTGCTGTGGGTCTGGAGTCACATGTAGACCAGACCAGTTAAGGACAGCAGATTTCCTTCCCTAAAGGACATTAGTGATCCAGATGGGTTTTTACAACAATTGACAATGGTTTCATGGCCATCATTGGACTAGCTGTTTTTTAATTGCAGGTTTATTAGTTGAATTCAAACTCCACCTTCTGCTGTGGTGGGATTTGAACCCATGTCCCCAGAGCAATACGCTGGGTCTCTAGGTTACTAGTCTAGTGATAATACCACTACACCACCACCTCCCCCTAACACTGGTCTTGGTTTGTTAACTGTGTTGTGGCTCGAGCGTGGAATCATCTTTATGCACTTTATGGGAGAAGGGAGGACTGAGAATAAAGTTGACGAGGCAATTTCTTTACAGACCTTTGAAGGAGGGGAGAGAGGTAGCAAAGCAGAGTGCCCTAGTTACAAAAAGCAGGGGCACAGTAAATGAGCACGAGCCTGCATGGATGGAGGGAGTGAAACAAGTGCAATAAGTCAGCTTCATTGGAACAGAAGGTGGGAAAGATAGCTCAGATAGCGCAATTTGAAAATCAACACCTTAAAATGGTGGTTGGAGTGAATGGGGCAGGAAACCAGATCTGTGGCTCCAATGTGTCAATAACCCAATACTGATAAAACCAGACTGCACTATATATTGCTGAGTCTTGCGCTAGAAATTTAACTTTTAACAAAATATTATGGACATAAAGTCTTTATAGGTCCTAAAGCATTGCTAAACAAGGTTCATTTTACTTCAGTATCGCCTAGAGAGCTTCACTGAATCCAGATCAACAGAGTGGAAGATGGTGCCTTATAAAGGTAAGCATGTAACTACAAAACAATTTGAACCTAAAGTATGTCGGACCTTCATAGGGACCCCCAATACCAATTGATACAGATTGAAGGCACACTATTGGATATATTTTTACATAGGCATAGGCCTCGATGCCACGGCAGTTGATTCTGTGGGTCAGTCAGTAGCTGATGTCGTTCACCTTTAGCAACTTCTTTGAGTTTCCAATTGGCACAAGTTTTTTAAAGTCCATTCTGCTTTCCCATGCTCCTGGCCAGCACCTAGGTCTTGTCCTCAAATGTGGCCTATGACCTACTCAGACAAGGTACCTCCCAATGCTTCTTGACCTCCGTTCTCCCACATATTTCCCTTCCAGCTACTAGCCCTTCTACTGTCAATTTCTACCCTTGAAAAGACTGCCACATCTTTGTTGTCTAGCATCCTCTCTAACCCTGACTTCCCCGCCTCCTGCAGTGATGCGTCTGTTGATCCTCTTCGTGACGAACTCACCTCCACCTTTATAAAAGCAAAATACTGCGGATGCTGGAAATCTGAAATAAAAACAAGAAATGCTGGAACCACTCAGCAGGTCTGGCAGCATCTGTGAAAAGGGAAGCAGAGTTAACGTTTCGGGTCAGTGACCCTTCTTCGGAACTGACAAATATTAGAAAAGTCACAGGTTATAAGCAAGTGAGGTGGGGTGGGGCAAGAGATAACAAAGGAGGTCTAGATTGGACCAGGCCACATAGCTGACCAAAAGGTCACGGAGCAAAGGCAAACAATATGTTAATGGTGTGTTGAAAGACAAAGCATTAGTACAGATTAGGTGTTAATACACTGAATATTGAACAACAGCAAGTGCAAACCTGAAAAAAAACAGTGGGTAAGCAAACTGAACAAACTAAGATGAAATGAAATAAATGCAAAAAAAAAAAGATGGTAAAAAATGTAAAAAAGAATGTAAAAAAAAAAGGAAGAAAAAATAACTAAAAATGAAAGTAAAATGGGGGGCTGTCATGCTCTGAAATTATTGAACTCAATGTTCAGTCCGGCAGGCTGTAGTGTGCCTAATCGGTAAATGAGATGCTGTTCCTCGAGCTTGCGTTGATGTTCACTGGAACACTGCAGCAATCCCAGGACAGAGATGTGAGCATGAGAGCAGGGGGGAGTGTTGAAATGGCAAGCAACCGGAAGCTCAGGGTCCTGCTTGCGGACTGAGCGGAGATGTTCCGCAAAGCGGTCACCCAGTCTGCGCTTGGTCTCCCCAATGCAGAGGAGACCACACTGTGAGCAGCGAATACAGTATCCTACAAATAAATCGCTGCTTCACCTGAAAGGAGTGTTTGGGGCCTGGGATAGTGAGGAGTGAGGAGGTAAATGGGCAGGTATTACACCTCCTGCGATTGCAGGGGAAGGTGCCATGGGACGGGGACGAGGTGGTGGGGGTAATGGAGGAGTGGACCAGGGTGTCGCGGAGGGAACGATCCCTTCGGAATGCTGACAGGGGAAGGGAGGGGAAGATGCGACTGGTAGTGGCATCACGCTGGAGGTGGCGGAAATGGCGGAGGATGATCCTTTGGATATGGAGGCTGATGGGGTGAAAAGTGAGGACAAGGGGAACCCTGTCACGGTTCTGGGAGGGAGGGGAAGGGGTGAGGGTAGAGGTGCGGGGAATGGGTCGGACACAGTTGAGGGCCCTGTCAACCACAGTGGGGGGAAATCCTCGGTTGAGGAAAAAGGAGGTCCTATCAGAAGCAGCGTCATGGAAGGTAGCGTTATCAGAGCAGATGCGTCGGAGACGGAGAAACTGGGAGAATGGAATGGAGTCCTTACAGGAGGTAGGGTGTGAAGAAGTGTAGTCGAGGTAGCTGTGGGAGTCGGTGGGCTTATAATGGATATTAGTAGACAACCTATCCCCAGAGATGGAGACAGAGAAGTCGAGGAAGGGAAGGGAAGTGTCAGAGATGGACCATGTAAAGGTGAGAGAAGGGTGGAAATTGGAAGCAAAGTTGATAAAGTTTTCGAGTTCGGGGCGGGAGCAGGAAACGGCACCGATACAGTCATCAATGTACCGGAAAAAGAGTTGGGGGAGGGGGCCTGAGTAGGACTGGAACAAAGAATGCTCGACATATCCCACAAAAAGACAGGCATAACTAGGACCCATGCGGGTACTCATTGCGACACCTTTTACTTGAAGGAAGTGCGTGGAGTTGAAGGAGAAGTTGTTTAATGTGAGAACAAGTTCAGCCAGGCGGAGGAGGGTGGTGGTGGATGGGGACTGGTTGGGCCTCTGTTCCGGGAAGAAGTGGAGAGCCCTCAAGCCATCCTGGTGGGGGATGGAGGTGTAGAGCGATTGGACGTCCATAGTGAAGAGGAGGCGGTTGGGACCAGGAAACTGGAAAATGTCAAAATGACGTAGGGCGTCAGAAGAGTCACGGATGTAGGTGGGAAGAGACTGGACCAGCGGAGAAAAGATAGACTCTAGATAGGAAGAAATAAGTTCAGTGGGGCAGGAGCAGGCTGACCCAATGGGTCTGCCGGGACAGTCCCGTTTGTGGATTTTGGGAAGGAGGTAGAAGCGGGCTGTCCGGGGTTGTGGGACTATGAGGTTGGAAGCTGTAGAGGGAAGATCTCCAGAGGAGATGAGGTCAGTGACAGTCCTTTGGACGGTGGCTTGATGTTCTGTGGTGGGGTCATGGTCCAGAGGGAGGCAGGAAGAAGTGTCCGTGAGTTGGCGTTGAGCTTCTGCAAGGTAGAGGTCGGTACGCCGTACGACATCAGCACCACCCTTGTCTGCAGGTTTGTGTTTTTGTTTCACCTCCACCTTTGATGTCCTCATCGCCCTCAGATAGTTTGGATTTAGTTAGCAGTATAATAATGCATTTGTCTGAATTTAGGAAAAAATACTGCAGCATTCCTAAGAGCACCTAAGGTGATATGTTCCTGGAGCTCAATCATATCCAACATTATTTGAGAGATTTAGTTCTCCTGATTTTAGTACCTGCTAATGGTTCCCGAAGGTTCTGATGGTCTCTTGCTGTTTTAGGTCAGTTCGTTGATGGCAGTGTCTATGGGATTCCTCCCCTTCCCTGGGATATAATCATTGAGAGACCTTCAATGTTTCAGGACCATGTCAGTAAAGTCCCAGTTCCACACACTTCATCTATAAAGGTAAGTCTTCACATTGGAGAAAGTTTCCTCTGTGTCAGCTGCAGTGAAACCACTTTATAAAGAATGCATTATGAATTTCACTACACCCACGGTTCTCTGTATAGAATATTGTAATTGTCTAAAAAGAAAGCCTTAAGAAATCAGCCAAATTGGATTTGATGATCATTGATGTGTTAGACTAGCATGGAGCTAATTTTGGAAGCAATATCAAATATATAAATGGCAAAAAGCTAAGTTAGAATTGGAGTTTGGAGGATAAAATCCCTCTTACTGTGTCCAGAAACTCCAACCTAGCACAGTGATGGTTATTAAAAGGCCTGGTTATCCATCATTTACACCAAGTAGAGATTCTCAAAATGTATATACTCTGAGCTCCACGTGATAAATATGCCTCATCTCCCTTGTGAAAATTCTTGATGGTTTTAGTCATCCAGGGAAATCAGGAGAGTTTGTTTCTACTTGTGTCAAATGAGTTTTTAACTGTCGGAGTATGAGTGTTTCCCAAAAGGAAGGAATAAAATGAGCCATAATCCTACTTGCTGATGTCTAATGTAGGACATAAGTTTGTAATCTTGTATCGTCGTGTAACTTTAAAGGGTGCTGACTGCACAGCAGAGTGTTTTCTAAAGCTTGTTTTTACTTAGAGAGATGTTTTTGTCACAATGATGTCACACTTACAAGCTGGTTGGCCCAGCAAGAGTTAACTGAATTTGATTGAGAAACATGACAGCCTGAAGTTGGCATCCTGCCCTGTAGATATTCTGTGCAGATCTCTGCTTTAAATAGAGCAAGAATTAATTCACTTTTAGTGGTTTGTAGATGAGCTGACAAGAACAGAACCAAAGCTAATCATGCGTAATTGCGTTTCTTTCTCAGGCGTGTAACTCATGCATGGCAATGGGCAAAATAGCATGTGTCAAATGCACTGCAACTGGAAGGGTAAGTACTGAACTTGAGAGCTTCTCATTTGGTTTTGCAGTAGGTTTGCCTGGAAGTTACTTATGAAGACCAAAGAGTAAATTCAAAGAGGCTGCTGTTCCAACTGCTCACTCGCTGGAAATGCAGGTCGCAGATTAAAAGCCTATCTGCAACCCATACTCCCATTGAACGATGTTCTGTGCTGGGATCACAGCCTTGCTGAATTTACACTTGTCCATCTCAATTCCACGACAGTTTTTCATATCATAGAAGGAGGCTATTGGACCCATTGTGCCTCTGCCAGCTTGTTGGTAGAGTTACGCAATTAGTCCCACTCCCCTGCTCTTTTCCCATAGCCCTGTAAATGTTTTCACTACTAGCATTTAGTCTGAATGTTACTACTGAATCTGCTTCCTCCACTCTTTCAGGCATTGCATTCCAAATCATGACAACTCCCCATGTTTAGAAAAAAATGCTTCCTCATGTCACTTCTGGTTCTTTTACCGATCACCTAAAATCTGTGTCCTCTGGTTACCTTACGATCCTTCTACCACTAGCAACAGTTTCTCCTTATTTACTCCATCAAAACCATTCATGATTGTGAACATCTCTACCAAATTTCCTCCTGAACCTTCTCTGCTCTAAGGAGAACAACCTCAGCTTCTCCAGTCTCTCCACATAACTGAAGTCCCTCATCTCTGAAACCATTCTAGTCAATCTCTTTGGCATCCTCTGCAAGGCCTTGACAACCTTGCTAAAGTGTGGAATCCAGAATTGAATGCAATTATATAATTATAAAGTATTTACAGCACTGAAATAGGCCATTCAGCCCAACAAGTCTATGCCAGTGTGTATGCTCCCCATGAGTCTCTTTCCCACCCTTTTTCATCTAACCCCATCAACATATTCTTTTATTCCTTTCTCCCTCATGTGTTTATCTAACTTGCCATTAAATGCATCTACGATATTCGTTTAAACCAATCCATGTGATAGTGAGTTTCATATTCTAACCAATTTCTCAGTAAAGAAGTTTCTTCTGAATTCCTTATTGGATTTATTACTGACTATCTTATATTTTTGGCCCCTAGTTCTGGCCTCTCCCACAAATGGAAACTACTTCTTCTAAGTCTACTGCTTCAGTCATTTTGAGAATTTTGAAGACCTCTATCAGGTCACCTATCAGTCTCTTTTCTGGAGAAAAGAGGTCCAGCCTGTTGTGATTTCCTAACCTTGTGTTAGCGACTACTACACACAAGGCACTGACCACTCGAGACGGGATCAGTAACACAGTAAAGTGGATTGTTTATTCAGGGATTATTCTGCATGTACACACAACTCTTCACTGTACAGGTACTTTCTTCAGACTGAACTCATATGGAAGTCATATGGTATGTTACATCACAGCTGTTACACTGCTGTGCATCATCACATGACCACACTTCTTAAAGGTGTACCATACCTCTTCAGCAAGCACCACAACACAGCCTGTTCAATCCTTCGTGATAGGTATAACCCATTAGTTCTGGTATCATTCTAGTAAATGTTTTTTGCAACTTCTCCAGTGCCTCTATATCCTTTTTATAATGTGGAGACCAGAACTGTGCACAGCGTTCCAAGTGTGGTCTAACCAAGGTTAAATACAAATTTAATATAACTGCTTTGCTTTTCAGTTCTATCCCTCTGGAAATGAATCCCAGTGCTTGGTTTGCTTTTTGATGACCTTATTAACCTGCATTGCTACTTTTAGTGATTTGTGTATCCCCACCCCAGTTCCCTTTGCTCCTCTACCCAATTTAAACACTTATTTTCCAAGGCATATGGGGCCTCCTTATTCTTCCTACTAGAATGTACCAACTCGCACCTACCTATACTGAAGGTCATTTGCCAATTACATGCCCATTCTGCAAGTTTATTAATATCTTCCTGTATTTTGTCACAGTTCCCCTCGTATCAACTACACCCCCCAATTTGGTGTCACTCACAAATTTTGCAATTGTACTTCCGATTCCCAAGTCCAAATTGTTTATGTATATGGTGAACAACTATGGTCCCAGCACTGATCCCTGTGGGACACCAAGTCCAACCTTTTTCCAGTCTGAGTAACTACCTTTAATCCCTACTCTCTGCTTTCTGTTTTGTAGCCAGCTTGCTATCTATTCTCCAGCTGAAGCCTAATCAGCATTTTATAAAGGTTTAACATAACTTCCTTGCTTTTGGACTGGTATTGTTTTAGTAATAAAGCCAAGGATTCTGGATGCTTTTTAACAGTGTTTTTCCCAATACTCCCCATATTAACTGCACCAGACCACCCGTATTTATTCTAAGGTTCTAGAATGAACAATTACCAATTTAAAGAGATCTCTTGATTAAACTAGGGGCCAGGTATATAAAAAAAATTAAGGCATGACTACAGGTTAGAAGGATTATTTTCCCTTAGGGTTGAGAATATGTGGAACAGACTACCAGCTAAAATGGATTAATTTTTTTTTAGTTGCTATGGGTTAAAAATTTGATTAAGCCCATTAGTGGGCATGGGGTTTGCAATGCACAGTTACCTGTAGTCCAGTCGAGATGAGGCAGACATTACACAAACTTCATGCTGCCTGCTCATCTCAACGATTGTGGTGTACAGCCCCTGGATGCATGCTCAGCAGGAGGCCCAGGTGCATGCATGGCTACCAAGGGTGACAGCTAACCTGCATTTCTTAAAGAAGCGGTGTGTGAGATGATACAAAAGTGGTTTGGCTGCCATTTTTTAATTTCCAGGCTTCTGTGGTGCCAATACCAACGGTGCTTCGGAGCCAAATTTTGCGACCCCTATTTTTAAAAGTGAATATCTGATTGGGAACACAGTTGAAGTTTAGGAGGCTAAATAGGAGATTCTCAAATACAAGATGGCTCCTGAATAGCTGAAACCTTCAAAGTGCCATACCAACGAGAGCTTTTATGGTTTGTCATCTGAACCTTGAGTTTAGAAAATTTGCACACTGCAGATGACTGAACAGTACTGGATGACATTGATTTTTCCAGTCCTGAGCATTAGCTGATGGGCATCCTTTCTGCACCAGTCTCCCGGATTACTGGCCTCAAGCCATTGTTTTCACTCGTGATGTCACAGAAGTGGAATTAAGTGAAATTAAGAAACTGACCTAATCAAAGTTTTCACTTACCTGACTTCTGTTACAGAAATTAAAGTACGATCCTGATTATAGCCTCGTGCTTAATCTGATTTCCTTTCAATTCTAGTAACCATTTTAAGAATATTCTGCCTTATAGTTCCTTCTATGTTTTCTTCAATGTTATGAGCAAAATCAATACAATTGACAATACCTTTCAATGTTAAACAGGGAGAGATATTTAATACAGCAGGTTTGCCAGTCAATACCGAGCAAATAGATTATTCCATCAAGCCTAAGGGTGGGTTTTTATAGTTATCATCCAAAACCTAAAAGGAGATTAAACAAACTTGTATCTTTCCTACTTCACCAAACATCTCTGCAATAGTACGTAGTCATTAATAAAGACATCCTGCTTACATAACCTGTCTAAATTCAGGACATTTTGTCCAGAACCTGCCCTGTTACGTAAATACTGGCATATTAATTCAGGGATTTCTCTCCTTTTTCTGATACTTTAGTTTTTGTATTCTTTCATGGTTACACGTAAATAAGAAATTTAGCCTACTAAATCACTCTAAATACATTATAAAATAAGCAAGCAGTAAAAAAGTACTGCACAATATCCTACAAACAGCCATGAAGTGAATGGTCAGGCAATCAGCTATTAAGTGGTATTGATTGAGGGAGGATTATTGGGTAGTCACCATTGGGACTCCTTCTTGTCTTCACATCCATCTGAGCCAGTGAGACAGGCAGACCAGGGCCTCAGTTTAACTTGCTCACCTTAAAGGCAGCATGCCCTCAGTACAGCAGTGAACTGGCTGGCCTATATTATGTGTTCAAGTTGTGGATCCAGCTGCAAATGTTACCAATCAAACCAAGCAGGCATACTGTGTAGTGGGTGCCAGTTGTATAGCTGTCCAAATTTGATGAGAATAATAACATGAGATTTAATATTGTTGTATCCTCACAGCCTGCATTACTCTTAAGAGAGATGGGGGCAATATGTTGAGGAGCCTGGCTATGGCTCAGTGGATAACACTCTTTCCTCTGTGACAAAAGGTTCTGAGTTCAAGTTTCACCCAAAGACTTAAGTACAAAAATCTAGATTGACACTCCAGTGCTGTAGTGAGGGAATGTTGCACAGTCTTTCAGATGAGACATTAAACCGAGGCTCTGTTTGCCCCCCTCAGGTGCTTATAAAAGATCCCATCATATTATTTCACAATAGAACAGGGGAGTTCTCCCTGATGTGCCAGCTAATATTGATCCCTGAATCAGCATCACAATAACAGAATATCTGGTCATTATCACATTGCTGTTTGTGGGAGCTTGCTGCGCGCAAATTGCCTGCTGCATTTCCAACCTTAGAACAGTGACTGCACTTCAAAAGTACTTTATTGGCTGTAAAGCACGTTGGGATGTCCTATGGTTGTGAAAGGTGCTATATAAATGCCAGTGTTTTATCAACCATGTAATCCTTTTCCTTGTGTAATGAACCCAGTGAAGGGTCACTTCACAGTGATAGTTGAACTGCCCTATGAGTTCCTGGCAATACCCTAGCAGCACACACTGTTGATTCAGTTGACCTGCAGAAAGCAACTTAAAAAGACAACTTTTATGCCTGCTTTATATTCAGATTTGCAAATTCCTGAGTCAGAATTTGCAAGGTAGCTATGAAGAGCATTGAAATCGGGTGACATCAGGAGGGAAGTGGTAATCCATATTCAAGGGCAGGGAAGGAAAGTGTGGAAGATAACAGCGAATAAATGTTGAGACTCTTATCTCACCTGGCCCCAAACCATTGTGGAAGTTGCTGTCCAGACCCAACTAGCTTTTAAAGTAAGAACAAAACAAAAATACTATTTCCAACAGCCATGATGCGATGCAACACTTCCAAAATTCCACAGACCCAAAGAAGAAAAGACGGCAGTGTATGTCAGGCCTGTTCTGTAAGTGGATGGATGGATGCAAATTGTCCAACCTGGACCACCATACTGACGCAGAAACTTCTGGCATCATTTCTTGATACACTGGTTATGGCGGTGGATTCCTTCGGGGCTTCTGCTGCTTCACCACTGTAACATCAGTGGAAACACCATAAATGGGATTTCTGCCAAGGTTATGGTGGAAAGAGGAAAACCCCATAGAAGTTTGCTCCCTCTGCACCCCTCCCCCCACCCGCTTCCTGGACCGTAGCCCCAAAGCACAAATCTTGAGCGAGAACAGGATGAAATCCCTAAAATAGCATATTGTAACGGGGAAGACGGACTGAAAGTAAGGGAGATTTGGAACACTAGTCTAGAAAGGAATGGTTTTCAGAAGTTTGGATCTCCTCAACTATCTTCTGTACACCTTCCAGTTCATTGTGTCTCGAGTGTTGGACTATCCTCCACCAGCCAATGGATTGCCACACATGAAATATATATAAAGATATAAAGTAACACTCTGCTGTTTTGTAAACACAGGTGAAGTGCTGGGTGTGTGAGGGCCGAGGATACCAGTTGAGCAACGAGAGATGCAGACACTGCAATGGCAATGGGCTTCAGAGGTAAGAAAGCATGATCAAGACACTATGCTGAATCCATGAGACACCAGAATGGGAAGAATGCCTGTTTGGGGACTAGGAACCTTCTTATTCCCTCACTAAGTTGTGTACTCGGCATTTAAAAGAATATCACTGATGATAGGAAGTAATTATGCTAGTTTATTTCTTGCTTTTGGGAGTTGGAAGACGGGTGTAACTTGGTTTCAGAAGTGTTAAGTTGTGAGAGCTTGTGAAGCTGAATCACATCCAGGAATCCCATTGTCTTTTAATCAAGAACATTATTCTTTCCATCATAGAATCTTACTGCACAGAACAAGGCAAATCAGCCCATCATTTCTGTGCCAGCCCTTTGAAAGAGCTATCTAATTAGTCCTATACCCCTGCTCTTTCCCCATAGCCCTGCAAAATTTTCTTTTTCAAGTATCTATCCAATTCCCTTTTGAAAGTTACTATTGAATCTGCTTCCATCATCCTTTCAGGCAATGCATTCCAAATCATACCAGCTCAATGTGTTTTTTGAAAAAATGTTCTCCTCATCTCCCCTCTGATTCTTTAGCCAATTATCTTACATCTGTGCCCTCTGGGTACTAACCCACCTGACAGGGGAAACGGCTTCTCATTATTACTCTATTCAAACCTTTCATAAAAGGTTTTAAAATTTATAAAGTGGACTGTCAGTGTTGCTGCTGCTGCTATTATAAATGAGAATGTCCTCTACTTGATTCCTGGCCTGTGATTTCATAGTTAATCTCAGCTATGGAAGTAGTTGGGGTTCTACAACTGGCCTTGGTGCCTCTGGACCAAAGAGAGGAAAATTAGCCGGGTCTCGAGTTCCTGATCAATATCCCGTGATTTCCTGTGATTGTAAAGTGCACAATATATGGATGTAGGACAAGCACATCATGAAGTCCAACTGTGATGCCCATCACCATCAGGAAAGCTGCCGACACAAATGGTCTAGGTGCACGCACAAATAAACAGCCAACTGAGTGAAGTATCAGATGTGCCTTTAGCACCTTACTCCAGAAAGGCTAAGTGCCCTCATAAGGATGGGAATCAAATTTGAAAGGAACAGTTCCCTAAGTGTTGTGGAGCGGGACCAAATGGACAAACCTCTTAGTCACAAGGGCAATGTACTAAATTGGAGTGAGCCATCTGATTTATAGAACACTATATAAGACCCATAAATCCAGGATATAAAATATCCTGGATTGGAACATTTTTTAACTATCTTTATTACAGAAAAGTTTCCATGGGATGGCATCTTCAGGTGAGATTGTGTAATGTACAGAACATATAATGCGGTGAACAACAAGCCTCATGGTAAGGTCAGTTGATTGAAAACATAATGCAGTTTATCTGACTCTGGTTTCTTATTGGTCCTCAGCTGTAATCTGTGTTCTGGTCGTGGTACAAAATCTTGTAAAACGTGCAAAGAAAGTGGACAATTAATGGTGTTCATCCAGCTGACAGTCAAATGGTAAGCTCAATGCCTTCATAGTATACTGCTCTGCTAATAGACAGCAATGTTGAGGAGTGTGGGGATTTTATATTAGAGTGCTGTTCTGAAACACTGTTTTCTCATCTCAGAGTTCCAAGTTTGAACTCAATTCAGTTAAAATCAGGACATCAAGACTTTGGAAATGTATTCCTTATCCTAATGTAAGAAAATGGCAATCTCAATGCAGTTTCCAAGGGTATGCGTCTATAAGTGTGTCTATAATATGCATCCATGACCCTTAATTGGCAAATCTCACTCTGAGATACGACAAGGATGGCTGATGAATGAAATAAGAATATTACACTTTTAGTATTCCTGAAATTGGGATTCAAGTCAAACTCCATTTAGTGCAGAAAGGCTTTGCCATGCTCCTAACAAAGGCTATTTTATTTTTTGGGGACTATCTCATGTGAACACAGGGTACTAGCAATGGGAAATGAGGCAATCAAGCAGGCAAACTCTGTTTTGGCGATTAAGGAATCGATAAGCTTTGGTGCACCTGTCATTGGAAGGCGGGAGGAGGATGTTGTAGAAGGCAGTTTGTAATGTAGAACAGGAGTTTGAGTTTTCATTTCACTCTAAAAGATTTCTGGAGTAGAAAGAGCATTTGGGTAGAGAGGAGATATTACTTATGATGGTTAAGTCAGATTTAACAGTGAACAGACCTGTACCAAGCGTATGCAGGTCTCAAACCCTTAGATTTAAGGATAGGTAGATGTACCGGTGGAATGATGGAGGCAGCAAGCCATTGCAGGAAGAATTAAGGTGTACTTGCTTGGTGCAAAGGTCTGATGAGATGAGGCCACTGAAAGCAGAAACATGGGAGTAGTTTTATAGATTCATTGAGCTGGCAATGTGGAGGACCAAGAACAGAGATCTTTGGAGTTAGGGAGCTGGGAATAATTTTCTTTCAGTGACGCTGTTGATGATTGAGGGATCAGAGGTGGTCAGGGAGGTGTGGATTATGAAGGAAATAAAATAATCAGAGATGGGATCATTGGTATTTGACCCATCCAATATGATGAAGCATTGTGTGGTGAGGGGGGTAGGGTTCAGAGGCGAAGGGGTTGAGGTTTGGATGAGGTTAAGTGAGTGTTCATTGCATATCAGTTGTGTTTAATTGTATGCAGGTAGTGGGCATTAACTGGGATTGACTTGTGCTCCTATAAATAGGAACAGACCGAAACTGTGTTTGTTTAGTTAGCAGGAGCATGTTTGTAATGTGTATCCTAGTAATTAAATATTTATGAAAGTGTATAAAGATTGGCTCCAGTTCTATCCTTCACCAACTGGCTTTCTGGAGTATAGCAGTGAGGATAAAGATGGACAATTGCGAGGGGAAAAAAGGCAGGAGGAATTAAGGTGTAATTTCTTGGTGCAAAGGTTGAGTGAGGAAATAGGAAGGACTTTTGGTGAGGAAGTCTGGAGTTCAGTAGACAGTTTGGATTTTTATGGGGAGCGGGGGATGCTATCGAGGGAACTGCTTAACTTTGTTGAAAGAGCTAGGGGAGTAAAGAGGATGGGCTCAGAAGGACCCAAATTTCTGCCATAGTGGTTGGCCTAAGCTGATCGGGATCCTTCTAAAATCACCCCATCCCCACCCAAAAACAACATTATTTCCTCTTCAGGTGTTTAGAACATAGTGCTGTTACTACGGTGTCTTGCTTATCCTGTCTGTAGTATGTGTGGCATCTTCTGTGTTCTAAGACTATGTATTATGTAAATATAAATGTTTCCAGTAAAGGGAGTATAGCTTTGGAGGTAATCTTGTGATTCATTTGGTATACAATCAAATTTAGAACATGGGGGCTGATAACAGTTCCCAGTGCAGCATCCCTGGGACAACTGCACATCAAACAGATGGTGCACCTTGGAGGCAAGGTGCTGACCTCACCCGATAAGGGGTGGTCAGTTCACTTCAGGATCCTACCTCAGATTTGGCACCCAGCACATCATGCATTGGACACTTGATCAGAACACACAATGGTCACGGACAGGGCTTGCTACACCAGCACCTCCTGAAGGCTGTGGGCTGCCGATGAAGCTGGGCCTTTATGTTGCTCAATAAATGGTTAGAAGAAGATGGCCCTTTTCACAGATCAGGAATCAGAGTACCTGCTGCTGCAGGCGGTCTTACAACAAAGTGTTGCATTATTTGGAGCAGAGGTCCACCCAACAATAGAGGATAGCATTTTTGAAAAGGACACCCTTGAAATGTCCAGTTCAAATAAATGCTATGAGTCTAACGCACTCTTCAGACAGCAGGAGGGCATGCCAGGAGCAGCACCAGGCATACCTCAAAATGAGGTGTCAACCTGGTGAAGCTACAACCCAGGACTACTTGCATGCCAAACTGCATAAGCAGCATGCAATAGACAGAGCTAAGCGATCCCGTAACCAACGGATCAGATCTAAGCTCTGCAGGCCTGCCACATCCAGTCGTGAATGGTCGTGGACAATTAAACAACTAACTGGAGGAGGTTGCTCCACAAATATCCCCATCCTCAATGATGGGGGAGCCCAGCACATCAGTGCGAAAGATGAAGCAGAAGCATTTGCAACAATCTTCAGCCAGAAGTAACAAGTTGATGATCCATCTCGGCCCCCTCCTGAAATCCCCAGCATTACAGATGCCAGACTTCAGCCAATTCGATTCACTCTGCGTGATATCAAGAAACGACTGAAGGCACTGGATACGGCAAAGGCTATGGGCCCTGACAATATTCCGGCAATAGTACTGAAGACCTGTGCTCCAGAACTTGCCACGTCCCTAGCCAAGCTGTTCCTGTACAGCTGCAACACTGGCATCTACCCGGCAATGTGGAAAATTGCCCAGGTATGTCCTCTACATAAAAAGCAGGACAAGTCCAACCCGGCCAATTACCGCCCCATCAGCCTACTCTCAATCATCAGTAAAGTGATGGAAGGTGTCATCAACAGTGCCATCAAGCAGCACTTGCTTAGCAATAACCTGCTCAGTGATGCTCAGTTGGGTTCCGCCAGGGCCACTCAGTTCCAGACCGCATTACAGTCTTGGTTCAAACATGTACAAAAAAGCTGAACTCAAGAGGTGAGGTGAGAGTGGGCTGCCCTTGACATCAAGGCAGCATTTGACCGAGTATGGCATCAAGGAGCCCTAGCAAAACTGGAGTCATAGGGAATCAGGGGGAAAACTCTCTGCTGGTTGGAGTCATACCTAGCGCAAAGGAAGATGGCTGTGGTTGTTGGAGGTCAATCATCTGAGCTCCAGGACATCACTGCAGCAGTTCCTCAGGGTAGTGTCCTAGACCCAACCATCTTCAGCTGCTTCATCAATGACCTTCCTTCAATCATAGGGTCAGAAGTGGGGATGTTCGCTGATGATCGCACAATGTTCAGCACCATTCACAACTCCTCAAATACTGAAGCAGTCCGTGTAGAAATGCAGCAAGACCTGGACAATATCCAGGCTTGGGCTGATAAGTGGCAAGTAACATTTGCGCCATACAAGTGCCAAGCAATGACCATCTCCAACAAGACAGAATCTAACCATCTCCCCTTGACATTCATTGGCATTACCATCGTTTAATCCCCCACTAACAACATCCTAGGGGCAACCATTGACCAGAAAATGAACTGGAGTAGTCATATAAATACCATGGCTACAAGAGCAGGTCAGAGGCTAGGAATCCTGAGGCGAGTAACTCACCTCCTGACTCCTCAAAGCCTGTCCACCATCTACAAGGCACAAGTCAGGAGTGTGATGGAATACTCTCCACTTGCCTGGATGGGTGTAGCTCCAACAACACTCAAGAAGCTCGACACCATCCAGAACAAAGCAGCCCACTTGATTGGCACCCCATCTACAAACATTCACGCCCTCCACCACCGACGCACAGTGGCAGCAGTGTGTACCATCTACAAGATGCACTGCAGCAACACACCAAGGCTTCTTAGACAGCACCTTCCAAACCCACGACCTCTACCACCTCGAAGGACAAGCGCAGCAGATGCATGGGAACACCACCTCCTGCAAGTTCCCATCCAAGTCACACGCCATCCTGACTTGGAACTATATCGGCGTTCCTTCACAGTCGCTGGGTCAAAATCCTGGAACTCCTTTCCCAATAGCACTGTGGGTGTACCTACCTCACATGGACTGCAGCGGTTCAAGAAGGCAGCTCATCACCACCTTCTCAAGGGCAATTATGGATGGGCAATAAATGCTGGCCTAGCCAGTGACGCCCACATCCCATGAATGAATAAAATAAAATTATGGGGTTTTACCCAAATGACCTTAAAATCTATGATGTTAGGCAGCTTTGCACAAAATGCATGTGGAGGCTCAAAGTATTGAAAATATCTCTTGGTAACTGTTACATGCACACTACATATGGGCTGCTGAGTAGACCTCAGGCCTCGATGCTAAATGCAGTCATGTTTTGACCATGTCCGATCATAATTTTGACTCCATGGTTGTTAATGTAGTGAAGTAAATAGGAATAAAGACAAATGGAGTGATCTTGTATAAGGAGGAGTTTCTGTTCACTTCTGTTCAAACTCAGTACAGACACACAACGGCACTGGCATCCTTTTACAAAGAAGAGAGCCAAAAACTTGAGACACAGCAGCAATGTCAGAGGCCCAGAAACAGCTTGACTTCCTGTCGTGTCTGCTATGGATGGTGTGCAGCACAAGAGATCAATGTTTGCAGTAATATTGCTCCATTACTATACAGACTCATTTAAGGAAGAAATACTTTACTGGGCTTCCAGCACAAAGTATGAAATGAGCTCTCTTCCAAATGGGAGAGGTGGTGGCGTAGTGGCTTTGTCACTGGACTAGTCACCCAGCGACCCAGGGTATTTCTCTGGGGACGTGGGTTCAAATCCCACCATGGTAGAGGGTGGAATTTGAATTCAATTAATAAATCTGGAATTAAAAGCTAGTCTAATGATGGCTATGAAACCATTGTTGATTGTTGTAAAAACCCATCTGGTTCACTTATGTCCTTTCGGGAAATCTGCTGTCCTTACATGTGACTCCAGACCCACAGCAATGTGGTTGACTCCTAAATGGCCAAACAAGCCACTCAGTTGTATCTAATTGCTACAAAGTCGATAAGGAATGAAAATGGATGGACCACCCAGCATCAATGTAGGCACTGACAAAGGCAAACCCTGCAAAGTCCTCCTTGCGAACGTCTTTGTCCCAAAGTTGGGAGAACAGTCCCACAGACAAGTCAAGCAACAGCCTGACATAGTCATACTCCCCGAATTATACCATACTCACCATGTCCCAAACACCGCCATCACCATCCCTGGGTATGTCCTGTCCCACTGGCAGGACAGACCCATCAGAGGTGGCAGCACAGTGATATACTGTCAGGAGGGAATTGCCCTGGGAGACCTCAACATCAGCTCCAAACCCATGAAGTCTCACGACATCAGGTCAAACATGGACAAGGAAACCTCCTGCTGGTTACCACCTACTGTGCTGCCCCATCTCAGATGATGAATCAGTACTCCTCCATGTTGAACACCACTTCGTGGAAGCACGCAGGGTGGCAAGGGTGCAGAATGTACTCTGGGTGGGGGACTTCAATGTCCATCACCAAGAAAGGCTTGGTAGCACCACTACTGGCTGAGTCCTAAAGGACATAGCTGCTAGACTGGGTCTGCAGCAGGTGGTGAGGGAACCAACAAGAGGGAAAAACATACTTGACCTCATCGTCACCAATCTGCCTGCCGCAGATACATCTGTCCATGACAGTATTGGTAGTAGTAACCACCGCACAGTCCTCGTAGAGACAAAGTTCCATCTTCACATTGAGGATACCCTCCAGCGTGTTGTGTGGCACTACCACTATGCTAAATGGGATAGATTTCGAACAGATCTAGCAATGCAAAACTGGGCATCCATGAGATGCTGTGGGCCATCAGCAGCAGCAGAATCGTACTCAACCATACATGTGGCCTGGCATATCCCCCACTCTACCATTACCATCAAGCCAGGGACCAACCATGGTTCAATGAAGAGTGCAGGAGGTCATGCCAGCAGCAGCACCAGGCAATACCTCAAAATGAGGTGTCAACCTGGTAAAGCTACAACCCAGACTACTTGCATGCCAAACAGCGTAAGCAGCATGCGATAGAGCTAGGCGATCCCACAACCAGCGGATCAGAACTAAGCTCTGCAGTCCTGACACATCCAGTCGTGAATGGTGGTGGACAATTAAACAACTAACGAGGAGGCTCCACAAATATCCCCATTCTCAATGATGAGAAAGCCCAGCACATCAGTGCAAAAGATAAGGCTGAAGCATTTGCAACAATCTTCAGCCAAAGGTGCCCAGTGTATGATCCATCTCCGCCTCCTCCTGAAGTCCCCAGCATCACAGATGCCAGTCTTCAGCCAATTTGATTCATCCGTGTGATATCATGAAAGGACTGAAGGCACTGGATACTGCAAAGGCTATGGGCCCTGACAACATTCCGGCAATAGTACTGAAGACCTGTGCTCCTGAACTTGCCATGCCCCAAGCCAAGCTGTTCCAGTACAGCTACAACACTGTCATCTCCCCAGCAATGTGGAAAATTGCTCAGGTATGTCCTGTACACAAAAAGCAGGACAAATCCAACCCGGCCAATTACCACCCCATCAGTCTACTCTTGATCATCAGTAAAGTGATGGAAGGTGTCGTCGACAATGCTATCAAGTGGCACTTGCTAAGCAATAACCTGCTCAGTGACTCTCAGTTTTGGGTTCCGCCAGGGCCACTCAGCTCCTGACCTCATTACAGCCTTGGTTCAAACATGTACAAAAGAGCTGAACTCCAGAGGTGGGGTAAGAGTGACTGCCCTTGACATCAAGGAGTCCTAGCAAAACTGGAGTCATTGGGAATCAGGGGCAAAACTCTCCAATAGTTGGAGTTATACCATGCTCAAAGGAAGATAGTTGTGGTTGTTGGAGGTCAATCATCTGAGCTCCAGGACATCACTGCAGGAGTCCCTCAGGGTAGTGTCCTAGACCCAACCATCTTCAGCTGCTTCATCAATGACCTTCCTTCAATCATAAGGTCAGAAGTGGGGATATTCGTTGATGATTGTACAATGTTCAGCACCATTCGCGACTCCTCAGATACTGAAGCAGTCCGTGTAGAAATGCAGCAGGACCTGGACAATATCCAGATTTGGGCTGACAAGTGGCAAGTAAAATTTGCGCCACACAAGAGCCAGGCAATGACCATCTTCAACAAAAGAGAATCTAACCATCTCCCCTTGACATTCAATGGCATTACCATCGCTGAATCCCCTACTATCAACATCCTGAGGGTTACCATTGACCAGTAACTGAACTGGAGTAGCCATATAAATACCGTGGCTACAAGAGCAGGTCTGAGGCTAGGAATCCCACAGCAAGTAACTCATCTCCTGACTCCCCAAAGCCTCTCCACCATCTACAAGGCATAAGTCTTGCCTGGATGGGTGCAGCTCCAACAACACTCAAGAAGCTCGTACCATCCAGGATAAACTAACCCACTTATTTGGCACCCCATATACAAGCATTCATTCTCTCCACCACTGACGCACAGTGGCAGCAGTTTGTACCATCTACAAGATGTACTGCAGCAACACACCAAGGCTTCTTAGACAGCACCTTCCAAACCCGCAACCTCTACTACCTAGGAGGACAAGGGCAGCAGATGCATGGGTATACTACCATCTGCAAGTTCCACTCCAAACCACACACCATCCTGACTTGGAACAATATCGCTGTTCCTTCATTGTCACTGGGCCAAAATACTAGAACTCCCTTCCTAACAGCATTGTAGGTGTACCTACACCCCAAGGACTGCATCGGTTCAAGAAGGCTACCACTACCTTCTCAAGGGCAATTAGGGATGGGCAATAAATGCTGGCCTAGCCAGTGACGCCCATATCCCATGAATTAATTTTTTTTTTAAATGGGCTTGCTAAGATTGACTTTCTGCTACTCTACACTGAAAGAAATTAAGTTTTCTTCTCTTCCTCAATCAGGAAAAATAACATTTTTGAAAGTATTGCTGATCAACAAAGTGGACTTCCTGTAAAACTTTATAGCAAAATTACTGGCCAGAACATCTTGACTGATCAACTATTCAGGGTAAGAAAGAGAATATTGTCTAAAAACTTTGCATAATTTAAGGCATCATCATGTGATCTTAATCCAGTTGCAAGTGGGCATGGGCCAGCATTGCTGAGTGAGATTACCAAATTAGGAGCAGAGAGACTCCAGGGATGGCTGGTATGGGAGATGGAAAAAGGACAGTGCTGCAGTAGGAATTACCCTTCCGAGACTATATCCTGCAATGCTGAACCTGACCTGGGAGTGCTTGGTACTGGAATTGGGTGCCTGAAAAGGCACGTGTTTTTTTCCCTAACACTGCTCTTGATGACCACAAAATTCACATACGAGCCTCGAAATTTGGGCAGGTCACAGGGGTCAAACCCAGTGCCTCAGTGGTAAGGTTGGAGGTGGCCTTGATATTGGGCCTCAGATCTCATTGTAATGGAGTTAGCCGGACAGCCAGCCGGCATAGATTAAAGCAACATCAGGCTGCTGCCGGTGCTGGTGTCGCACTGGCTCTCAGATAACTGGGGAGGAGTGGGGATGGGGTGGATGGTGGTGAGACAGTCTCGGGTTGGGGTTGCTGATTGGGCCAGGGATCGGGATGCCCAAAGTCATGTGTAAAGATCATGTTGAGGTCCCTGGAGTTGCGGGGATCAGGATCAAATTGGAGGGTTCGGCGTCATTGGGGCTCGGGGTGGGATTGCTTAAATCAGTTAAAAACACATCTGGAAGAAATGTCTTCACATAGACTTTGTGGAACACATCTGCCCTGGAATGCTATGGATGCAGAATCAATTGAAACATTTAAAAGAGAGATTGATAATTAATTGGGAAGGGTGAAAATTGAGGGATATGGGGAAAGGGTAGGAAATTGGGGTTAGAAGGATAATGGCTAACAAAATGGCAGCATAGGCTCAAAGGGCACAATGGCCTAATCCTGTTGCTATACATAAAGACTGAGTGTGAGGGAGATGTCAGATGCCAGTTCTGGGTTTTGGTTCAAGAAGAAGAGGGGACATAATCCCTTTAAAAAAACTAGGGGGAAACACATCCCCATCTTCCTCCCAGTGGTTGCAGATATGTTTATTCACATTATTTATGAGATAGTCATGGCTGAACAGTCAAATGGAAAAGTTAATTATGTAACTCCAGGTTAGGCTTCATGTTACTGAGCTGAATGAAGGGGAAGGTGCTGAAATATCATCAGAGGTTTCAGAACAGTTCATGGATCCATTTGTTAGCCAAAAATGGAGCATGGGCTGTACTGTGGGAGAAGGGAGAGGCGAAAAACACAGTGAAAGAAAACAACAGAAACTGTTGATAGTTTGTTAGCAGTGGTCGGCCACTGCATCCGATTTTAAAAGCTACCATCTCTATTGGGAATGGAGAGGTCTGGAGGGCAACACAAATACTGGAGCGGCAAGGTTTACATTTTAGGGAGATCTGGATAGAAACCATAGAAAAACTACGCCACAGAAGGAGGCCATTCAGCCCATCGTGTCTGCGCTGGCCGATAAAACTAGCTGTCCAATCTAATCCGACCTTCCAGCACCTGGTCCATAGCCTTGCAGGTTACAGCATGGTGCAGGTGCATGTCCAGGTACCTTTTAAATGAATTGAGGGTTTCTGCCTCCACCACCATTGCTGGTAGTGAATTCCAGACACCCACCACCCTCTGGGTGAAAAAGCTTTGGCTCACGTCTCCTCTAATCCTTCTACCAATCACCTTAAATCTGTGCCCCCTGGTAACTGACCTCTCTGCTATGGGTAACAGGTCCTTCCTGTATGCCCTGTCTAGGCCCCTCATAATTTTGTACACCTCAATTAAGTCACCCCTCAGCCTCCTCTGTTCTAGGAAAACAACCCTAGCCTATCTAGTCTTTCCCCATAGCTGCAACTTTCAAGCCCTGGCAACATTCTTGTAAATCTCCTCTATACTCTCTCCAGAGCAATTACATCCTTCCTGTTATGTGGTGACCAGAACGGTACACAATACTCCAGCTGTGGCCTAACCAGCGTTTTATACAGTTCCAGCATTACATCCCTGCTTTTGTATTCTATACCTCAGCCAATAAAGGAAAGCATTCCATATGCCTTCTTCACCACTCTATCTACCTGTCCTGCCACCTTCAGGGAACTGTGGACATGCACTCCAAGGTCTCTCACTTCTTCTACCCCTCTCAATATCCTCCCGTTTATTGTGTATTCCCTCGCTTTATTTGCCCTCCCCAAATGCAATACCTCACACTTCTCTGGATTGAATTCCATTTGCCACTTTTGCGCCCACTGAACCAAACAATTAATAACATTCTGGAGGCTACAGCTATCCTCTTCACTATCAACTACACGGCCAATTTTTGTGTCATTGGCAAATTTCCCAATCATGCCTCCCACATTTAAGTCCAAATCATTAATATATACCACAAACAGCAAGGGAACCCAACACTGAGCCCTGTGGAATGCCACTATAAACATCTTTCCATTCACAAAAACATCTGTCAACTACTACCCTTTGTTTCCTGTCACTGAGCCAATTTTGGATCCAATCTGCCACATTCCCCTATATTGCATGGGCTTTCATTATACTGACCAGTCTGCCATGCCTTGTCAAATGCCTTACTAAAATCCATGTAAACCACATCCACTGCACTACCCTCATCAATCTTCCTTGTTACTTCCTCAAAAAACTCAATTAAGTTGGTAAGACATGACCTTCCCCTAACAAATCCATGCTGACTATGCCTGATTAACCCGTGACTTTCTAAGTGGCAGTTTATTCTGTCCCTCAGAATAGATTCTAACAATTTACCCACCACTGAGGTCAGATTGACCGGCCTATAATTATTTGGCCTATCCCTCGCACCCTTTTTAAACAATGGTGCAACATTCGCAGATCTCCAATCGTCTAGCACCTCTCCTGTATCTAGTGAGGATTTGAAGATGATCCTCAGCACTATTTCCTCCCTGGCTTCCTTTAACAACCTGGGATGCAATCCATCCGGCCCTGGCGATTTATCCACTTTCAAGGATGTCAGACCGTCTAGTACTTCCTCTCTCACGATGCTTATCGTATCTAATATTTCACACTCCTCCTCTTTAACTACAATATCTGTATAAACCCCAACCTTTGTGAAGACAGAGACAAAAGACTCATTAAGAACCCTGCCCACATCTGCATCCACGCATATGTTCCCTTGTACATCTCTAATAGGCCCTACCCTTTCCTTAGTTATCCACTTGCTCTTAATGTACTGATAAAACATCTTCAGGTTTTCTTTGACTTAAAATTTTCCACGAATAGCCTAATTTCATGGGTTGGGTGGCACAGGAGCAGCCTGGCGGCAAGGAAGACCAGACTGGAGGGTGCCAATGCAAACCAGAAGTTTTGTCTGAGACCTCAAAAGAAAGTTTCTGCTCCGGTTATTATATAAAACGGGGGAGTAGTTTTAACAAAATAATTCCTTGCCCAAGAATTTTCTTCCCCTTTAACACAGTGAGTGTTAGCTATATGCTTAAAACATCAGGAAAACTTATTATTTCTTTTGTGTTTTTGGTCACGTCTTTTGATTGTGCCATATGGCTTTTGCATGTTAAAGAAAGAGCGATTTGCATTTATATAGTGGCTTTCACCACCGCAGGATGTGCCAAAGCGTTTTACAGCCAATAAAGTACTTTTTGAAGTGTAGTCACTGTTGTAATTAGATTTTAGATTAGATTAGAGATACAGCACTGAAACAGGCCCTTCGGCCCACCGAGTCTGTGCCGAACATCAACCACCCATTTATACTAATCCTACACTAATCCCATATTCCTACCAAACATCCCCACCTGTACCTATATTTCCCTACCACCTACCTATACTAGTGACAATTTATAATGGCCAATTTACCTATCAACCTGCAAGTCTTTTGGCTTGTGGGAGGAAACCGGAGCACCCGGAGAAAACCCACGCAGACACAGGGAGAACTTGCAAACTCCACACAGGCAGTACCCGGAATCGAACCCGGGTCCCTGGAGCTGTGAGGCTGCGGTGCTAACCACTGCGCCAGTAATGTAGGAGATGCAGCAGCCAATTTGTGCACAGCAAGCTCCCACAAATAGCAAAAGTGATAATGACCAGATAAACTGTTTTTGCAATGCTGGTTGAGGGATAAATATTCGCTGGGATACTGGGAAGAACTCCTCTGCTCTTCTTTGAAATAATGCTATGGGATCTTTTACATTCACCTGAGAGGGGAGACGGAGCCTCGGGTTCCCATCTTATCCAAAAGACGGATATTTAAATAACATTACTAACGATGTACTTTGCCATTCACCCAATTACAATGTTACATTATACAGCAAAATGACAGAGTTAGGCCCCACATCTGTTCAGCTTGTCATTGGTTCTGTTGCATTTTCCTATTTCCAGAAACAAACTTTCAGATCACAACTTTCACTTAAAAGGTCAAAACAATCCCTGAGCTTTCACCCATCAGAATATCTACCCTGATAAACAAATCAGTGCGCCTCTATATTCTAATATAGGATGTCATCTTATAGATAAAGGAAATCAATTGATTTGTTACCGATTATTACCTTCTGTATTTCTGTTGTGTTATGAGGTATATTAGCTTTTCTTTAAATCCCTTACCCAGCCAGGGAGCACCACATGTAAAGAGTAGAGGAGACATCAAGGGGAATCATGAATTTTGAGGGGTGCGGTGGGAGAAACAGGGAGATGTAACCCATGTCAAAGAATTGCAGGGGGAAGGACATGTCCCTGTCATTCCCTTTCCCCCAGTGCCTGTAGCTGTGGTACCGGCCAAAACTACATAGAATGTAGAAGAAACATCTGATAGGATGGAGAGGAGAGAGAGAGAGAGAAACAGTGCATGGAACACTCACTAGGAAACTAATATTGCTTCATCTCACAGTTAAGTTCTATATGCAGTTCATAAGTTGGGCAACATTTCAAAGGTAATTCATTGGCTGCAAAGCAAGTTAAGATATCCCGAGGATGTGAAAGGGTGCGATATAAATGCACATTCGTTTTTCTTTTTCTTAAAACTTTATCTGTGCTGCATTTTTGAAGAAAGAAGAAGATTGCCACTAGGGGCCTGAGCATTTTCCCAACTAGTGTTCAGCCATTTTGTACGACAGCTGCGGAATCTGTGACTGGATTGGGGGCATGGGGAGTTTTATAGTGGTTGTTGTAACTCATCAGTTGCTTGAGAAATATTAAAGCATCATTGTTGCAAACAGGTCATGATTGGTTTAGTGCCGCACCCCCCCGCCCCCCCACCCCAGAAAATATTAGTCAACCTATCTGTAGGAATTGTAAGATATAAAATTGTTTATTCCTGTCTGTATCATTAGTGGTTTAAGGGCATTGAGGAAGAATGTTTTTCTTGCTTTATTTGAGAAAAGAAGATTTCACCCTTTTCCCCCTCTACCCCCCACCCTGGATTCTGCATATTGCACAGGATGCCTGAAGGTGTGACGTGTATATTTTGCTTATAAAATAACAATCCATATTTGAGGATCTGTTGTTCTCCTCGGTACACTGCTGTGATATTTCTAGCACTTTCAGTATGATGTCTTGTAACTTAAGTATCTTCTTTCAGCCTTGGCTCAGTGGTAGCACTCTCCAGAGGCTAATTTGAGCATATCTAGGCTGACACTGCAGTCAAGTACTGAGGGAGTCGGGGGTGCCATCCTTTGGATTACTATTCCACAAAGAGAAGGGTATGTCACCTGATGTCCTGGCCAACATTTACTTCTCATCCACTGTCATTCAAGCAGATAATCTGGTCATTTATCACATTGCTGCTTGTGGGACCTTGATGTGTGCCAATTGGCTGCTGCATTTCCTTAAGTTACAACAGTGACTACACCTCAGTAATACGTTATTGGCTGGGCAGAGCTTTGGGATGTCCTGAGGAAGTGAAAGGTGCTCTACAAATGCAAGTTCTTTCCTTTGTTCATTTATTTCCTTTAACCAACATGCTGTGCTGGGGAAAAAAGAATTAGTCAAAACATTTGCCCGACCTTTGACCTCTCACACCTCTTTTGTGTCTTTCAATGTTATACTGATAACATCAGTAACTTAACAAGGGAGTTGGGTCAGCATTGGGCAAGAATATCGACTGATACAGGTAGTGAATTGTGCATTCTGATTTTGAACTATGGGCTTGACCTTCTGGGCTAAAATGGTCTTTGCGTTCCTATCCTATTGGTTTGTCACCCTAGGTCTATCCTATATTCGGATTTCCAGACAGTCAGGTCAATCAGGCCTCCCAGATCGCCATCCAAGAGCACCAGACCCAGCTAGCAAGAACCTCCCGCATAATCCAACAGGTGAGTTTCAAACTGTGTCTGGAGTCTGGAGGAACCCATTGTGAGTCTCTCTGGCACCTGTGTTCGCAGATGTGAAGATGTTTTGTGGAAATCTTAATGGACAGATTCACCTAGTTTGTGTGTAATCATTTGTGATTTGACCCTGTATTGGCTCAATATCTGGGGGCTGAAATCACTTTGGGGGAAATTTTATGCTTTCCCCCATCAGGGGTTTGGAGGCAGGGAGAGCATTGCCTCTTTTCTGGAAGGCCAAGATGGTGGCGGGGGAGGGGGAGTGTGTGTCCCCCTCTATCCCGCCTCTGCCAGTATTTAGTCCAGGGTAGGAAGGCCTATGAATGGCCTTCCCACCCCACTGCCAATTGAGGCCCTTAACTGGGTAATTAACCCCCAATTAAGGGCCTCTTTCCATCGCAGCTGCAAGTAGCCATGCCTGAACGAGTGACCTGGTATCGGGAAGGAGGGGCCCTCTGAGAGCCACCCCACCTACCCTTGCTGCCAACCCCCATCTAACCCCCCACCCCCGCAACCCCATCCCCAAGAGACCGCTCCCACCCTGACCTACCTGAGACCTGGTTCTAGCGATGCTCCTCCAGCAGCAGCCACTGCCTCAGCAGTGGCACTGCAGCTGTCGGCCTCTGATTGACCAGCACCTCTGCAAGGGCGGGACTTCCGGCGATGGGGTCCTTGATCCTGTGGAAGGCCTGCCACTGGCCATTTAAGTGCCTGATTGGCACTAGATTCAGCTGGCCTTCCAGAAAAGAGGCAATGCGGGGATCTCAGCATCGTTTTTTCCAGACGTCAAGACCCCAACCGCCAGGATAAAATTGCCCCTTTATTTCTGTTACTTTAATATATGCACTTCCCGTCGATAAATTTTCCATTTTTTTCAGGTTGCTTGCGAACCTTTTTCCATTTAGAAATTCCTATGTCCGCATTGATAATGGGAATTGCCCATGTAATTACACCCACTGGACACTGGTGGCACTGTAGCACCTCAGTTTCACATCTCCCAGCTCATCAGCCTATATGGCAGAGAAATTTATACACTTCAATCAACTCTACTTGCAGCTTCCCACATTACCCTAAGTATTGCTATTTAAGTACAAATAATAAAATCAAAGTATTGGGTTAAAAATTAGAATATTTAACTTCTAAAATGGAAACATCTGTGCACACTGGTACAATTATCCATTGCCCTCTACCCTCACCTCACCTGCAGACTACACTTGCCCCTTGATTTTTCCATTTTTTTTTTTGCAACAATACGGGAGGTTAACTAGTAAATATCATCACCCATTTTGCATACACTGATCTGTGGCTTCTCTTCCCACTCCTGCACCATTATTTCTAGAGCCCCCCAAGAATCTGTCCTTGACGTCCTCCTGCTTCTCATCTACATGCTGCCCCTCAGCGACATCATCCGAAAGCATGATGTCAGGTTCCACGTGTACGCTGATGATACCCAGCTCTATCTCACTACTATCTCTCTTCACCTCACCACTGCCTCTAAATTGTCAGACTGCTTGTCCAATATCCAGTACTGATTGAGCAGAAATGTCCTCCAACTAAACATTGGGAAGATTGAAGCCATTGTCTTTGGCTCCACCACAAGCTCCATTCCCTAGCCACTGACTTCATCCCTCTCCCTGGTAACTGTCTGAAGCTAAATTTGCAACCTTGGTGTGATGTTTGACCCCGAGAGGAGCTTCTGACCACATATCCAAACCATCACTAAGGCTGCCTACTTCCACTTTGACCCTGCATCTGCAGCTGAAACCCTCATCCATCCTTTGTTACCTCTTGACTATTCCAACACACACCTGGCCAGCCTCCCATCTTCATATTTTACCCTCCATAAGCTTAAACTTATCCAAAACTCTGCTGCCTGTATCCTAACTCACACCAAGTCCCATTCCCCATCATCCATGTGCTCGCTAACCTACATTGGCTCCCAGTTAAGCAACGCCTTGATTTTAAAATTCTCATCCTTGTTTTTAAATCCCTCCATGGCCTCACCCTTCACTCTCTGTAATTTCCACCTGCCCCAAAAGCCTCTGAGATATCTGCGCTCCTCCTGTTGTGGCCTCTTGCGAATCCCTGATTTTAATCACAGGCGGCCATGCCTTTAGCTGCCAAGGCCCTAAACTCTGGAATTCCCTCCCTAAAGCTCTCCCTGGCTCCACCTCTCTTTACTCCTTTAAAATGCTCCTTAAAACCTGACTGTTTGACCAAGCTTTTGGTTATCTGCTCTAATATCTCCTTATGTGGCTCGGTGTCAAATGTCCCTGTGGGACATTTTACTATATTAAAGGTACGATATAAATGCAAGTTGTCATTGTTGACATGCATCCATGTTGATTCAATATGTAGGTATTGAAATCACTGTCATTTCAATTTTTTTCCAAAAGTAATGCATACAGGAAATTTGGCCTCTGGTCATGTTTGAAGTAAACAATCTCAGACTCCAATCAGGAAACTCAGGAAATTTGACTAAATTGCACTTTTCTCCCTTTTTTTTGGCAGCGTCAGACAATTGAGTTCATTCCCGTCACTCAAGTGTACTACGAATGGAAAGAAAAAGAATACAATTACTTTACGTATGGTCTTGAGAATAGAGTGTATGCCCCAGACTACCCAGCAAAGTGCTGCTGCACCATTCTGTAACAGTACCTATCGGAGATTGCTGCTTCTCCCTAAAGTGAATCCTCACTACACCCGAGATGCACAACCTTGCCATTAACCTGCCTAAATCCCAGATCAAACCCAACACATTCCTGATGAGTTAAATCTGCCAAATCTAGGTCAGTTGTTCCTTGTCAACAGATTGATAACTAAGACAATGGACCAATTTTGTCAAGTCTTTCAACAATTCAGTGATTGAATGCCCCATCTGTTGAGTCCTAAACCAGGATGGCTTCTGGTTCAATCAGTGGTCTTTGCTGATCTCAGCCAGAGTAGTAGAATGGGTACCGCAATTGGGTTAAGGAGGGGAATGAAATCAGCCAAGGCTCCTGCAGTGGTCCAGTGATCTCTGCTGGGAGTGTGTGGATATCAGGTGAGGTGGAATCAGGCTTGGCTGTATAACTTCACCACGGTTTTGATGATGCTATCTAACTCAGCCCCATTTAAGTAAGATGGTGAAAGACTGGCAGCATCTGTGGATCTTTGTCCCATTGTGAGTCACTGTTTCTGGTTGAGGGGCAAGAAACTCCACTAACTAACTGCTCACTCTCATTACAGAATAGGGCTAATGTTCCAAATCTCCAACCCCAGCGTGGAACCTCATCAGACTGAAGCTTGAGTCACAGAATTGGCCCTGTACTGCTTAAATGCTAATTCCAGTCTATTGAGACTCTGCATTGGGAACTTTGTCTTGCAAGATAACCCTTTCTAAGTCACTGGAGGAAGTATAACTGATCCTAAGGAGGCTTTACATCCGGGATCAGGATTGTGTTGCCACATCATACTGCCATGGGCTGGCCCTATGAGCAGGGAAGTGTGATGAGATTGAGCTTTTGCACCGTTGACTGGTGCCTCATGGATGTGTGACATGGAGGGGGGAATTTTATACTCTAGCCCGCGGCGACTTTGGAGGTGGGGAGAGCATATAATCAAGCGGGATGGTGGCGCGGGGGACCCATCACCTACCCCCTTCACCCTAATTAAGTCCGGGGTGGGGAGGCCCATGGACTTCCCACCCTGCTGCCAATTAAGGCCCTTAAATGGCCCAATTAAGGGCCTCATCCCATCTCCGCCATTATTAGCCCAGCGGAGGGTGGGGGGAGCCTGTCACCCCACAAGGAACATGACAAGCAAACCCAAGCGGGTTGCTTGCCGGCTCTGGCGGATAGTCTCTCATTAAAAGGCACTTAGTGCCTGAACGAGGGACCTGACAGTGGGAAGGGAGGGCCTGCTGAGAGCCAACCCCTGCCCTTGCTGCCACCCCCCTGACATCCCCCTCTCCCGCAACCTCACCCTGTGAAACCACTCCCACCCTGACTCACTTGTGGCCTGGGTCCAGCACCTCCGATGAGTCCAGTACCGGCAGCAGCCACCGCCTCTGCAGTGGCACTGCTCAGTTAAAGAGCTGCCAGCCTCTGATTGGCCGGCAGCTCTCAGCAGGCAGGACTTCCGTCACCGGGGTCCTTAATCCCGGGGATGGCCCGCCGCTGTCTACTTAAGTGCCTAATTGGCATATAATGCGGAAGGCCTTCCCCAAAGGAGGTGAGGCAGCGCTCTCCCTGGCAGCCAAGACCTCCATCGCCCAAATAAAATCCCAGTCAGAGTCTCCCTCCATTTGTGCTGACATCCTGAGCGAAAGAAAATACCTCACCAAACATCACAAATAAGTCTGAAAGTAGTTCTGTGGCGGGTGAGCAAATCTGCCGTTAATTCCGTGACACGAGGAGGGAAAATCTGCTAGCAGTTGTATCTCGGAAGGGACATTTAAATTTTATAGAAGGAAGGTGATAACAGTACAGAATATATGTTCATGCAACTTTTATGAGGGTTGATACTGTAATTTGCAATTTCCACGTGTAATATTTTTTCATCATGTTGAGAAGAAAAAAATTCACAAGAAGTTCTGAAGGAAAGGGGGATGTGACACAGAAAGCCAGACACACATATGGACCAAGAGAGAAACACAGACAGAGACACACAGATCGGTTCTCTGGCGCAGTCCCACTCTGACCCCCCTGTCCTTCATTGTCTTCCAATGAAACTCAATGTAAGCTTGAGGAACAACACCTAATCTTTCAATTGGGCACTTGACAGCTTTCCAGACTCAACATTGAGTTCAACAATTTCAGATCATAACCAAGGCCCCTAGTTCGTTTTTATCACAGTACAGTTAAAAATTTGGTCTTTCCAAACTAGAGTTGTGCCTGGGAGAGAGAGTTTTGAGCTGTGCTGCATAAAATGGCTGTTGGTGACATTGAAAGTGAAGGATTTATGAAGCAGATTGGCTGAAGCCCACTTTTCCAAATAGCTTTTTGATACCAATATCCCAAAGAAGTCTAATAACAACATGTACATTATATAAATCACTTCAACTTTTGAAGCAGGATATAATTACCCTGTGCGTCCTCTAACACATTGTTGTAAATGTAAAGTTTCGAAAAGGTAGTGTGAATGGGACGAATGGACTTTACATTCTCATACCTGAAGTGTACACTATGGTGAGATTTTTAATACATATACTTGAAACACAGTTATTAGGATGCATCTTTTTTAACATCTGCCACATTTTAATTGGAATGAATCCTGATTGTGTAATCGTCTAATTTTATGTATCGGAATATAATAATGGGATCAATTTCACTCTATTAAAAAGTTTTCAGATGTTACTGTTCTTAAGTGTTTTGTACGAAAGGCATATCCGCCTCTCCCTTCAGATCATTTATTCACATCTCCAGTTTCTATAATGTATTAAATATTTTAAATGCCACACATTTCTTATTTTTGGAGAAACCATTCTGCCATAACGTTAAATGACATCTTGACTGGATTATTCATTATAGAACTACCTGTCAGATAATCACACTTGCAGCTGCACACTTCTGAGGGGGGAAGGTGATCAAGAGAGACACAGACACACACAGGACAAGAGAGAAAAGAGAGTCTCAGACAGACACACACACACACACACACAGACACAGATAGAGCCTCACAGTGAAACAGACACACAGAACAAAAGGAAGACACAGACAGAAATGGACAGAGAGAAAGTGAAAGCAAAAGGATGGAGTTGAGACTAATAGGGAAATGCTGATCTGTAGATGTTTTGAATTCAGATTATCACGAGATTCTTGTAACCCAGTTATATGTCACACAGTCTGAGTTCGCTAGATTTTTGTCACTCAAATAACTATTTGGACAATGATATGAATTCAACTTTTGCCTGTAAACACGCAGCTCATCGAGTTTCAACTAATATGTACTGTGTATTTTTAGGTTATCTTATCAATAAAAGGTATGAACATTACAGATATTTTAAGACATTTTTGCTTTTTCTCAAACAAGTACAGCTTATATTCCAGCCTATGCACTTTCACATTTTGTTTTTAAATACTAATGTGACTGGCCTGAAACCACATCCTGATCTCCATTTCCTCCATATAACACCTATTTAAATAAAACAAATTGACTGATCAGAAACCAATCAATTCAGAAATTGATGCAGTTCCAGTTTGAACCTTATATTAACAAAGAAGGGGAGGGAGGGAGGTGTTGGAGAGGGGAGGGGGGGGTGGGGTGGGTTGTTGGGCAGATGCTTCTCCTGCTGTTCCTGAGTCCGTGACTCCAGTCATGAGACAGTTTGGTGAAATACAGCCCCTTTTTCTAAAAAATAAAACTGGTATGGCAATTGGAACGAGAAACAACCTTCAGCAATGAATGAGCAAGAGATCTGGAGGCCAAATGACGACCACGATTAAATGTATTAGCGCCGAGTCAGTGAGAGATGCTTTGTTAAGTGTAGTTGATATTCTGTGAATCTGTTTACTTGTGGAGAGTATATCTAGTTAAAAAGAATTCAGTGTTGCTGCTGAAATCACACTATGTCCATTTAAGCTGTGGAAAACTCCCGGCTGTAGAGTTACAGATTTGGTCTTTCCAAACTATGGTTGTGCCTGGGAGAGAAGGTTTTGAGCTGTTCTGCACAGCAGTGGCTGTTGATGGCATTGAGAGTGAATGATTTACAAAGCAGATTGGTTAAAGCCCACTTTTCCAAATAGCTTTCTGATACCAATATCCCAAATAAACATAATAACAACACTGCACATTGTATAAATCACTTCAGCTTTTGAAGCAGGATATAATTACCCTGTGTTTCCTCTAACACATTGGCCGGGAATTCACGAGGAGGCAGTTGCCCTACACACCAACTGCAAAGCCGGGGGCAAGCCCACCTCCACCGGCCCTGGAAGTCACGACCATGTTTAACGGTCCTCAGGCAATTAATTGCCTGCAGTAGTGGCTTCTGCCTCTCAAAGGCAGGAAGTCCCACCTCCAAGAGCTGCCAGCCAATCAGAGGGACTGCAGCAGGCCCTGGACCCAGCCAGCGATGGAGGCCAGAGAATAAGGTAAGTGGAGTCGGGGCTCGCCAGGGCCAATTAAATCAGCCAGGCCCTGGCGAGGTGGCAGGGGGTGCAGGGGGTGGTGGTATCAATTGCGAGGGCAGGGGTGGGGGGTGTTCCAGTGGAGGTGGCCTGTGCTGCTATGGATGCCCTTCATGGAGCACAGGGTGCCTGATCAAGAGGGCACCCCCAGCCTGCAAGGAGGACACCAGGTTTAGCTGGGCAGCCTCCCCTGGGGATGAAATGTCCATCCGCTGCTGGTACAATACCAGTGGTGGCAGGAAGAGTCCCTTAAATGGTCATTAATTGGCCACTTAAAGACCTCAATTGACCTAAGGGCAGGTGGGCCACCTGCCACCTACCCTGCTGCTGGTAAAATATCAGCGATGTTAGTTAGGCAATGGGGACAGCACCCCCCACCATCCCACCAATTTGACGCCTGCCCCCGGTTCCCATCCTGCTCCCAGGGGGTGGGCGCAAAATCCTGGCCATGGTTGTAAATGTAAAGTTGAGGAATGGCAGTGTAGATGGGACAAATGGACTTTACAGTCTCAGATCTAAACTGTACACTATGGTGAGGTTTTTAATACATATACTTGAAACACAGTTCTTACGATGCATCTTTTTTAACATCTGTCATATTTTAATTGGAATGAATCCTGATTGTGTAATTGTCTAATTTTATGTGTCGAAATATTTGATGAAAGGGATCAATTTCACTTTATTAAAAAGTTTTCAGATGTTACTGTTCTTGAGTGTTTTGTACGAAAGGCATACCCACCTCTCCCTTCAGATCATTTATTCACACCTCCAGTTTCTATAATGTATTAAATATTAAATGCCACACATTTCTTATTGTTGGCGAAACCATTCTGCCATAACTCTAAATGGTGTCTAGATTGTTCATTATAGAACTGCCTGTCAGACAGTCACATCTGTAGCTGTACACTTCTGATAGGGAGGAGTGAACAGCCAGAGGTCATGGTTCCTATTGGTACCAATGACTTAAGTGAAAAGAGGGGTGAGGTCCTGCAGGTAGATTTCAGGGAGCTAGGAAAGGAATTTAAAAGTGGGATCACAAAGGTAATAATCTCAGGATTACTCCGAGTACCATGCACTAGTGAATATAGAAATAGGAGGATGGTGCAACTGAATGCATGGCTGGAGAGATTGTGCAGAAGGGATGGCTTTAGATTGTCGGGGGATTAGGATCGGTTATGGGGGAATTGAGACCTGTACAAACTGGGCGGGTTGCACCTCAACAGGGCTGTGACCAGTATCTTGGCAGGAGGTTTGCTAGTGCTGTTGGGGAGGGTTTAACCTAGCTTAGCAGGGTGATAGGAACCTAAACCTAGAGACAGAAGGAAGAGAAGCAAAACTGGAATAGAAAGCAGAAAATTAATAAGCAGGTATGAAAGGGCAAGAAGTCAGAAGAAAGAAGATAGACAACAAAGGAGTTGTTCAGTGGTTAGTGGTATATACTTCAATGCAAGGAGTCTAGTAATAAGGTAGATGAACTGAGGACATAAATAGACACTTGGAAGTAAGTCATCATAGCTTTTACATAAAAGCGGATTAAAGAAGGGCAGGAATGGCAGATCAACATTCCTGGTTACAGGGTTTTTGGATAGGATAAAGAGGGGGATAAAAAAATGAGTGGGGTGGTTGCAATATTGCTTAAAGGAACAATCATAGCTGTGAGAAGGGATGATATGCTAAAAGCATAAAATGAAGCTAGAAGTGTTGAACTAAGGAACAAAAAAAGGGGCAATCACACTGCTGGGAGTATACTATAGACCCCCAAACAATCAGAAGGCGATGGAAGAGCAAATATGTAGGAAAATTGCTAAAAGGTGCAGAAACAAAAGGGCAGCAGTAGTAGGCAATTTCAACTATCCTAATATTAACTGGAATAAATTCAACGTAAAAAGTACAAATGTAAGATTTGATATGATTAGGGTGGTTTATACCCCCTTCTAGAATGGGAAGAGATTTGGCAGCACAAAGCTTGTTGTGAATCGACTTTATTGAGATAAAGGTAAAGACACATTTGTTAAGTTTTCAGATAAACTATTAGTCACAAACTCAGGCAGTGATTAACAGTCTAACACAGATGATACTACCCATATCAGAAACTGGATGGTAAAGCGCACGACTAGTTTCTTTTGCAGCTTTTGGTCCTCAGGCTTTTCTGTCGGTCGCTCTCTCTTGTCGTTTCTCTTGTCTCTTGTTGTCTGAAAATTCTCTGCCGTACAGTATCAAAGACAGGACTTCTTTTATCCTGGCAGCTTTCCAGTTAACCCCCCCACCACCACTCTCTCAATCAGTG
Source organism: Heterodontus francisci (assembly GCF_036365525.1). NCBI lineage: Eukaryota > Metazoa > Chordata > Chondrichthyes > Heterodontiformes > Heterodontidae > Heterodontus > Heterodontus francisci. The sequence goes on along the minus strand of NC_090389.1, from coordinate 20,968,529 downwards.
ATTAGTCTTGTATTAAATGCCTTTCTTTACCAACCAAGGATCATTTTGTGATAGTTGCTAACCTTTTGGATTTGCGCAAGTAGTACCCCTCTGTCTTGACTACTTTATCTCAATGCTTTTACATTTCAAGGCTCCTTATCTCATTACAAGGCAAATCTACATAGAAGCTGTTTTCACTGTCTGCTGTCAAAGTTTCACCCTTTTGCTGCAAGTAAGCATTTTAATACTTGACATAATCTCTTAGAATCCCTCTGCCTTGACATCTTGTCTAGACTGTGCCCTGTTTCCTAAATTTTTCCACTTTACCATACTACAATGAAGGGTTCTAATAAAGCTAAATGTTAGTTTATGATAATAAGTTAGTTGTTTGTTTATAATGTTTGGATTTTAACAATTAGTACTCTGGTTAGTAACTTTTAGTAACGTAACAATCTTACACAAAGGATGCGGAATTCTTAAAATGCAGTCAGGAGAACGTTTTCAGCCAGTATATAACAAGCCCAACAAGAGAAGGGGCAGTTCTGGACTTAATGAACCTGGACAGGTGGAAGCAGTATCAGTGGGAGAGCATTTTAGTGGTAGTTTATTTATTTAGCGAATGCAAATCCCCAGGGCCAAGCGATAGCCTCATTTGCTGAATTTGATGTGATTTGTCTGCCACTTAGTCTGTAGAGGGGTCACTCCTCAGTAATGTGCAGCATTGTTTGTATCTCTCCACAAATGCATAAGGGGTTTGTACTGAGGCCCCAGCAGTGGAGGTTGGCTGTACAGGGGCCCTGGCTTGTCCTGAACCTGTTTAGCAAGGACCACTCTCGCCATGGTAGTTCAAAGCCTGCCATTGGACAGATGGGGTTTGTCACAAGGAACTTGTCAGTGACTTCCCGTGTTTCCCATTCCTTGATCCAAAGGATGTCTGTTGGTAGATCTTGCTCAGGAAGGTTGCTCCATATGGGGCGTTGAGATGGAAGGCGGGCAGTAGGTGGATTGAACATGTCATTATGGGGTGGTAAGTGAGGTTCAGCACGGATGGTTTCAACCAGCTTGTGGATTTTTGTCAGTTGGCCGATGTCTGGGGGAAGTGATGTTTGCGAGGACAGGATGCCAAGGGAGGGATGTTGAGCGGAGGGTTCCAGGTATGATGCGCATTGTTGCATCCAGTTGAGTATCAACAAGATGTGTGTGTGGTGACCTATGCCCAGACAAGTGCACAGTACTCTGCTGCTGAGTATGATAGGGCAACCCTCTGGCTTTAGTGGTAGTGATCATAATTCAGTTAGATTTAAAGTGGTTATGGAAAAGGTTAAAGATAGACCATAAGTAAAAGTTCTGAATTGGAGAATGGCAATTTTACTAAGCTGAGATGTGATTTGGCAAAAGTGGACTGAAGACAGCTACTTGAAGGTAAATCAGTGTCAGAGCAGTGGGACAGTGGGAGGCATTCAAGAAGGAGATAAAGAGGGTTCAGAACAAACATGTTCCCACAAAGAAAAAAGATGGGACTCACGAACCTAGACACTGACACCCACTTCCCAACCCCCACCTGATGCCAAGGAGCATACAGACTAGGATAAGGCAATAAAAGAAAGCTTATGTCAGATAGCATCCTTGAAAGTTGATAAATCACCAGGGCCAGTTGAAATGTATCCTAGGCTGTTAAACGAAGCAAGAGAGGAATAGCAGAGGGTCTGGCCATCATTTTCCAGTCCTCACTGGATATAGGTGTGGTACCGGAAGATTAGACAATTGCTAATGTTGTACCTTTGTTTAAAAAGGGAGCGAAGGATAGATTGAATAATTACAAGCCAGTCAGTCTAACCTCAGTAGTGGCCAAATTATTGGAATCTATTCTGAAAGACAGGATAAACTGTCACTTAGAAAGGTACAGGTTAATCAAGTCAGCATGGATTTGTTAAGGGAAGATCTTGTTTGACCAACTTGATCGAATTTTTTGAATAAGTAACAAGGAAGACAGATGAGGGTAGTGCAGTTGATGTGGCCTACATGGATTTTAGCAAGGTTTTTGACAAGGTTCCACAGGCAGACTGGTTAAAAAAATAAAATCCCATGAGATCCAGGGAAATGCAGCCAGTTGGATACAAAATTGGCTCAGTGGCAGGAAACAAAGGGTAATTGTTGACTGCTGTTTTAGCGACTGGAGAGCTGTTTCCAGTGGCGTTCCGCAGGACTCAGTACTGGGTCCCCTGCTTTTTGTGGTGTATATTAATGATTTGGACGTAAATGTAGGGGGCCTGATCAAGACGTTTGCAGACGACACAAAGATTAGATGTGTGGTAGATAGCGAAGAGGATAGCTGTAGGCTGCAGGAAGATATTGATGGTCTGGTCAGATGGGCAGAAAAGTGGCAAATAGAATTCAACTTAGAGAAGTGTGATATGATGCATTTGGGGAGGTCAAACAAGGCAAAGGAATATGTGATTAATGGGAAAATACTGAGAAGTGCAGAGGAAGTAAGGGACCTTGGAGTGAATGTCCACAAATCCCTGAAGGTAGCAGGACAGGTTGATAACGTGGTTAAGAAGGCATATGGAATCCTTTCCTTTATTAGCCAAGGTATAGAATACAAGAGCAGGGTGGTTATGCTGGAACTGTATAACTCATTGGTTAGGCCACAACTTGAGTACTTTGTGCAGTTCCTGTTACCTCATTACAGAAAGGATGTAATTGCACTAGAGAGGGTACAGAGGAGATTTACAAGGGTGTAGCCAGGACTGGAAAAATGCAGCTATGAGGAAAGATTGCATAGGCTGGGGTTGTTCACCTTGAAACAGAGAAGGCTGAGGGGAGATGTGATTGAAATGTACAGGATTTTGAGGGGTCTGGATAGAGTGGAGATGAAGGGTCTATTCGCCTTAGCAGAGAGATCAGTGATGAGGGGGCATAGATTTAAAGTGATTGGTAGAAAAATTAGAGGGGAGATAAGGATAAACTTTTTCATCCAGACAGTGGTGGGGGTCTGGAGCTCACTGCCTGAAAGGATAGTTGAGGCAAAAACCCTCAACTCATTCAAAAGGAGTCTGGTAATGCACCTCAAGTGCAGTAAGCTGCAGGGCTATGGACCAAATGCTGGAGGTGGGAATAGATTAGCTGGATCGTTTTTCAGCTGGCACAGACACGAAGGGCCAAGTGGCCTCTTTCTGTGCCTTAAACTTTTTATGATTCTATACCAAGAACTCAATATTGCAGAAAGCCAAGCAGCATGGAGAGTGCAGGGTAAAATTAAAAAGAAAATCAGGAAAGCAAAACTGGCATGAAAGAGTATTGGCAAGTAACATCAGAAAACCCAAAGATCTTTTAGGAATATGTAAAAAGAGAATAACTAAAGAAAGGTTAAGGGCCAATTAGAGACTAAAAGGTAACTTGTGTGCGGAGACGCAAGACATAGATATGTTTTTTTCTTATTAGTGCTTGGGATGAGAGCATCGCTGACAAGGCCTGCATTTATTGTTCATCCCCAATTGCACTTGAGCAGGTGGTGGTAAGCCGCCTTTGAACCGCTGCAGTCCCGGTGGTGTAGGTACACCTACAGTGCTGTTAGGGAAGGAGTTGAAGGATGTTGATCCAGTGACAGTGAAAGGAAAATATTCAGCAATGAATTGTTCCATAATCCTAAATTATAAAGAAATAGAACTGTACCGTTAACGCTGTCACACAATGACTATTGTTAGTTTTACAAACTTCAGGTGTGCTGGTTCAAGACAGCCTGGGAGCAACCATGGGGTCACTCATAGAACATGGGTGCAGTGCTGCAAGCAAATCAATGACTTGCTCAGATTGGTGAGGGTAAGTGGTCCCGACAAAGCTGTTCCATTAAAATAAAAACAAAATACTGCAGATGCTGGAAATCTGAAATAAAAACAAGAAATACTAGAAATACTCAGCAGGTCTGGCAGCATCTGTGGAGAGAGAAGCAGGGTTAACGTTTCAGTTCTTCAATTCTGAACAAGGGTCACTGACCTGAAACGTTAACTCTGCTTCTCTCTCCACAGATGCTGCCAGACCTGCTGAGTATTTCCACCGTTTCTTGTTTTTATTAAAGCTATTACATTGTTTTCTTCCATGGCAGAGGGAGTACACAAGGAATGCAGTGGAATCCGTGAGCAGCCTTGGTGCCATTCACTAAATGGTCTTGCGCCAAGATGAAGATTGCCATTGTTTACATGCTTGGATGTGTCGTGTGAAAGCCGATGCAGAATGAGTGATGTTGATGCATGTTATGCAACGGTTGTGATGCGTCAATTGCCATGTCATTAAATCTGCACTGGCTGCTTCAGGATAAACAAAGCCACAACCAGCGTGAGGGAGGAGGGGTCCCTGACAAAAGGCTGCTGACCATAGCTGAGGAGGAGGTTTCTGAGATCGTGAGAGAGGAGGGAGGCAGGGCAAGCGGAGATGGCGAGGCAGGAACCACAAGTGTCATCTCTGCTCTTGCAGCCATATGTGGAAACTGAAGGAAATTGCGTGAACTCATGTGAAGCACATGCTCAAAGTGCCTCTATTTATGTCTCCACTGCAGCTGCCCATACTCGAGTCACCACGTGGCCCAAGAATCCTCCTCTGGGGAGGAAGGTGAAGCCTCTTCTTCCAACTCTGCCACCACAGATACATTCACATGGTCCGCGGGAGGTTTAAGATTAGAATCTGGGTCACAAGCTGGTATGCTTGACACAGACACGTCCCAGCAGCTGAAGGAGCATGTTTCAGCCGAGTCCCCTGACAATCGGAGGACTGTTGGGGACCAGGCCCCTGCTCAGTCCTACGCTCATGATGATCCTATGTTTGTCGCTATGAGACGTCTGCTGAATGTGCAGCAAAGCCATGTGGAAAATATGTCGGAGATGCCTGAGGTCATGTGTGGCTTTGCACCTGCCATGGAGGAGTCCATGCAAGCCATGACGTCTGCCATGTCCCAGGTATTTGAGCATATGGTTTCCTCAGTCGAGAGCCTGACGAGCTCTGTTGCAAGTCCGATTGACCACTCGAGCCATATGCGATCTGACCTGCACTTCGCTGTTGCCTTTGGCTCCATGCAGCAGAGTCTAAGCGAGGGGGGGAACGAGGAACCTAGACCTCTCTCCTGGAGCTCTTTCCCCTCAGGGAGACAGGCAGGTGCCCCGGGGCCATGCTGTCAGGACACCCCCAGGGTAAGCAGTTACTCGTCCACCCCCCGACATTGACCCCTTACCTCCAGCAGGCAAGTGCACGGGGGATACTCAAGCACCATTGCTGCAGACCCCTAGCAGAATGGAGTCATCAAGGCCCCGTTCCTCCAGAGGACGCCCGCTATGGTCACCCACAGCAGCGGGACAGCGCACTGAACAAATCGCCTCCACCTCAGCTGTTAATGTTGGGGTAGCACCTAGATATAGTGGGAGAAAAAAGAAATTGGAACAATTTAGAGCACAGGTGGTATATACATTGTGACATGAGAAGAGATTTATTGATACATTTTTGCTTCATGCAAAACAACCCTAGCCTTTTCTGTCTCTCTTCATAGCTGAAATGTTCCAGCCCAGGCAACATCCTGGTGAATCCCCTCTGCACCCTCTCCAGTGCAATCACATCATGAACTGTATGACTCAATACCACATCAGGTACTGCATGTGGTCACTGAAATGTCAACATTTCTTAACAGCAGTTTTAATAATTTCGCTGTTATTTATTAATGTTAGTGAAACTACCTAACTACAAGGAGAAAATGACTGCATTATAATCAACTTATTATCCACAATACGGACAACCAATATTTCTTGTACTATTAGAAGTACTGTTCTTATTTTTTCACGAACTTTGCAATGTCTTTGGGTTTTGAAGTTAGTTTTGGCTGTTACTCACTTCCTGTTTGTGGATTTCTCTGCACACATAAGAGTTCAAACCAATGCAGCACAGCACATAAAACTGTTACATTTCTTTCCATTCTGCTGTTAAGTACTGACCGCAAGCCAGCATGGGTCCCATACATTCGCCTCTGGCACAATGTCTGGACAGATCGTTGACATCGATTGAGCCACTGCTGACATGTGAAGAGAGGATAGTGCAGACTGTTGGGGTCAAAAGCTAATGGCTAGCATATGGGGAGCTAGGAGATTAGGCGATGCTCGGGTGGGAAGCTGAACATTTTTTTTTCCCAATCATGAAGATTGGTTTTGGAGGCAATCGAGTGTTTAGGGATGAACAAGTGGCTGGAAGGAGCCTTATCAGTGGCAGTGGCTTTCAAAGTGGTGGCAACCTATGTAATGAGAGCATGTTAGTGTGGGTGGGACAACTGGTGTGTAGGGTAAGGTTGAGTGTGCACAACAGCTCAGGCAAGTCAAAGATGAGGGGGGTTGGGTGGGCTGAGTATAGTAATTACTGAAATATAGTACGTTTCTTCACCATGTCAATTCTCTTTATGCAAAATGGACTGAATAAGCATTCAACTGAAATGAGGCACAGGCTTTGAACCAAAAGATAGCATATTTACATTTAATACATGAATGAAAATATGCAGTTTTTGTGCCAAGAACATTTATTCCACCACACTCCTCAGTTTATGGAAATAATACAAACAAAACATGCATTCTCTTTAACCTGACCCTACACACCAGCTGTCCCACCCACACCAACATGCTCTCATAGGACAAAAGATCATTTATACCAACTTAACCCTTTAAAAATACGCAGGATCAAGCTTTAAGATACGGGCATTTGTCTGCTGGTTGCAAAACTAACATAACACTGTAACAGAGAGACTGACCCCATGTCTAAGAGCACTGCCCCCTTACATCAGTGATTGATTTAACCCCTTGCATACCGATCGAGTGGTACACAAATAAGTTAAAAATTACAGAATAGGCAATATAAATAAAAGACTCTTGACAAGAGGATCGACCTGGTCAAGTGATAGAACATTTCTTCATTCTGCCTTCCATAAAGAGGAGAATTCACACTGTGGAATGTGCCATTTTCCATACCTTGTGTACAGAGGAAGGGTTCACTGCTATGATCCTGCAGTCTTACTATTGTTTAATTAGATCGTAGCAAAGACCTGCAAAACATTTGCGGTAGAATTAATATCTTTATTGCAAAAGTACTTCTTTAAGCCCCCATCCCATGCCATTACATCCTTCCCATGCCATCCCTCTCATGCCATACCCATCTCATTCCTTTCATTCCTCTCATGCATTCCGCCCTTTCCATGCCATTCCCCCACCTCCCATGCCATTTCCCCCCTCTCATGACATTCCCCACCTCCCCTATACTGTCCCCATCTCCCTTCCCAATCCCTCCAGGTAGGGTAACTTTGTTGTTAGGCTCCCCTTATCTTCGGCTGTTCTTTTTCTCCACAAATCCCCCCACCCTGCCGCCACCACTAACCATCGGCAGCTACACATGCATCACGTGCTCCAGTGCTCTATGTGGCCCACGTGCACCAAGCTTCAATGCACTGACCAATCAGAAAGTGCGGACAGACAAAAACTGCATATTATTTTTATAGATTGGGTAGAAAAGGTGCAGTCTGGGTTGTAGTGCATGCGAGGTCCAGTTGCAGGGATTACAATTGATGCTGAACCTGAGGGAAAGTCTAACAAAGAAATCGAAAAACTATGACACTCTTGCTCTGCAGAATTATTGATCTTTGCTATGCTCAGATGCAGACAGTACACAGCCCAGGGAGACCCAAGAAAGAGGGAGGGCAGAAAATAATTTTTGCAACACTAAGCTTTATTTACCTCAGTAACTAAATAGCTCTACCCGCTAATCCTTTGCTACACTTTGTGCCAATGTTTCCTTTTTCTTCCCCTCTTACTGCAAAGGCTAGAACTCTAGGGTATGATGCCAGATACTGGCAGCCCTCCAGTACCTGAACATTCTTCAAATATGAACCAAGCTGTGAATGTCATTAAATTGCTCTATCTTGGAGGGCATCACAGTCATAAATGATACAATTTTAAAGGGGGAGGAGGAACAGAGGGACCTAGGGGTGGGTGTACACAAATCTTTGAAGATGGCAGGACAAGTTGAGAAGGCTGTTTAAAAAAAGCACACGGAATCCTTGGTATTGCTAATTGAGGAATAGAGTACAAAAGCAAGAAAGCTATGGTAAACCTTTATAAAACACAGGTTAGGCCTCAGCTGGCGTATTGTGTCCAATTCTGGTCACCACACTTTAGGAAGGATGTCAAGACCTTGGACAGGGTGTTGAAGAGATTTATTAGAATGGTATTAGGGATGAGGTACTTCAGTCATTGCTGAAAATGGAGACAGGCTGTCAAAGATTTTCGTCTTGCACTCATCAGGACAATCCGCAAGAATACCAATGTAAGGGAAAGCAGCAACTTTATACTAAATGACAAGAGAGTGCTGATTGGTTGGCAACTGAACTCTGATTGGTAGAGGCATTGCCATGGAGAATGCACCAGTTTATGGTGACTGACAGTTAACTGCCAAGCTTTGTTTGAAATTTAACCCAGGCAGCTTGACTCTGATTGGTCAAGGCATTGCCCTAAGGAATGAACCAGTGAATGGCTGTCACTTATTTTGTTTAGCTGAACCTTGCCTGCGATTTACCCTCCATATCTTGGGACACTGAGGCTACACAATATATGAACAGGAACAGGAGAAGAATATTCAGCCTCTCATGCCTGTTCTAGCAGCCAATCGGATCACAACTAATCTGTACCTCCACTCCATTTACCCACCTTTGATCCATATCCCTTGATTTGCTTCCCTAACAAAACCTTATTAATCTCAGTATTGAAAATTTCATTTGACCCAGCGTCCACAGCCTTTTGGGGACAGAGTTCAACGTTCCTACTGCACCTTATGTTAAAAGTGTTTCCTGGTTTCACTTCTATATGACTGAGCTCGAATTTTAAGAATTTTGTCCCCTTATTCTGGATTCCCCCACCAGAGGAAAGAGTTTTTCGGTATCTACCCTTGTATATCCTTTTATTGTTTTAAACACCTCAACTGTCAAAACTCAAGGAATATAAGTTTGTACGACTTGTCCCCATAATGTAATTCTTTAAGCCCCTAAGATCAGATGACACCACAGACCAGGAACTGAACCTAGGATCTTCTGTATGACTCAGTACCACACCAGGCAGTGGATATCATTTTCATTTAATTTAACTAGTGTTGAATTTGTATAAGACATTAGTTACATTTCCGTATGCGAGGAAGGATATTGAAGCCAATGATACAAGGTTTGATGCACTGGGGCATTTTCACTGGAACACTGAAGGTTAGGGGGAATCTGATGGAGATTTTCAAAAACATTTTTTTAAATTCGTTCATGGGATCTGGGTGTCTCTGGCTAGGCCAGCATTTATTGCCCATCCCCAACTGCCCTTGAGAAGGTGGTGGTGAGCTTCCAAGATTCTATAGACTCTGGAACAGTTCCTACAGATTGGAAGGTAGCTAATGTAACCCCACTATTTACAAAGGGAAGTAGAGAGAAAACAGGGAATTATAGACCAGTCAGCCTGACGTTACTAGTGGGGAAAATTCTAGAGTCCATTATTAAAGGTTAAGTAGAAGAGCACTTGGAGAACAGTGGAAGAATCAGACAGAGTCAGCATGGATTTACAAAAGGGAAATCATGCTTGACAAATCTACTAGAATTCTTCGAGGATGTAACTAGTAGAGTTGACGAGGGGGAGCCAGTGGATGTGGTTTATTTGGACTTTCAGAAGGCTTTCGAATAAGTCCCACATAAGAGATTAGCGTGTAAAATTAAAGCGCATGGAATTGGGGATAGTGTATTGCGATAGATAGAAAATTGGTTGGCAGACAGGAAACAAAGAGTAGGGATAAATGGGTCTTTTTCCGAATGGCAGGCAGTGACTAGTGGGATGCCGCAGTGTTCGGTGCTAGGGCCCCAGCTATTCACAAAATACATTAATAATTTAGATGAGGGGCGGCACAGTGGCGCAGTAGTTAGCACCTCACCGCAGCCTCACAGCTCCAGTGACCCGGGTTCAGTTCTGGGTACTGCCTGTGCGGAGTTTGCAAGTTCTCCCTTTGACTGCATGTGTTTCTGCCGGGTGCTCCGGTTTCCTCCCACAGCCAAAGACTTGCAGGTTGATAGGTAAATTGGCCATTGTAAATTGTCCCTAGTGTAGGTAGGTGGTAGGAGAATGGTGGTGATGTGGTAGGGAATATGTGGTTAATGTAGGATTAGTATAAAATGGGTGGTTGTTGGTCGGCACAGACTCGGTGGGCCGAAGGGCCTGTTTCAGTGCTGTATCTCTAAAAAAATTAATAAATAATAAAAATAAACTAAATGCAATATCTCCAAATTTGCAGATGACACAAAACTGGGTGGGAGGGTGAGTTGTGAGGAGGATGCAGAGAGGCTTCAGGGCGATTTGGACAAGTTGAGTGAGTGGGCAAATGCATGGCAGATGCAGTATAATGTGGACAAATGTGAGGTTATCCACTTTGGTAGCAAAAACAGGAAGGCAGATTATTATCTGAACGGCTATAAACTGAGAGAGGGGAATATGCAGCGAGACCTGGGTATTCCCATACACCAGTCGCTGAAAGTAAGCATGCAGGTGCAACAGGTGGTAAAAAAGGCAAATGGTATGTTGGTCTTCATAGCAAGAGGATTCGAGTACAGGAGCAGGGATGTCTTGCTGCAATTATACAGGGCCTTGGTGAAGCCACACCTGGAATATTGTGTGCAGTTTTAATCTCCTTATCTGAGGAAGGAGGTGCATGCTATAGAGGGAGTGCAGCGAAGGTTTACCAGACTGATTCCTGGGATGGGGGGACTGACGTATGAGGAGTGATTGACTCGGTTAGGATTATATTCGCTGGAGTTCAGAAGAGTGAAGGGGGATCTCATAGAAACCGATAAAATTCTAACAGGACTTGACAGGATAGTTGCAGGAAGGATGTTCCCGATGGTGGGGGAGTCCAGAACCAGGGGTCATAGTCTAAGGCTATGGGGTAAACCTTTCAGGACTGAGATGAGGAGCAATTTCTTCACCCAGAGAGTGGTGAGCCTGTGGAATTCGCTACCACAGAAAGCAGTTGAGGCCAAAACATTGTATGTTTTCAAGAAGGAGTTAGATATAGCTCTTGGGTCTAAAGGGATCAAGGGGTATGGGGCGAAAGCGGGAACAGGTTACTGAGTTGGATGATCAGCCATGATCATAATGAATGGCGGAGCAGGCTCGAAGGGCTGAATGGCCTACTCCTGCTCCTATTTTCTATGTTTCTATGTTCTTGGACCCCTGCAGTACTTGGGGTGTAGGCATACCAATAGTGCTGTTAGGAAGGGAGTTCCAGGATTTTGACCCAGCGACAGTGAACCAGAAAAGGGTATAAAGCCACAGCTCACAAGGACATTGTTGCTGCAGCTGGGAATTGTGACTTGGTCAGTCAGAGGAAGTTGTGTGGAACAATTCATTCAGCAGATCTGACCACCTGGGAACAAGTTTCTGTATGCGAGTCTACGAAGCAACTGGTGTTGTAAGTATATATTATTGCTTGGTGAGTTAATAAAGATGTTTCCACATAAAGTGGAAATTGAATCCAAAGTTTGTTTCATGCGATTAATACTCAGTACGGAGTCAGGACCCTAGAGGGAAGTGAGGCCCCCTTGTTAAGAGTCTGACACTGCAAATGTTTTCTCTTCAGATAATTATCCAGTTCTCTTTTGAAGGCCACAATCAAATTTGCCTCCACCACATTCTCGGGCAGTGCATTCCAGATCCTAAGCACTCACAGCGTAAAAAAGCTTTTCCTCATGTCACTGTGGCTTCTTTTGCCAAACACCTTAAATCGGTGTCGTTTGGCTCTGGATCCTTCAGCCAATGGGAACAGTTTCTCTCTAACTACTCCGCCCAGACCCCTCATGATTTTGAACACCTCTATCAAATCTCCTCTTAATCTTCATTTCTCCAAGGTGTTCAGACTGTAGGATGGTAAATAATAGTGTTCCCCAAAGGTCAGTGCTAGGACCACTGCTTTTGTTGCTATATATCAATGACTTGGATATTGGAATACTGAGTAGAATTTCAAAATTTGTCAATGATACCAAACTTGAAGAGTGACAAACACTGAGGATGATATGAACCATATGCAACAGGTCATAGAAATGCTAGCAGAATGGGCAGAGAAGTGGCAGATTGAATTTAATACAGACAAGTGTCAGGTGATGTATTTTGGCAGAAGGGATAGGGAAAGGCAATGTAGACTTAATGGCGCAGATCTAAAGAGTGTGCAGGAACATGGAACCTTGGGGCACATGAGCAGCGATCTTTGAAGGTGGCAGGGCATTTTTTTTTTATTCATTCATGGGATGTTGGCGTCACTGACCAGGCCAGCATTTATTGCCCATCCCTAATTGTCAATCCCTAATTGCCCTTCAGAAGGTGGTGGTCAGCTGCCTTCTTGAACTGCTGCAGTCCATGAGAGGTAGGTACATCCAAAGTGCTGTTAGGAAGGGAGTTCTAGGATTTTGACCCAGCGACAGTGAAGAAACGGCGATATAGTTCCAGGTTAGTATATTGTGTGACTTGGAGGGGAACCTGCAGGTGGTGGTGGCAGCATTTGCTGCCTTTGTCCTTCTAGTTGGTAGAGGTCGCGGGTTTGGAAGGTGCTGTCTAAGGAGCTTTGGTGCATTGCTGCAGTGCATCTTGTAGATGGTGCACACTGCTGCCACTGTGTGTCGGTGGTGGAGGGAGTGAATGTTTGTGGATGGGGTGCCAATCAAGCAGGCTGCTTTGTCCTGGATGGTGTCGAGCTTCTTGAGTGTTGTTGGAGCTGCACCCATCCAGGCAAGTGGAGAGTATTCCATCACACCCCGACTTGTACCTTGTAGATTGTGGACAGGCTTTGGGGAGTCAGGAGGTGAGTTACTCGCCGCAGGATTCCTAGCCTCTGACCTGCTCTTGTAGCCACGATATTTATATGGCTACTCCAGTTCATTGTCTGGTCAATGATAGCCCCTAGGATGTTGATAGTGGGGGATTCAGCGATGGTAATGCCATTGAATGTCAAGGGGAGATGGTTAGATTCTCTCTTGTTGGAGATGGTCATTGCTTGGCACTTGTGTGGCACGAATGTTACTTGCCACTTATCAGCCCAAGCCTGGGTACTGTTCAGTCTTGCTGCATTTCAACATGGACTGCTTCAGTATCTGAGGAGTTACGAATGGTGCTGAACATTGTGCAATCATCAGCGAACATCCCCACTTCTAACCTTATAATTGAAGGAAGGTCATTGATGAAGCAGCTGAAGATGGTTGGGCTGAGGACACTACCCTGAACTCCTGCAGTGATGTCCTGGAGCTCAGATGATTGACCTCCAACACCCACAACCATCTTCCTTTGCGCTAGTTATGACTCCAACCAGCAGAGAGTTTTCCCCCTGATTCCCATTGACCTCAGTTTTGCAAGGGCTCCTTGATGCCACACTCGATCAAATGCTGCCTTGATGTCAAGGGCAGTCATTCTCACCTCACCTCTTGAGTTCAGCTCTTTTGTCCATGTTTGAACCAAGGCTGTAATGAGGTCAGGAGCCGAGTGGCCCTGGCGGAACCCAAACTGAGTGTCACTGAGCAGGTTATTGCTAAACAAGTGCCGCTTGATTGCACTGTTGATGACACCTTCCATCACTTTACTGATGATTGAGAGTAAGCTGATGGGGCGGTAATTGGCCGGGTTGGACTTGTCCTGCTTTTTGTGTACAGGACTTACCTAGGCAATTTTCCACATTGCCGGGTAGATGCCAGTGTTGTAGCTGTACTGGAACAGCTTGGCTAGGGGCGCGGCAAGTTCTGGAGCACAGGTCTTCAGTACTATTGCCGGAATATTGTCGGGGCCCATAGCCTTTGCAGTATCCAGTGCCTTCAGTTGTTTCTTGATATCATGTGGAGTGAATCGAATTGGCTGAAGACTGGCATCTGTGATGCTGGGGACTTCAGGAGGAGGCCGAGATGGATCATCAACTCGGCACTTCTGGCTGAAGTTGTTGCAAATGCTTCAGCCTTATCTTTCACACTGATGTGCTGGACTCCCCCATCATTGAAAATGGGGATATTTGTGGAGCCACCTCCTCCAGTTAGTTGGTTAACTGTCCACCGCCATTCATGGCTGGATGTGGCAGGACTGCAGAGCTTAGATCTGATCCTTTGGTGATGGGATCGCTTAGCTCTGTCTCTCACATGTTGCTTATGCAGTTTGGCACGCAGATAGTCTTGTGTTGTAGCTTCACACCTCATTTTGAGGTATGCCTGGTGCTGCTCCTGGCATGCCCACCTGCACTCTTCATTGAACCAGGATTGGTCTCCTGGCTTGATGGTAATGGTAGAGTGGGGGATATGCCAGGCCATGAGGTTACAGATTTTGGTTAAGTACAATTCTGCTGCTGCTGATGGTCCAGTGCACCTCATGGATGCCCAGTTTTGCATTGCTAGATTTGTTCAAAATCTATCCCATTTAGCACGTGGTGCTAGTGCCACACAACACGATGGAGGGTATTCTCAATGCGAAGGCGGGACTTCGTCTCCACAAGGACTGTGCATTGGTCACTCCTACCAATACTGTCATGGACAAATACATCTGCGTCAGGCAGGCTGGCGAGGACAAGGTTAAGTATGTTTTTCCCTCAGCACCTGCTGCATATCCAGTACTTTAGGACTCAGTCAGCTGTGGTACTACCGAGCCACTCTTGGTAATGGACTTTGAAGTGCCCCACCCAGAGTACATTCTGTGCCTTTGCCACCCTCAGTGCATCCTCCAAGTGGTATTCAACATGGAGGAGTACTGACTCATCAGCTGAGGGAGGGCAGTAGCTGGTAATCAGTAGGAGGTTTCCTTGTCCATGTTTGACCTGATGCCATGAGACTTCAAGGGGTCTGGAGTTGATGTTGAGGACTCCCAGGGCAACTCCCTCCCAACTGTATACTACTGTGCCACCACCTCTGCTGGGTCTGTCCTATGGTGGGACAGGACATATCCAGGGATGGTGATGGCAGTGTCTGGGACATTGTCTGTCAGGTATGATTCCGTGAGTATGACTATGTCAGGCTGTTGTTTGACTAGTCTGTGGGACAGCTCTCCCAACTTTGGTACAAGCCCCCAGATGTTAGTAAGGAAGACTTTGCAGGGTCGATAGGGCTGGGTTTGTCGTTGCCTAGGTCAATGCTGGATGGTCCGTCCAGTTTCATTTTTTATTGACTTCGTAGCGGTTAAATACAACTGAAAGGCTTGCTGGGCTATTTCAGAGGGCATGTAGGAGTCAACCACATTGTTGTGGGTCTGGAATCATATGTAGGCCTTCCCTAAAGGGCATTCGTGAACCAGATGGGTTTTTACAACAATTGACAATGGTTTCATGGCCATCATTAACTTTTAATTCCAGATTTATTAATTGAATTTAAATTCCACCTTATGCTGTGGTGGGATTTGAACCCTTGTCCCCAGAGCAATACCCTGGGTGTCTGCGTTACTAATCCAGTGACAATACCACTACACCGCAACCACACACCGCATCCCCCCCACCTCCCCATGAGAGAGCAGTTAATAAAACATATGGGATCTTGGGCTTCATAAATTGAGGCATAGAGTACAAAAGTAGGGAAGTTATGCTGAATCTTTCTAAAGCTCTGGTTAGGCCACAACTAGAGAGTCATATACAATTGTGGTCCTTGTCTACCTTATCTAAGCCTGTCATAATCTTGTACACCTCAATCAAATCTCCACTCAATCTCCTTTGCTCCAGGGCAGGAAGGATGTGAAGATCCTTGAGAGGGTGCAGAGGAGAATACCAGAATGGTTCCAAGGATGAGGGATTTCAGTTACAAGGTTAGGTTGGAAAAGCTGGGGTTGTTCTCCCTGGAGCAAAAGAGATTGAGTGGAGATTTGATAGAGGTGTACAAGATTATGACAGGCTATATAAGGTAGACAAGGAAAACTGTTCCCATTAACTGGATACAAAGACTAGGGACATAGATTGAAGGTTTTGGGCAAGAGATGCAGGAGGAATGTGAGGAAGAACTTTTTTACGCAGTCAGTAGAAATGGTCTGGAACTCACTGCCCACAAGGGTGGTGGAGGAGGAGACAATCAATGATTTCAAAAGGAAATTGGATGGCCACGAAGGAAATAAACTTGCCGGGCTACGGGGATTGAGTGGGGAGTGGGACTGACTGGATTTCTCCGTAGAGAGCCAGCATAGACTCAATGGACCAAAAGGCCTCCTTCTAGGATGTAAATTACTCTATGACTGTAGGAGAACAGACACAGCTTCTCCAACCTATCCACGTAATTGAAGTTCCACATCTCTGGAACCATTCTCGTAAATCTTTTCTGCACCGTCTCTAATGCCTTCACATTCGCATCACATTCACACCCACACAAGTGCCAGGCAGTGACCATCACCAACAAAAGAGAATCTAACCATCTCCCCTTGACATTCAATGGCATTACCCACTATTAATATACTGGGGGTTACCATTGACCAGAAACTTAAGTGGAACAGCCACATAAAGACTGTGACTACAAGAGCAGGTCAGCGGCTGGGAATTCTGTGGCAAGTAACCCACGTACTGACTCCTCAAAACCTGTCCACAATCTACAAGGCACAAGTCAGGAATACCCTCCACTTGCCTGAATAAGTACAGCTTCAACAACACTCAAAAAGCTCAACATCATCCAGGACAAAGCAGCCCACTTGATCGGCATCCCATACACCACCTTAAACATTCCCTCCCTTCACCAGTGTGTACCATCTACAAGATGCATTGCAGCAAATCACCACATGTCCTTCGACAGCACCTTCCAAACCCACAACCTCTTCCACCTAGAAGCACAAGGGCAGCAGATGTATGGGAACACCACCACCTGCAAGTTCCCCTTTAAGCCACACACTATCCTGACTTGGAACTATATCACTGTTCCTTCATTGTCGCTGGAGCAAAATCCTGGAACCCCTCCCTACCAGCACTGTGGGTGTACCCACACCAGATGTTCAAGAAGACAGCTCATCACCACCTTCTCAAGGGCAATTAGGGATGGGCAACAAATGCTGGCCTAGCCAGCCACTATTCAGAAACAAATAAAAAAAATTCTTTCTGAATAGTGGTGCCTAGAACTGGACATAATACTCCAGTTGAGGCCAAATCATTTTTTTAATACAGAATTATCATAACTTCCTTGCTTTTGTACTCTATTCCACCATTTATAAAGTCCAAGATCCCATATGTTTTATTAACTGCTTTCTCAATCCTGCAACCTTCAATGATTTGTGCATATATACCCCCAGATCCCTCTGCTCTTGCACCCTCTTTAGAATTGCATCCTTTAAGTTATATTGCCTCTTCTTGTTCTTCCTACCAAAATGAATCACTTCATACTTTTCTGCATTTAATTTCATCTGGCCACTCTAGCAGCCTATCTATATCCTCTTGAAGTTTATCACTATCCTTCTCACAGTTCACAATACTTCCAAGTTTTGTGTCATCCACAAATTTTGAAATTGTGCCCTGTACACCCAAATCTAGGTCATTAATATATATCCAGAAAAGCAGGAGTACCAACATTGATCCTTGGGGATCAAAGGTACTATGTACCTTTCTCCAGTCTGAAAAACAAGCGGTCTCAACTACTTGATTGAAACATATAGGATCCTGAGGGGTCTTGACAGGGTGAATGTGGAAAGGATGTTTCCCCTTGTGGGAGAATATAGAACTAAGGGTCACTGTTTAAAAATAAGGGGTCTCCCATTTAAGACAGAGATGAGGAGAAATTTTTTCTCTCAGAGGGTCGTGAGTCTTTGGAACTCTCTTCCTCAAAAGGCGGTGGAAACAGAGTCTTTGAATATTTTTAAGGCAACGGTAGATAGATTCTTGATAAGCAAGGGGGTGAAAGGTAATTGGGGGTAGGTGGAAATGTGGAGTAATCAGTTCAGCCGTGAACTTATTGAATGGCAGAGCAGGCTCGAGGGGCCGAGTGGCCTACTCCTGCTCCGAATTCCTATGTTCGTATGTACTGTTTCCTGTCACTCAGCCAATTTCATATCCATGCTGCCACTGTTCCCTTTATTCCATGGGCTCTAATTTTGCTGACAACCCAGTTATGTGGCACTTTATCAAATGCTTTTTGGAAGTCCATGTACACCACATCAAGCGTATTACCCTAATCAACCCTCTCTGTTACTTCATCAAAACAATCAATCCAGTAAGTTAAACATGATTTGCTCTTAACAAATTCATGCTGGCTTTCCTTATTTAATCCACAATTGTCTAAGTGACTTTAAACTTTGTCCTGAATTATCATTTCTACAAGTTTCCCACCACCGAGGTTAAACTGACTGGCGTGTAGTTGCTGGGCTTATCCTTACACCCCTTTTTGAATAAGGGTGTAACCCTTGCAATTCTCCAGTCCTCTGGCACTATCTAAGGAGGAGTGGAAGATTATGGCCAGTGCCTCTGTAATTTCCACCCTTAACCTCCCTCAGTATCCTTGGATGCATCTCATCTGGTCCTGGTGACTTATCAACTTTAAGTACAGCCAACCAATCTAATACTCCTCTTTATCAATTTTTAAACCCCATCCAGTGTCTCAACTACCTTTTTAACCATGACTTGGGCAGCATCTTCTTCCTTGGTAAAGACATTTAGTACCTGAGCCATGCCCTCTGCCTCCATGTGTAAATCCCTTTTTAGGTCCCTAATTGGCCCCACTCCTCCTTTTACCACCCTTTTACTATTTATGTGCCTATAGAAGACTTTTACATTCCATTTACATCCCGCCTCCTGGTAGGAGACACTTTGTTCTGTCCCCCATGGTGATCACACAATGGCCCAGGACATAGCTACTTCACACCTCTTTGTTTCAGAAGAACCCAATCAATTCTGGAATATTTTATGATTTGCGTAGGATGAGTGCAATTGACACCTCTTAGCTTTGAAGATTTTCCTTTGTCCCTGTCAGACAGTTTGAATATACAGAGGCCATGTCCTTTTCCTTCAGCAGCCATTTTGGAGCATATTGTCCACTTTTTAAAAAAAGACAAAGTCAGTGTTTTTAACTTTTCCCTTTTTGTCCACAACTTTTCATCATCGCACTTTTTGTACACATGACAGCTTTTTCACTTCCCCTCTGAAACTTTAATATCCAGCCTGGTTCTCAATTGTATTATCCACCTCTGTAACATCGCAGACTTTGTCCCTCTGTCATCAGATCTGTTGCTGAAACCTCATTCATGTCTTTGTTAACTATAGATTTGACTATTCCAATGCACTCCTGGTTGGCTTCCCACATTCTACCCTCCGTAAACTTGAGGTCATCCAAAACACTGTTACGTGCGTTATTACTTGCACCAGGTCCCATTCACCCATCACCCCTGTGCTCCATAACCTACATTGGCTCCTATTCAAGAAATGCCTGGATTTTTAAATTCTCATCCTTATTTTCAAATCCCTCAATGGCCTTACCCCTCACTATCTCTCTAATCTCCTCCAGCCCCAAGATATTTGCACTCGTCTAATTCTAACCTCTTGAACATACCTGATTTTAACTGCTACACCATTGGCAGCCATGCTTTTGGTTGCCTAGGCATTAAGATCTGTAATTCCTTCCCTGTTTCAGTGCTGTATCTCTAAACTAAACTAAACTAAACGTCTCTGCCTCTCTACCTCACTTTCCTCCTTTAAGACACTCCTTGAAACCTACCTCTTTGATCAAGCACCTGTCCTAATATCACCTTGGTGTATAATTTTGCTTTATAAAGCTGCTGTGAAGCACCTTGGGCGTTTTATTACAATAAAGGTGCTATATAAATATAAGCTGTTATTTAATAGAGATCTGCCCCTTTAATTATGGGTGTAACGTTGATTTTCTGTTATGCTGAAGGGGGAGTCGTTGAGTCATAGCTCAGTTGTGTTCAGAATCAACATTTTGTTCCTGATTGTTTCTTTGAGCAACCGTCATTTTCAACATGAACCTTTGAGCTGGCAAATTATGGATCCCCAACAAGCAGAACCATGTAAGTCAACTGCAGTTTATACTTGAGCGCACTGTCTGTTATCAGTGAAAAAGCATGTGTTATTGTTAGTTCTGTATGATCTACAGAGCCACTTGAGAACTCACTAACATCCCCCAACAAGGGGCCCCCAGTACCAAGGCTGAAGACCAGGCAACAGGCTTGTTCGGGCCTGAATAGTCAGATTAATGTGTGGATGCAGCAAATACTTCTCAATGCTCCAAATACTTCAGGTGCAAAGAAACAAGGTTCTTAATGTACCTCAAACACAAGGAGAAATATTCCTGAAGTGGGTTCAGTTAGAATTAAAATAGTTCACTTGGTATTGGAGCACCGTTTTTAGGTTTGAACAAGTGTCTCAGCTCCCAGTAAACAACTGTGGTAAGACGATGAATTGTGTTTTGAATTCCTGAATCTGCTTGTGTAGAGTGCCAACTTGGACTTTAACTCCTGGTTGCAGTTGGCGAGATTTTAACTCCTGAACCTCATTTGCAGGTTTCCGCCTGAAGGGTAGGGTTAGAATTGGGCATAAGTTTTCAAGCTGGGATCCCAGAAACCCAGTGGGTTCACAAGGTGGTCTGATTGTACAGCCTCTGCCATCAGATTTCTGCATTTTCTGTATTTGTTGAATGAATTAAAATTACCTCAGTTATTGTATTATAATTATTTTTTTTAATGATTTTGCATTAACATCACCGTTTTCCTTTGGATCATTAACACTGGAGTAAATGGGATGAATGGGCACTTTCTGTGCAGCAAATCTTTCTATGTTTTAAATTTTTGATTTCAGCGACTCTGGGCGAGAATCTGGTGGCGTAGATCACCCATCAAACTTCCACTGACTGAACATCGGTAGATTTTATAACGAACTTGCGATTTACTCCGCCAGGTTACTGCCCAAGTAGTGAAGTCAATAATTTATCCCACTGGAATTTAGGACAGTAGGTACCCTGAGAGTGTGTCAATATTTTTTCAGAGGTGGGGTGATGGTTTCCCCTGTCATGTGTCAGTATTTTTGGGGGGGGGGGAGGGCAAGGGGTGTCGCAAGGACTTTGTCAATATCTGTAGTGGGTCCCATACATGGAAAGGTTGAAAACCACTATTAGTGAGGCAGAGAATAAAGTAATAAAAGTAAAATACTGCAGATGCTGGAAATCTGAAATAAAAACAAGAAATGCTGGAAATACTCAGCAGGTCTGGCAGCATCTGTGGAGAGAGAAGCAGAGTTAACGTTTCAGGTCAGTGACCTTTCATCAGAGAATAAAGTAAGGTTTATGAAGTTTGTACAAAGAGACGGCAAGAAAGTCAGAGTTGTGATGTTATTTTCCATTCTTTTTTTGCTTCCCTCACAAAAAATTGTTGGTCAAACATTTTGTTTCACTCTTTGGACACGCTTTTTCATTAAGATGCCACTTTAAAAATATTACATCCGAGGTTACAATGGGCTAACCTTCCAACTCACCCTGATTTTGAGAGCAAAACCCTCAGGTTTCGTTGTTTGGTACACATTCCTTATTTTACTGGTGCATTGTGTATCAAACAGAATAATTGAAGATTTTGTGGCAAGGCCAAAGCTTCTAGGGGCCCATAGCAGCTGCTGAATGCCGGCAGATTAGGCTATGATGCACATCTTCAATACTTGGCTGTGTTTTCACTCTGATCAAATGCTGGAAAGTCCACAATCGAGACCATTTAAAGCAATCACGCTATTTAATGAAATCCAGAACAAGAGAGCACGATCTTAAAATTAAAGCTGGTCTATGTAGAAGTGAAAGCAGGAAGCAGTTCTTCATACAAAGTGTGGTGGAAATCTGGAACTCTTCCCCCACCCCAAGCCCCCTGCCCCTGCCCCAAAAGGCTGTGGATGCTATGTCAGTAAAAGTTTTCAGAACTTAGATTGACAGGTTTTTGTTGGCTAAGGGTAATAAGGGATATGGAGCAAAGGCAGGTAATTGGTATTGAGATGTAGGTTAGCCAAAACTTAACTGAATGGCTGAACAGGCTTGAGGGACTGAATGGCCTACTCTGTTCCTAATGTTCCTGAGGTGTGCAAGCTGTTTGCCAGCACTTTTAGTGAAGTGCAAAGTGGCAAATAAGGATATCTAGGAGCGAGCGCACTCAGTCACATGCTGAAGCTGCTCTTTTACTTTTATCTGTCATTGTTTATATAAGTGAGGAGGTTCCATTGCCTTAGGCCCTGAGGGTGTGTATGGTTTGTTTAATAGTTGTACGCAACAGCTGACATTGCTGCTGCCATGTATAGAATGTCGAAGTCCGCTGGGCACATGTGAAGCATTGAAGATGTGCAGATCCGTTTTTGAAAAACTGCGCTGTCCATCGGGCCACATTTCTCCACTCCACAATACTCCTATTCGAGTCCCACTAGAATCTGCCAGCTAGATCACAACGTCTGACAAAAAAACGAGTGGCATCCTGAATTGGGTGGGGGGGGGGGGCGGGGGAGGGGAATAGGGATGAATTGAGTGAGAAGGAAAAGAGTGTCAGTGTAAATGGAAGAATAGATCCTATGCAGCGGGTATGGTTTCCATGTCCTTCCTGCCTCTCCTTCCTCTCCCCTGCCCGCCGGATGCCCGGGGCTCCGCGCTTTCTACGGAGGGTGTTGCCCTTTATCATCACTGGGCCCAAAATCTGACAGTCATACCCCCATTGCCAGTTGCAGCCTTCCTTGTGCTCAGACAGCTCCCCAATTGTCCTTGGCAGCCTTGGCCCCGCTCTTCTGCCCTGGGATGCCGGAAGGGCGACTTCCGACTCCCCTGTCACCTGCGCAGTGCCAAGAGAACCTGTTTGTCAATGGTTGAATCCTCCTCTGCACCATTTAAACTTCTATGGGTCCGGGGTAATTCCCTGGCTCCCCATTCTGTACCCTCCTCCCTTCCCCTGGTCTACCCCAGACAGTGCACGTCGACTGTGAGCCTCCATAAAATTTCAACACTCCGCTATTATGTATTGCTGAAAATAGAGACCAATCAGAGTTCACTTGCCAACCAATCAGCACTCTCTTCTCATACTGTATAAGTTGTTGTTTTCCTTTACATTGGTTATTCTTGCGATTGTCCTGATGAGTGCAAGATGAAAAGCTTCAACAACATGTCTCCATTTTCAGCCATACTCAAGTTCTGTACTACTAAACGACTACTCCCCTCTTAACGAGCTCTTAACAAGCTCTTCAATCACTTAGTTGGCTCCAATAAGGGACCAGGCATGATCACGCCCCCACCCTGGTGAATACAGCCAGCACCGGGAATGGCATCAGTAAACTGGCACGCCAGCCAGCCAGTATTTTCAGCATAGTGTTTCCATGACTTACCACAGGGTACTGGGATGTGAGTGACTGGCTGAGAAACCCAACTTTCTCCAGTCTTGTCTCATAACCCTGATACCAGGGATCAGCCTGCTGGCTGTTCTCTGCACTTCCTCCAGCACCTGAATGTCTGATTCTTAACAACTAGAACTGCATATAGTATTTAGGTTATGGTTTTATTGGCAAACCAAGAGTGGTCTGACTATAAAGTTTGCTCGCTACTTCCTCTAACTCATTTGCCACAATTTTGGCACTGGAATTTAATATCCTTCTCGTTTTGTTGATTGCTGCTCTGCATTAGTTGGACGAGTTAACAATAAATCGATGAACTACTTCCCTTTCAGCTTCATTCTTAACTTTTTGTACACCATATCAGCATGGCATTGGTTAGGTGTGTGTGCATGTGGCCAGAAATGTGCAGGCTTGCTTTTGAAAAACAGCATTGGCAAACTTTGATATAGCTCCTCCAGAATTGTTTGCAAGAAATTTTAAAACTGATTACATGGCCGACAAATTAATTACTTGGCCAGCTACCTGCTCTCACTTCCCTTATAACCCAGGGTCTGGGTGCAGTGTGAGGGACCAGGGTATAGTTTGAGGGAATGGGGTGTTGTGTGAGGGATTGGGTACAGTGTGAGGGCCTGGGGTACAGTGTGAGGGAATTGGGTACAGTGTGATGAAATGGGGTACAGTGCAAGGGAATGTGGTACAGTGTGAGGGGCCGGGGTACAGAGTGAGGGAATGGGGTACAGTACGAGGGAATGGGGTACAGTGTGAGGAGCCGGGGTACAGAGAGAGGAAATGGGGTACAGTGTGAGGGAATGGGGTATAGTGTGAGGGAATGGGGTACAGTGTGAGGGGCCGGGGTACAGTGTGAGGGAATGGGGTACAGTGCGAGGGAATGGGGTACAGTGTGAGGGGCCGGGGTACAGTCCGAGGGAATGGGGTACAGTGTGAGGGGCCGAGGTACAGAGTGAGGGAATGGGGTACAGTGTAAGGGAATGGAGTACAGTGTGTGGGGCCGGGGTACAGTGTGATGAAATGGGGTACAGTGCAAGGGAATGTGGTACAGTGTGAGGGGCCGGGGTACAGAGTGAGGGAATGGGGTACAGTGTAATGGAATGGGGTACAGTGTGAGGGGCCGGGTACAGTGTGAGGGAATGGGGTACAGTGTAATGGAATGGGGTACAGTGTGAGGGGCCGGGGTACAGAGTGAGGGAATGGGGTACAGTGTAAGGGAATGGGGTACAGTGTGAGGGGCCGGGGTACAGTGTGAGGGAATGGGGTACAGTGTAATGGAATGGGGTACAGTGTGAGGGGCCGGGGTACAGAGAGAGGGAATGGGGTACAGTGTGAGGGGCCGGGGTACATTGTGAGGGAATGGGGTACAGTGTAATGGAATGGGGTACAGTGTGAGGGGCCGGGGTACAGAGTGAGGGAATGGGGTACAGTACGAGGGAATGGGGTACAGTGTGAGGGAATGGGGTACAGTGTGAGGGGCCGGGGTACAGAGAGAGGGAATGGGGTACAGTGTGAGGGAATGGGGTACAGTGTGAGGGAATGGGGTACAGTGCAAGGGAATGGGGTACAGTGTGAGGGGCCGGGGTACAGAGTGAGGGAATGGGGTACAGTGTGAGAGGCCGGGGTACAGAGTGAGGGAATGGGGTACAGTGTGAGGGGCAGGGATACAGAGTGAGGGAATGGGGTACAGTGTGAGGGAATGGGGTACAGTGTGAGGGGCCGGGGTACAGAGTGAGGGAATGGGGTACGGTGTAAGGGAATGGGGTACAGTGTGAGGGGCCGGGGTACAGAAAGAGGGAATGGGGTACAGTGTGAGGGAATGGGGTACAGTGTGAGGGAATGGGGTACAGTGCGAGGGGCTGGGGTACAGTGTGAGGGAATGGGGTACAGTGTGAGGGGCCGGGGTACAGAGAGAGGGAATGGGGTACAGTGTGAGGGAACGGGTACAGAGTGAGGGAATGGGGTACAGAGTGAGGGAATGGGGTACAGTGTGAGGGGCCGGGGTACAGAGTGAGGGAATGGGGTACAGTGTGAGGGGCCGGGGTACAGAGAGAGGGAATGGGGTACAGTGTGAGGGGCCGGGGTACAGAGTGAGGGAATGGAGTACAGTGTAAGGGAATGGGGTACAGTGTGAGGGAATGGGGTATAGTTTGGGGGGGTGAAGTACAGGCCGGAACTTTGCTCCCCCCGCAGGAACGGGCTGCAGGCGGAAGGGGAGTATAAAATGGGTGGGAGGTGGGGGATGATGTTCCCGTTGCTTTCCTGCCCCGCTGCAATTTTAAGAGCCAACTAATTGCCATTTAAGGGCCTCCTCCCATCACCGCTGGTATTTTACCAGCAACAGGCAGGCGGCTCAGCACCTCAGGAGAATGCCCAGTAAAACCTGGTGGCCTTCTTGCCCCACGGAGGACACCCACATGGCACAAGCCGCCCCTGCTGCAGTGCATTAACCCCCCCCCACAACACCTCAAACGAACCCCCCACCTTGCCGGGGCCCTGCCGATTGTCTCTGGCGAGGCCCTACATACTTACCTCAATTCTGGGGCCTCTTCCATTGCTGCTCCTCTCGCTGGGTACCGTACTAGCAGTGGCCACCGCTCCAGGTGGCGCTGCTAGGAGTGAAGAGCTGCGGCCGCTGATTGACTGGCAGCTCTTGAAGGCAGGATCTCCTGGCTCAGAGGAGCAGAAGTACCATCCGAGGCCAATTAAGGGCCTGGGCCACGTAAAATCATTGCAGGGCTTCCAAGCCAGGCGGAGACGAGCTTGGCCAGACTCTCTGGATGGTGGGTGGGGCCTCCGGCCAGACTTAAATTCACAGTGTGAGGGACCGGGCACGGTGTGAGAGAGCTGGGGTACATTGTGAGGGAACAGGACATAGGGTGAGTGTCTGGGTTATAATGTGAGGGAACTGGGTACATTGTGAGGTACTGGGGTATAGTGAGAGGGAACTGGGTATAGTGTGAGGGATCACAGTACAGTATGAGAGACTAGGTTACAGTATGAGGGACTAGGGTAAAGTCACATTAGGCATCACTTGTTCGGCTGGTCAATAACTTCCTGCCTCTTTCTACCAGGGACTGAAAGGAAATTTCTTGCAACATTACAAGGAGAAAAAGTGTAGATGTGAAATGGTTAAATGGATTAACATGCGTATCCGAAGGTCAGACTGGCACAAGGATTCAGAATGCCCCCGAAGTAGTGCCATGGGGCTGAATTTAATGGGCCCTGCCTGAGAGGAGTTTGGATGTGGGGGAGCCCACAGAATTATGACGGGAGCAGGGCGGATGGCCTGTTATCTCCCAATGCAATGCAATTTTGTCAGGGCGGGATGAGCCAAAGGGGGCCTGCTGACCCAGAGGCCAATTCAGGCTCTTAAGAGGCCTATGAATGGCCACTTAAGGGCCTCTTCCTGTCACTGCTGGGATTTAACCAGTAGCGGAGGGGCGAGTGGGCCCTCCAACAAGCGGGGAGGGCGCCTCATAAAACGAGGGGAACTCCCTGCAGGCCTGGTGCCCTCCTGTGTTGGCAATCTGTGGCCCACAAAGGGCCCCTACCGGGAAAGTTGGGACCTCCCTGAAACACCCTCCCCCGGCACTTAATGCCCACCCTACTCCCTCCCCCACAACCCCTCACCGGAGCCTGCCAGTCTGGCTCTGGCGACCGCGCCTTAGTCACCTTGGATCCAGGCTCCAGCGTGGGCCTAGGGCCAAGGCTTCCTGCAGTACTGGCAGTGGCCACTGCTCCCATTGGCGCTGCTGATACTGCTGAGCTGCTGGCCCTGTGAATAGCTGACAGTTGTTGGAGGTGGGATCCCCGTCTTAAAAGGTATGGGGATCCCAGCTCCAGGCTGTTAATTGGCCCGGCGCCAGAGAATAACTCTGGGGGGGCCTCCAGCTGACCGAGGGGAGATTGCCCCCGCCTTTTAGGCCTAGTGCCATGAGCTCCGCTTTGGGCACAATATTTACCCATTGTGTGCCAGCACTAAAATGGGCCATGGCATTTCAGACTCTTTTGTTGACATACTCCAGAAATTTCTCTTTTTTATTAAATCTCTGGAGAAACTGTCTCCAGACAGTTACATTATTCCCAATACATAATGGATCCAAATTTAGTTTCACCTGGTGCAGTTTCATGATGCTGCAGGTATCAGTTTTAAGTTTTCTCCACTCAGCAAAGAGGAAACCAAGATCGTTTACTCACTGAAGCTAACAAACACCTGGAGGCAATTTGAGAGTGTGAGGGACAGTGAGGCATCGAGAAGGTCGCAACTCTGCATTATCAACAGAGCAGAGGGCGAAAGTCAAGGTTTAGGGCCTGCCACACTCTGCTGGAAAAAAGTTAAAGTTAAAGGCACTCTATCCAAATGCACAAAGCATTTGAAGGCAGCAGCACAGGTAGAACAAGTGGTTAGGAAGACATATGGGATACTTGCCTTTATTAGCCAAGGCAAAGAATAAAAGAGCAGGGAGGTTATAAAGGAGCTGTATAAAATGCTAGTTAGGCCACAGCTGGAATACTGTTTACAGTTCTGGTCACCACACTATAGGAAAAATGTGATTGTACTGGAGAGGGTTCAGAGGTGATTCACCAGGATATTGCCTGGGCTGGAGCATTTCAGCTATGAAGAGAGACTGGATAGGCTAGGGTTGTTTTCCTTAGAGCAGAGAAGGCTGAGGGGGGACCTGATTGAGGTATACAGAATTATTAGGGGCATTGATAGGTTAGATTGGAAGAAAACTTTTCCCATAGCAGAGGTGTCAATAACCAGGGGGCATAGATTTAAAGTAGGAGGTTTAGAGGGGATTTGAGGAAATAAAATTTCACCGAGGATGGTTGGAATCTGGAACGCACTGCCTGAAGCGGTGGTAGAGGCAGGACCCCTCGCAACATTTAAGAAGTATTTAGATGAGCACTTGAAACACCATAGCATACGAGGCTATGGGCCAAGTGCTGGAATATGGGATTAGAATAGATAGGTGCTTGATGGCTGGCATGGACACGATGGGCTGAAGGGCCTGTTTCTGTGCTGTATAGCTCTATGATTCTATGATTTGCCACAAAATAAATGAATTATTAGCACAGACAGAAATTAATGGGTTTGAGCTAACAACCTGCACTTAATCAAGGTTACAGAGACATGTTTGCACAATGTCCAAGGTTGGGAACTAAATATTCCAGGATGATTAACTTTTAGAAATGATAGGCAAAATGGAAAAGGAGTTGGTGGGGTGTGGGAGGAGGACAGGAGAGGGTAGCCTTACAATAAGGAATGGGATGAAGGCAGTAGAGAGAGAGGATCATAGCTCCGAAAATGTAGAATCAGCTGTGGTCGAGCTAAGTAACAACAAGGGGCAGAAAACATTGGTGGGAATTGTTTATAGGCCCGCTAACAATAGTTGTAGTGCAGGGCAGAATATAAATCAGGAAATTAGAGGCACATATAATAAGTGTAATACAGTAATCAAGGGGAACTATTACGACCGGGTGAGGAAGGGGTCTCAGGCTCCCCTCTTGCCCCTTTCCTGGTTTGGCCATAACAGGGTTTGTCTTTTAAAACACAGTGATTTTAGCTTACCCTCCCCTCAGTGAGGCCTTTACTGACTGCACCCTAATTGTAATTGCAAATGAACCAATCAGACAGGTTTTCTTTGGTTTAAAGAAGAAAGATGTACGTTTATTAGCCTTATCACTCTAACTCCTTTAAAATTACTAAAATACGTGACGCAATCATGCTAGCATGCATACGAGAGAAACACACACACAAATAGATACAGAGGGGAGGAAAGAACAGGGGGATGTGGTGTTGAAGTAGAATTCAAAACAAAGGAAATTCGGTTACAGTACTTCAAAGCTTACGAGACACACTCGGTGCGGGGATGGAGTGCTGGCTCTTACACAGACAAATTGTGGATCATCACTATTCCCCAGACCAATCTTAATAGAATCAGTGAGCACTTCCATTGTCTCTCTAGTCAACTGTCTCTCAGAATGCAAATGCGCAACAATGTTTTCAGCCACTCTGCTGTTTTTTTAAAAACATGTTCTATGCAATGTCCAGTAAAAAAAAAAGTTTCAGTAGTGTCCCATATGACAAAATTAAGATGTTTCCATTCCCCTGAGTTGGGTCTGAAATAGCTCTGTGTTGCCCAAGGGGTTTAAAGTTTCTTTACTATCAGCCTGCAATACGTTGGGAATGGGCATCCCAATAAACATGTGATTTTTGGGGAGGTTTGAAGTTTGCACATTTCCATGATAGTCTAGGGTGCCTTTGTTCCTGTTGGGGTCTGCAGGACTTGGTTAGATTTAATTAGCCCTGGTTTGGAGCTCTGATCATGGGAGTCGACAGTGAGTACATCCACTCTGACCTCACTTTCAGTGCTCCGGTGAGTCATGCATGTGCTATTCACTTCAGGGTTGGTTCCCTTTTCTCCTGACTGTGGAGGCGGATTCTTTGCTAATCTACCCTTTGTCCTCTGGGACATTCCTGCTTGCAGGTACTTGTCCAGATTCTGCTGCACTCCCCACGTGGCACTTCGACTTGGTGAGGCATCACCCTCACGTCTTCTCTGCCCTCTTGAGGACTTTCTTTATCCCTACAGATTTCTGCAAATGCTATTAACAATCCTGCTGGGGTGCTTAGAGTGAAAGCATTTACATAGGAGGATGTGGGGTCTAATGTTTCCAACATTTTGGGGTTGGCCAACCAGATAGTAGGGGTTTTCATTTAGGAATCTTCCCAGACCTTCTTTAACCTGTCCTCTGTCCCTTTTTCCCTTTTCCTCTCTAACCTTTTGCCAGACCTGTGCCTGTCTGTCCCCTTTTGTTCTCGGCAGGGGTCCCTTACAATTCACCAGCCCTCTGCTGGAGGGTCCTCCAAACACCGGTACAGGATTAGGAGTGCAGATTTCACTGCAGGTCCCCTCAACCTGGCACATGTGGCAACTCCTACAGTACTCTAGTACATCTTTGTGCAGTTTTTGCCAGTCAAACTGCTGTCTTATGCAGGCTTTGGTGTTTTGTATACCAACATGTACAGCCATTAAAATCTCATGGGCCGTTCTTAATATTTCTTTCCTGTACCTCTGTGGCGCCACTAACTGGTAAACCACTGTCCATTCTTTGTCCTCAGGTCTGTGAAGAGAACTCCACTTCCTCATCAGTACCTCATTCTTTAAATAGTCTCAATCAGGGACTCCCTCTGCTTCAATTTCAGTCTGGGCAGCCTGTGCCAACTCTCTCAGGACTGGGTCAGCTCACTGAACCTCAGTTAGGGATGATCCGTTTAATCCATTCTCTGGGTCCTCTAACTTTCCAAAGAAAGTTTCAGACAGGCAGACCTCATGGTCATTGTCTGCAGTTCCAATTCATTCTCCTCTGGGGGAGCTGGTTTGGTCAAGGCCCGATTCACTACACATTCAGGGGAATTGCAGGGGGCCATCTCCTGCCACTGCTCCGTCCCGCTAACCTCCTTCAGTCTCTCTATCACTACAGGGGAAACTATCACCTTTGCCCCCGCCAGATCATTACTAGGAGCAGATCAACCCTGTCCACAGGCAAACTAGGGACAATCCCTAGTCACCGGTCCCAAAACTAGGTCGTACTCCAAGTGCACCCAGTGTAAAGGTACAGGCATACACTGCCCTCCAATACCATTTAACACCATTCTGGTATTTACTGCACTCTCTGGGGGAAAGGTCATGCCTGTTCCCAGCAAAAGGGATCTTGTGGTCCCTGTATCTCTGAGGATTACTATGGGCTTGCTTGCCCCACTCGAGGGGTATGGGGTTACTCTCCTTTCAGATACAAAATCCTGATAACCTTCAGGGATCCTATTAAATTTTGCTGCACCTGCAGCAGTAGGTTTTCTGGGTCTTCTGGGTTTGTCCTGATTAACCCTACAGGCTTTCCTTGTAGTTTCCAGCAGTCAGCTCTTAGATGACCTGTCTTATTACAATGGAAGCACACAGGTCTCTGGGTCTCTCTCCTACTTTCAGCATCGTCCTTTTTGGCTTAAGGAGGGCCCCCTGTGTATCTAAATTTGCTTTCTCTTCCAGGACTGCTTGGGCTCCTATCACTTTCCTACCCTTTGTCCTTTTCAGATTTGTGGGGGTGACTAGCAAAGGTTTTCCCCTGGGGAACCGACTCGTATATTAGAACAAACTCATCAGGCAGAACTGCAGCTTGCCTCGCTCTATGCACTTTTCGTTCCTCCACATACATCTTTATAGAGAAGGGGGGAGAGTTTTTAAATTCCTCAAGGAGAATTACCTCTTTGAGGTTTTCATAGCTGGGCTGCACTTTAAGAGCCCTCAACCACTGGTCCAAAGCCAGCTGCTTACTTCTCTCAAACTCCAAGTAAGTTTGGTCAGCTTGTTTCTGGAGGGCTTGGATCTTCTGACTGTAGGCTTCTGGTACTAGCTCATATTTTAGAACATTACAGCGCAGTACAGGCCCTTCGGCCCTCGATGTTGCGCCGACCTGTGAAACCATCTGACCTACACTATTCCATTTTCATCCATATGTCTATCCAATGACCACTTAAATGCCCTTAAAGTTGGCGAGTCTACTACTGTTGCAGGCAGGGCGTTCCACGCCCCTACTACTCTCTGAGTAAAGAAACTACCTCTAACATCTGTCCTATATCTATCACCCCTCAACTTAAAGCTATGTCCCCCCGTGTTTGCCATCACCATCCGAGGAAAAAGACTCTCACTATCCACCCTATCTAACCCTCTGATTATCTTATATGTCTCTATTAAGTCACCTCTCCTCCTCCTTCTCTCCAACGAAAACAACCTCAAGTCCCTCAGCCTTTCCTCGTAAGACCTTCCCTCCATACCAGGCAACATCCTAGTAAATCTCCTCTGCACCCTTTCCATAGCTTCCACATCCTTCCTATAATGCGGTGACCAGAACTGCACGCAATACTCCAGGTGCGGTCTCACCAGAGTTTTGTACAGCTGCAGCATGACCTCGTGGCTCCGAAACTCGATCCCCCTACTAATAAAAGCTAACACACCATATGCCTTCGTCACAGCCCTATTAACCTGGGTAGCAACCTTCAGGGATTTATGCACCTGGACACCAAGATCCCTCTGTTCATCTACACTATCAAGAATCTTCCCATTAGCCCAGTACTCTGCATTCTTGTTACTCCTTCCAAAGTGAATCACCTCGCACTTTTCCGCATTAAACTCCATTTGCCATCTCTCAGCCCAGCTCTGCAGCCTATCTATGTCCCTCTGTACCCTACAACATCCTTCGGCACTATCCACAACTCCACCGACCTTAGTGTCATCCGCAAATTTATTAACCCACCCTTCTACACCCTCTTCCAGGTCATTTATAAAAATGACAAACAGCAGTGGCCCCAAAACAGATCCTTGCGGTACACCACTAGTAACTAAACTCCAGGATGAACATTTGCCATCAACCACCACCCTCTGTCTTCTTTCAGCTAGCCAATTTCTGATCCAAAGCTCTAAATCACCTTCAACCCCATACTTCCGTATTTTCTGCAATAGCCTACCGTGGGGAACCTTATCAAACGCCTTACTGAAATCCATATGCACCACATCCACTGCTTTACCCTCATCCACCTGTTTGGTCACCTTCTCGAAAAACTCAATAAGGTTTGTGAGGCACGACCTACCCGTCACAAAACCGAGGATGGCATTTTTTTGTCAGTTCATAATTTGATGAACTCTTATCTGGCAACAGGGAATAAACCTCATGGGCTTTTCCGGTTAGCTTGCTTTGTAACAGTAGTGTCCAGCTCTCAGCCGGCCATTTTAACTATCTAACAAGGTTGTCAAACGTTACAAAAACATGCTTCCATGTCTCCCTCATTGAATTTTGGAATCAATTGGGAAAATTTCTAAAGCTCACCACCAAGCCCCAAATTACTTTTATTCTTTGTATTGGCCAAGTTTTCACTGGGGTTACTCTGTCATCCCCTAGCTAACTCACGCCGCCTCAGCTCCCTTTCCTCCGGTTCCTTCTGGAAGGTTCTTTCTCTCTCTCTCCTGTCTTTCTTTCTCTCTCTCTTCTCTCTCCCTTTCTCTGTCTTCTAATTCAAGTTTCCTCTGTTCCAATTGTATCTTAGCTAACATTATCCTGTTGGATACTATTTCTAACCCTATCTCTGTTTCTTCATGTTCGAGGGAAACATGGTTGGCCACTAGTCTTAGGAGTTCCAATTTCCTAGCTTTGGCATGGAAAGTGATCCCACACTGCTCAGCCATATTTCTCAACTCCTCCATAGATAGTACCTTTAACTTATCCCAAGTTACTTCACCCTTGCTTGGGAGTGTATTGGCTTTAGTCGCGGACATGATAGTATTCTAGTACACACAACCACAAGAAAAACTGTATTGAAATCTTTTCTCTTTTTGATTGGGATCAATTTGATTTCCAACTTCCAATTTCTCATTTGTCTGTGGGTCCAATCCGGATGTTAGCCCCCAAATTTCTGTTATGACGGGTGAGGAAGGGGTCTCAGGCTCCCCTCCTGCCCCTTTCCTGGTTTGGCCGTAACAGGGTTTATCTTTTAAAAACGCAGTGATTTTAGCTTACCCTCCTCAGTGAGCCCTTTGCTCAATGCACTCTAATTGTAATTGCATATGAACCAATCAGACAGGTTTTCTTAGGTTTAAACAAGAAAGATGTATGTTTATTAGCCTATCACTCTAACTCGGTTAAAATTACTGACATGCACGATGCAACCACGCGAGCATGCGTACGAGAGAAACACACACAAATAGGTACAGTGGAGAGGAAAGATTTGGGGGTGTTGAAGTAGAATTCGTAATAAAGGAAATTTGGTTACTGGGTGGAAATATCCTTGATAAAAGCTGAAGTCTTGGAGTTCTTGCTGGGGCCCAGTGAACAATTTCCAACTTGCTTCTCTGGTACCAGAAAGCTGAAGAAGTGCTCCGTCTTGAGGCTGAAGCTGCTACCATGGGTCCCTGGGACTTTGCTGGAGAGAGAGACAGGGAGAGACCTTCTTTTTCTTTTGTCTTCAAATTGCAGTCTGTTACCTTTCTGTGTGGCACAATTCAAAAAGTCCCCAGGTTGGCCAGCAGGTTCTTGGGGGTGGCAGTGGTTTGCTGGACTTCGAAGCTTACGAGACACATTCAGTGGGGGGTGGAGTGCTGGCTCTTACACAGACAAGATGTGGATCATCACTGTTGTCCAGACCAATCTTGTTAATTGAATCAGTGAGCACTTGTCTCTCTATTCTACTGTCTCTCAGAATGCAAATGTGCAACCATGTTTTCAGCTGCGCAGTTCTGTGTTTTTTTAACAAGTTCTGTGCAATGTCCAGTAAAAAAATGTTTCAGTAGTGTCCCATATGAGAAAATTAATATGTTTCCATTTGACAGGTATGATTTCCGTCACAGGGACTTTAACCTCCATTTAGATAGAGAAAACCAAATTTGTAATAATAGTGTCGAAGACAAGTTCATGGAATGTGTACAAGATAGTTTTCCAGATCAGTATGTCGAGGAACCAATTAGGACGAGTATTGTGCAATGAGAAAGGGTTAATTAATAACCTATAGCAAAGGAGCCTCTAGGGAAGTGTGATCATAATATGATTGAATTTTATATTGAGTTTGCATGTGATTTGGTAAAGTCCAAAACTAGGGTCTTAAATCTGGATAAAACAAACTACATAGGTATAAGGGGCAAATTGGGAAACTATATTAAAAGATATGATGGTAGACAAGCAATGGCAAATAGTTAAAGAATTAATTCATAATGTGCACAAATATACAGCCCCTTAAAGAATAAAAACCCCATGGGAAAAGTGGTCTAACTGCAAAGAGATATAGACTGGTTAAAGATAGCATTAAGGGGAGATGTTTATAATGTTGCTAATGTTATGACCAGGTACGAAAGGTGTCTGGGGGTCTGTTACTATCTTCAGCTGGTCTTATTGTAACAAGGTTTAATTTTAAACACACTGTGTTTTGAGTCTCCCTTTGTGAATCCTTGTTCACAACTTTCCAATTATAAGGCAAAGAAATGAGCACAAACAGGCTTTCTGTGGTTTAAAGAAGAAAGATGAAATTTATTAAACCTTAAACTTAAACTCTAATATGGTTCACACCTACGGATATACAACGTGCCCACACTAGCATGCACACGCAATACACACATACAAATAGGGACAGAAAAGAGCAGAGGAAAAGATAAGTCGAACCATTTGAGGCAATATCTTGTTACTGTTTCCCAAGTTCGCTGTAATCCTTGACTGAAGCTATGGTCTTGCGTTTCATTGGGGCCCAGTATTCTTTGTGAACCTTGTTCACGTAGGAGATTTTTCTCTCTCTGAGTTTGCGTGGCTTCACAAAATTCAGTTCAGTGGGAAAACAGATGGAAACAGGCAGGAGAGAGGTCTTCTTGCTTCAGTTCCAGGATATCTTTACTCCATGAGCACACAGCTTTGTCTCAGTTCAAATCCTTTGTTGGAAGTTCAAATTCAGAAAAATTCCAGCCAGTTAGTTATATGACTAAAACTAGTTCAGTCACTTCTTCTGTGTATTGGGGAAGCAACGACTGGGTCCCTTTTGTTCTAACACTGCTAGTTATTATACAAAAATGTCTTTCCAGTCAGGGGCTTGCAATTTTAAGTTTTAATGTTCATGTGGTGAAATAATGGGTGCCTCAATCTCGGTAGGTAGGGGTTTGCCTGACACTAAAAATAGAGTAGTAAGCCAGAGGAGTGAGAGGATTTTATAATTTAGCAAAGAATGACCAAGAAATTGATATAGAAAGCAAAAGAGAATATGAGAATAAAATAGCAAGATACATAAAGACAGATTGCAAAAGCTTCCGTAAGTATGAAAAGTTAGAGCTCATGGGATTCAGGGTAACATTTTTGCACGGATTGAGGATTAGTTAACGGACAGGAAACAGAGAGTAGGAATAAGAACTCATTGTTAGTTTCTATCTGTTATCAGCTGTTTATGTTAACAGCAGTCATAAAGTCAGCTATCCAAACTAACTGTTCTAATTCCTTATCAGACTATTGAACCATGGAATTATTCATTACTCATTATTCATTCCACTAGTCTCATTTCCAGGAAGTGAAACTTAAGCAATTCCCATTAAAACAAAATTTACAGCATTAATCTAATCCTTAACCTATTCCAAGCTCTAATATAATCGTCAATTATCTGCATCACAGTTTTTTGCATATCGCTAATTTCTAACAGTAGCTAAGGTAGAACAAGTGAATGCAGTGTATTTGTATTTTCAGAAGGAATTCAATAAGGTGTTAATGGACAGGAAATAAAGAGGAGTAAATGGGTCATTTTTTGGGTTGATGGATTGTAACTAGGCTGGGTACAACAAGGATCAGTGCTTGGGCCTCTGCTATTAACAATCTATATTCATGACTTAAATGAGTGGACTGAATGTAATGTATTCAAGTTTGCTGATGATATAGAGTTAGGTGGGAAAGTAAGCTGTGTGGAGAACACAAAGAGGCTGCAAAGAGATATAGACTGGTTAAGTGAGTGGGTAAGAACATGGCAGATGGAATACAATATGGAGAAGTGTGAAGTTATCCACTTTGGGAGGAAAAATAGAAAGACAGAATTTTTTTCTAAGTGTTGAGAGACTGAGAAATGCTGGTATTCAGAGGGACCTGGGAATCCTTCTATACAAATCAGAGAAAGTTAACATGCAGGTATAGCAAGTAATTAGGAAGGCAAAGGGTTAGTTAGCCTTTGTTACAAAGGAGTTGGAGTACAAACTAAAGAAGTCCTTCTGTAATTATATAGGGCCTTGGTGAGACCACACCTGAATTATCATTAACAGTTTTGGTCCCTTACTTGAGGAAGGATATACTTGAGTCGGAGGGAGTGCAATGAAGGTTCACTAGATTGATTTCTGGGATGAAAGAAAGAGCAGAGATTGAGTAGACTAAGCCTGTATATCCTATAATTTAGAAGAATGTGAGGTAATCTTATTGAAACATATAAATATTTTAAGTGGCTTGACAGGATGGATGATGGGAGGATGTTTCTCCTGGCTGGGGAGTCTGGAACTAAGGGTTATAGTCTCCGAATCAAGGGTTGGCCATTTAGGACTGAGATGAGGAGAAATTTATGCACTCAAAGGGTTGTGAATCTTTGGAATTCTCTACCCCAGTGAGTACTGGATGCTTAGTCGTAGATATATTCAAGACTGAGATAGATAGATTTTTGGAACCTTAGGGAATATGGGGATAGTACCAGATTGTGGAGTTGAGGTAGAAGAACAGTCATGACTGTAATGAATCTCAGAGCAGACCTGAAAGGCCAAATGGCCTACTCCAGATCTTATTTCTTATGTACTTAATTTCTGTCTCCAGTGAGCTGGTCTGCAATAAATCTACACATGCTACTTAGGCCCTCGCTGAAACAAACTGACAGAAATGAAATGTTTAAGCCACCAAACTCATCTAGCTCACAGTTCCATGTGGTACATTTACTCCCCTTTCCCAATGCATGGGTCAGTTTGGTGTGTGGTCATTTGTGGCATGGGTTGAAATCCAGTTTAGAGCCAATTGCCTCAATTTTAAACCACCCCCCTCACCCCCCCACCCCACCCCTTATTGGGCAGGAGAAGGTCAGGCATTGAGGTTAAAAGTGTAAAATTTGAGTAGTCCCCCACCACGTTCCCCCCCACCCCCGCCCCCGCCCCATCTACGTTCCCATCTCTGGGTCAATATTGAGGCCAAAAGTAATGGAGTGGTGGCAATTAAATGGGGTGGGGCCACAGATGGAGGAAGAAAAGTACATGTTCTTACCAGAATGGCAACACACATTAGTATCAAAATAAAATTCTTTCATTTTCTTTCACAACACGACGAGTTTAAATTCAACATTTCTTTGAACTGAATGTGAAAAGGCCTCAGTGACATTTTCCATGGTGGAGACAGCAGGCATAGATTGAGGCACGGTTGCATCATTGATCATGATGAAAAACACGCACGCAGAAATGAGTGGGGATCCACCCCAAGTGGGAAGCAGCAAAGGTGGAAAGCGAGAGCATTCAGGTTCACACTCTACCCATGTGCTTCGATGGCTGGGCAGGTTGCTCATGTGGCAGAAGCTGCACAGTGTTTCTTTTTCCTTTTTTTTCTCTTGCTGGTTCAGCTTACTGAATATTCCCCAGGCCTTCATTCCCTTTGGCCACCCTTGTTGTTTGGTGCCCACCAACCGACAACTTCCAAACTTTAGGAGGCTCCGTGCAGTTGTCTCGAGTTTGCCAGGAAGCTGATGATTGTGTGTATGCAGTTTTGTGGCCCGTGAGGTGTCTGGTTCTTCCAATGTGACAGGCCATTGAGAATATGGCTGCTCATGTGACAGAAGTGGAGAGGTGTACAGGTAGACAGCTGAATGATCAAAATGTTCAGGAGGTCAGGGGCTAGGCTTATTGTCAGGCAGGGATGGTAACATGATGCTGATGTCCTCAGTGTAATTTGACTGTAGATCTGCAGGTGATTCTGCAACCTGCTTGAAAGAGGTCTTCTGCAGGAATGTGGTATGAGAGTGCTCGTCATCCAGGATCTCATTGTAGAAGACCAACACTTCAATGCATTTCTTCATGGATGAGCAGATGTTTTATCTTGCCATTCTTTGACGACCGATTATTGCTGTTATTCCCACATGTTCGAAATATACTTTGGGAAGATGCTGCCCACCTTCTGCAGACCGCAGTTAGTTACCAGATACTCCTGCAGGGATAGGTGAAGCTGCACAATCCTTCCTACACAGAATGTCCATTTCTCCTCTGAGCCTGTGTGAACTATCTCCCTGTAGATTCCAAATAATTGCTGCTTTCGAGGATGGTCCAGTGTGTTGCTGCAGATCTTCCTCCTCACATTTATTATGACATGCAATTGGCACAGAAACGGCTTGACAGCTGTTAGATGTTTCTTGAATGCGTTCATCTTGTTAATTTCCTTATCCATAATTGCTACCTTCACCCAATCTATGCATCATTTCAACGAACACACAGTCTCAGCTTCCTCATTCCTCACCATGGTGCAGAACACAGCCCTGCCTCAGACAGGATTGTCCTGCAGAGTTTTGGATAAGTTCAAGTTTATGGAGGGTGGAAGATCGGCCAGGAGTGCTTTGGAATATTCAAGTCTACAGGTAACATAAGAACATAAGAACTAGGAGCAGGAGTAGGCAATTCAGCCCCTCGAGCCTGCTCCGCCATTCAATACGATCATGGCTGATCTCATCTTGGCCTCAACTCCACTTTCCTGCTCATTCTCCATAACCCTTCAACCCATTTCTAATTAAAAATCTGTCTATCTCCTCCTTAAATTTACTCAATGTCCCGGCATCCACCGCACTCTGGGGTAGTGAATTCCACAGACCCACGACCCTTTGAGAGAAGTAATTTCTCCTCATCTCTGTTTTAAATCTGCTACACCTTATCCTAAAACTATGACCTCTCGTTCTAGATTGCCAC
This sequence comes from Heterodontus francisci, assembly GCF_036365525.1. Classification (NCBI taxonomy): domain Eukaryota; kingdom Metazoa; phylum Chordata; class Chondrichthyes; order Heterodontiformes; family Heterodontidae; genus Heterodontus; species Heterodontus francisci. The sequence continues at coordinate 20,928,705 of NC_090389.1, read as the reverse complement.
ACAAGAGGAAACATCCTCTCTATTTCTACTTTGTCAATCCCCTTAATTATCGTATATACCTCAATTGGATCTCCTCTCATTCTTCTAAACTCCAGAGAGTAAAGGCCTAAACTGCTCAATCTCTCTTCATAAGCCAAGCCTCTGGAATCAATCTGGTGAACCTCCTCTGAATTGCCTCCAATGCAACTACATCCTTTCTCAAGTAAGGGGACCAAAACTGTAGGCAATACTCCAGGTGCAGTCTTGTACAGTTGCAGCAACACTTCCCTACTTTTATACTCTATTCCTTTCGCAATAAATGCCAAAATTCCATTTGCCTTCCTTATCACCTGCTGTACCTGCAAACTATTTTTCTACGATTCATGCACGAGGACACCCAGATCCCTCTGCACCGAAGCACTCTGAAGTTTCTCTCCATTTAGATAATAATTTGCTTTTCTATTCTTCCAACCAAAATGGATAACCTCACACTTATCCACGTTAAAATCCATCTGCCAATTTTGGCCCATTTATCTAATCTATCCAAAGGCATGAGCCAAGGTTTTCAGCAGCAGATGAGCTGAGCAGGAGTGGAGTTGGGCGATATTACAGAGGTGGATGTAGGCAGTCTTGATAAGGGCACGAGTATGTGGTCGGAAGCTCATCTTGGAGTCAAATATGACACCAAGCTTGCAAACGGTCTGGTACAGCCTCAGACAGTTGCCAGGGAAAGCGATGGAGTCAGTGTCTAGGAAATGGAGTTTGTGGCAGGGACTGAAGACAATGACTTTATTCTTACCAATATTTAGTTGGAAAAAATTTCTGCTCATCCAATTACCGGTTGAAATGCCTCTAATTTACTATTGAAATCATGGCGAACTCTAGTGACGTAAAAATATTGAGGAACTGAAGTAGCCATCCCAGACATAAACACCTCAGGAAAACTTCAAATGGATCAAAGGGCAAGCATCAAATTAAGGGAGACCAAAGACTCATCATAGACAGTGTGAGTGAGACGAGCCACAGAATGGCAAGCACAACTTGCACCTAGTCATTCATCATTCTTGGTTTTGTGTTAATCTATGTCAAGGCGTTTTGATAAAGTGCCATCTAATAGATGGGGTTAGCAACAATGGAATGAAAGGGGCAGGGGTAGGTAGTACTGCAAGGTGGTTAAGCCCTATGCTCAGGCTCTTATTACATTCAAACAGCACAGGATATTAATCAAACCCCCACTCTCCCCCTTTCCCAATTTCTCAAGATACATCCAACTGAGTCTTAATTTGCCAAAGACTGTCAGCTTCTCTAAGCTATCAATTCAGCTTCTTGCCTCCCACCAAGTGTGATATAGTCTGGCAATAAGGTGGGACGGAATAGGTGGGGTTGCTGTTGTAAGGAGGCAGTGATGATTGCCTCAATACATCCTGCAGAGGATGCCAAGAGAGGCACAGAGAGAAGCTGTAGGCTTATCTGAGAGAAAGCCAAGCCTCGGATGGTGGCAAGAGAGGAGTAAGGTCAAGCAGTGCTGAGGGGCTGGGGCAGGGGTCTTGGGGAGCAGCATACCCATGAAGGGAGAAATGAAAGGAGACATGAAGACAGGAGAGAGGGACCTAGGAGGGTAATGAGAAAAGGAGGGGGGAAATAGAAGTGATGGGCTCTGGTCCAGAGTGACAGTCAAAACACATATGTGAATGGAGAGGAAACTCAAGTTACAGAGGTGTGGTTGCATAGCAAGGTTTGGATAGATATATCCTGGGAATAAACCCCAGAAGCTATTTGAAGAGTTGAGTATCAGAGGACACACTGCTGGAGATATTTCCCTGGGAATAAAGAGTCAGAAGGTGTGCAGAATCAATTGCGGGCAGAAAAATGATGGAAATGTTGGAGATCACCGTAAGATCCAGAAGTGACAGAGAAATGGATGACAGCCCAGGAAAGTGAATTGCTGGCCACTGTAGCAAAATCTGAAAAATCAGTAAGACAGACATAATTACAGCAGATAACAAATTGCCTAGTGGAGTAGTATAGTCTTGATGGCAAAGAAGTCCAGAGATTTGGAAGCCAAATTTAAGCATAGTCAGAGGATGAACAGTGAGCACAAGTTACTTTAAACTTGCCTCTTAAACTTATAGTTAGGGCTAAAATACACCCACTATTAGAGCCAGAGGAGCTAAAACAGTGGAAGAGTGGAGACTGGGGGAGAAAGATCAGAGAATGGTTAACGATAGAGTTGCACAGCAAAGGAGCATCCAAATGAGCTGCCACATAAAATCTCACCAATAACATTACAAAAGTTGATATTAACCACAATAAACTTTAAATATTTGTCAAGTATTTAAACAAAGATACTCACATTTAATTCAAGATACTGCTGTTCCACAGGATGTTTTCTTTCAATCGATGATGTCTTTGTTTGGTGGAGCCTTCAAATATCTTGGTGGAGCCTGCAAAGTGAAATGAGTGCACCAAAGGAACAGACATGTAGCATGTGCATGCTGATGTCACTGCATGGGTAGTGAACTGTGCACATGCGATAGTGTTGCTATGTGCAGTTGGCATATGCAAATTATTGCCGATGCTGTGCAGGCATAAAGCAACTTTGGATGCCAACTTCTGGCTGGTCAAATGGTGCTGGTGTGTCTATGCACCAACACAGTCATTCAGTGGAGTTATGCCTGCACAAATGTCTTTGAGCTGCTGCACATGTGCAAGCATCAAGTAGATCACGTGTCAGTAGGGGAACAATTAGGGGACAGTGATCATTGTATCATAAGGTTTAGGTGAGCTATGGAAAGGAACAAGGAGTAATCCAGAGTAAAAATAATTAATTGGTGGAGGGCCAACAATACAGAGTAAGAATAATTAACTGGGGGAAAGCCAACTTTAGTGGGGTAAGAATGAATCTGACCCAGATAAGTTTGAATCAAAGGTTGGCAGGCAAAACAGTAACTGAACAATGGGCTGCCTTTAAGAGATAGTTCGGGCACAGTCAAGGTATATTCCCATGAAGGGGAAAGGTAGGGCAAACAAATCCAGAGCTCCCTGGCTGACGAAAGAGATAGAGGTTAAGATGATGAAGAAGAACAAGTCTACTGATGACAGATGTTACGTTGCTAGTATAACCAAGAACCAGGCTGAATATAGAAGGTTCAGAGGGGAAGTGAAAAAGCAAATAAGAGAAGCAAAGACAGTATGAAAAAAGACTGCCAGCTAATATAAAGGGGAATCCAAAAGTCTTCTCTAGGCATATTAATAGTAAAAGGGTAGCAAAAGGAGGAGTGTGTCCAATTAGGGACCAAAAAGGAGATTTACGCATGGAAGCAGGGCGCATGGCTGAGGTATTAAATGAATACTTTGCATCTGTCTTTACCAAGGAAGAAGATTCTGCACAGGTCATGATGAAAGAGGAGGTAATTCAGATACTTGCAAGGTTTAAATTTGATAAGGAAGAGATATTGGATAGGCTAGCTGCACTTAGAGTGAAAAATGCACCAGGGCCAGAAAAGATGTATTCGAGGATACTGAGGGAAGAGAGAGTGGAATTGGTGGAGGCACAGGCCATCATTTTCCAGTCTTCCTTAGACTCAGGGGTGCTGCCAGAGCACTGGAGAATTGTAAATGTTACACCCGTGTTCAAAAAAAGGGTGCAAAGATAAGCCTAGCAACTACAGGCCAGTCAGTTTAACCTCGGTGATGGGGAAGCTTCTAGGAAGGATAATTTGGGACAAAATTAATAGTTATTTGGGCAAATGCGGGTTAATTAGGCAAAGCCAGCACGGGCAAATCATGTTTAACTAACTTGCTGGGGTTTTTTTAATGAGGGAACAGAGAAGGTTGATCAGAGTAATGCTGTTGATATGGTGTACATGGACTTGTAAAAAGCATTTGATAAAGTGCTGATCAACAAACTAGTGAGCAAAATTATACCTCATGGAATAAAAGGGACAGTAGCAACATGGATACAAAATTAGCTGAGTGACAGAGATAGTGGTTAATGGATGTTTTTTGGATTGGAGGAAAGCTTGTAGTGGAGTTCCCCAAGGGTCAGTGTTAGGACCTTGCTATTCCTGATATATATGAATGACCTAGACATTTGTGTACAGGGCATAATTTCAAAATTTGATACGAAACTTGTAAATATTGTGAATTGTGAGGAGGATAGTGTAGAACTTCAAAAGGATGTAGACAAGTTGGTGGACTGGGTGGACCAGTGGCAGATGAAATTTAATGCAGAGAAACATGAAGTGATTCATTTTGGTAGGAAGAACACGGAGAGACAATGTAAAATAAAGGGTGCACTTCTAAAGGGGGTGCAGGAGCAGACGGACCTGGGTGTATGTGTGCATAAATCATTGAAGCTGGCAGGACAGGTTGAGAGAGTGGTTAAAAGAGCATACAGTATCCTGGGCTTTATTAATAGGGGCATAGAGTACAAAAGCAAGGAAGTTATGTTCAACTTGTACAGAATCTGTTTCGGCCTCAGCTGCAGTATTGTGTCCAGTTCTGGGCGCCACACTTTAGGAAAGATGTGAAGGCATTTGAGGGAGTACAGAAAAGATTCAGGAGAATCGTTCGGATAATGAACTTCAGTTATGTGGATAGATTGGAGAAGTTGGTACTCTTTTTCTGAGAGAAGATTGAGAGGAGATTTGATAGAGGCGTTCAAAATCATGAGTGGTCTGGAAAGCATAGATAGGGAAAAACTGTTCCTATTGGTGGAAGGATCGGGAATAAGAGGGCATAGATTTCAGGTAATTGGCAAAAGAAGCAATGGTGACATGAGGAAAAACCTTTTTAGGTTTTAGTGAGTCATTAGGATCTGGAATGTACTACCTGAGAGTGTGGTGGAGGTATGTTCAATCGAGGTATTCAAGAGGGAATTGGATTGTTATCTGAAAAGGAAGAATGTGCAGGGCTACGGGGGGAAGGTGGGGGAGAGGCACGAAGTAAACTGCTCTTTTGGAGAGCCAGCACAGACACAATGGGCTGAATGGCCTCCTTCTGTGCTGTAATAATTCTGTGATTCTGTGAAATATTGTTTCCATTAGTCACAGTATTAATGGCAATGAGTAAAGCAGTGTACAGTCCCCACCCCAGTATTAAACTGGGGTGCAAAGTTGGAAATCTACCCCAGTGTATTTACATGCTGACAAATGGCAGAGTGGGAAGCTTCTCTCCTGTTTAAACTGGCTTGTAATCCACTTAACTCTCCTCTTGATAATAAATCTCTTTACTAATGGTAATTGTTTTATCCTGTCAGCTCTGGTTGCTCTAGTAACCAAGAGAAGCATCCACTGCATTGTTGTAATGAAAGAACTGAGGGACCGTATTACCTGGTCTTAGAGTTCATTTTCGGAATTGTGTGTTCTACATCATTGGATCCAATTTGAGACTGGTGTTGGTTGAGAGATTTGACTTGGAGAGTAAAACATTTAGGAACTCTGAAGCCTAAACCAAAGGTTGGGATTTCATGGAATAATTGCTTGTGAAAATGCATAAAGGCTCACCAAGTGGCACAGTGTTGTAAAGGATGCTGGAAATTCATCATGGTGGAGCTGTTAATGGGGAATTAAGTTTTAATCTTCTCTCACAGAAATGTATTTCTTGGTAACACTTTACTGTTACTGGGGTCAAAGGAACTTTTATAAAAACAATTTTAAAAAACAATCTCCTTTGTATATAACAGTTTTGAGACACTTCAAAGGATCAAAAGAAAAAGGCAGACATTGTTATGCTTTGCTTTCTCTGACTGAAGCCAAAGATTTCCAATCTGCAAGCTACCCTCATCATATAGCAATTAAACTCTCATTGACCTTGGGCTATGGTTACTTACAGCAATTAGACAATATGGTCTTAAAGAGACAAGTCACCTTGAACATAGCTCCATTGTAGCAGTATAATCATACACACTCCTGTGATTATAGAACTGTGTATCAGATGACATCATGTGAATCACTGTGAGAGATCACTGCGAAGTGAAAAAAGGACCTTAATAGCAAAATGGTAATTGAAAATCTATAGATAACAAAGGCAGGATTTGAATACCACTTCATTCGTAAATTCAAAGATCATGGGATTAAACCTCATTCCAGATCTTGAACATCTTCTAGGCTGACGTTTAAATGAAGTACTGAGGGAGTGTAGCACTGTTGGAAGCACGGTCATTTGGATGAGATGTTGAAGTGAGATTCCATCTGCCCTCTCAGGTGGACATTAAAGATCCCATGGCACGACTGAAAGAAGAACAGGGATGTTCTCCCAGTTCCCGGCCATCATGTGTTGCTCAACCAGCAACCCCAAAACAGGTTAACTGGCTATTTATCTTACTGCTGTTTGTGGGACCTTGCTGAGTGCAAATTGGCTGCAGGGTTCACCTACATAACAACAGTGACTATTCTTCAGAACTGAAGATGTGAAAGTCTGTTTAACATTTCATCCAAAAGACAGCACCTCTGACAGTGTAGCATTCCCTCAGTACTGACGCAGCAGCCAAGATTATATGCTCAAATTTCTAGAGTAAGGCTTGAACCAAGATCTTCAAACATTCAATTGAAAGTATTACTACCACACAAAGGCTGACATCTAAGTGAGCATCATAATTAAGTTCAACGTCTCCTTCCATCTGTTTCTGTTGACCTGTATTTGTTTAAAGTGAAGATACCAAAGTCCTGAGAGAACTAACTGAGCCTAACAGTACAAGTTACATGATTGCTGCAGTATCCTTGCTTAATGACTGCATCTAACTGCTCCCTCACACATTCCAGCCTCCCCAGCGAAGTCCCAGACAATGCCCTTTAAGCAGCCGCATTAGAAGCTCCCCTGAAGGGCCCCAGATTAACAGGAAGGCAGCTAAGTTAGCTGAGTTGATACAATTATCTTCAGTGCCTCTGGGCATGTGAAGGAGAAACAAAATCGGCAAGGGATCTTTTCCTGATTAGCCCCCAGCAGAAAATTGTGCATAAACAGAGGCTCGATCAGTGTTGAACATTTCTTGTTCCAGTCTACTCAGGCCCCCTCCCCCAACTTTTTTTCCAGTACATTGATGACTGTATCGGTGCCATTTCCTGCTCCCACCCAAAACCGGAAAACTTTATCAACTTTACTTCTAATTTCCACCCTTCTCTCATCTGTACATGGTCCATCTCCGACACTTCCCTTCCCTTCCTCGACTTCTCTGTCTCCATGTTTGGGGATAGGCTGTCTAGTAATATTCATTATAAGCCCACCGACTCCCACAGCTACCTCGACTACACTTCTTCACACCCTGCCTCCTGTAAGGACTCCATTCCATTCTCCCAGTTTCTCTGTCTCCAATGCATCTGCTCTGATGATGCTACCTTCTACGACAGCGCTTCTGCTATGTCTTCCTTTTTCCTCAACCAGGGATTCCCCCCCACTGTGGTTGACAGGGCCCTCAACCGTGTCCGGTCCATTTCCCGCACCTCTACCCTCACCCCTTCCCCTCCCTCCCAGAACTGTGACAGGGTTCCCCTTGTCCTCACTTTCCACCCCACCAGCCTCCACATTCAAAGGATCATCCTCCGCCATTTCCGCCACCTCCAGCGTGATGCCACTATCAAATGCATCTTCCCCTCCCCTCCCATCAGCATTCCATAGGGATTCTTCCCTCCGCGACACCCTGGTCTACTCCTCCATTACCTCCACCACCTCGTCCCCTTCCCACTGCACCTTCCCCTGCAATCGCAGGAGGTGTAATACCTGCCCATTTACCTCCTCTCTCCTCACTATCCAAGGCCCCAAACACTCCTTTCAGGTGAAGCAGCGATTCACTTGTACTTCTTTCAATTTAGTATACTGTATCTGCTGTTCACAATGTGGTTTCCTCTACACTGGAGAGACCAAACGCAGACTGGGTGATCGCTTTGCGGAACACCTCCGCTCAGTCCGAAAGCATGACCCTGAGCTTCCGGTTGCTTGTCATTTCAACACCCCTCCACCTGCTCTCATGCTCACATCTCTGTCCTGGGATTGCTGCGGTGTTCCAGTGAACATCAACGCAAGCTCGAGGAACAGCATCTCATTTACCGATTAGGCACACTACAGCCTGAACATTGAGTTCAATAATTTCAGAGCATGACGGGCCACCCTTTTTATTTTTAGTTATTTTTTTCTTTTTTATATGTTTATTTTATTTTCGTTTGTTTCTACTGTGCCTACCCACTGTTTTTTCATGTTTGTGCTTGGGACCAGGCTGTTCAGTTTTCTGGCAATTGACACCCTCTCTGTACTAACGCGTTGTCTTTCACCAGACCATTAACATACCATTTGCCTTTGTTCCATGACCTTCTGCTCAGTTATTCTCTGTGACCTTGTCCTATCAACGCTTTCTCTTTTGTTATCTTTTGCCCCACTCCCGCTTTACTTGCTTAAAACCTATTACATTTCTAGCGTCAGTTCCGATGAAGGGTCACTGACCTGAAACGTTAACTCTGCTTCTCTCTCCACAGATGCTGCCAGACCTGCTGAGTATTTCCAGCATTTCTTGTTTTTATTTCAGATTTCCAGCATCTGCAGTATTTTGCTTTTATCCAATCAGTATTGAGTTCTGTTGTGATGTTACTTCATGGTCAAACAGCTTGTCACCCAGGCACAGACGTAAAAATGGGCATGTGGGCAGGGTAGCAGAGGATTGTCAGTGCCCATAGAAATGAAACCAAGTGAGTTCTTATCTTCTTGAGGAAATTGGGTGAAATGTTTAAAAATAACCATTTATAATGGACTTTGGTACATTAAAATTGCCAACATGATACAAACAAAACTTTATCACCAGTTTGTAACAGTCTGATGAAGGGACACTGATAGTGGGGGACTCTCTGTCGAGGTGCACTGATAGTGGGAATCTCTGTAAAGGAGCACTGATACTGGGAGTCTCTCTGAAAAGTGCTCTGATATTGGGGGGGGGTCTCTCTGTAAAGGGACAGTGATAGTGGGAGTCTCTCTGAAAAGTACTCTGATATTGGGGGGGTCTCTCTGTAAAGGGACACTGATAGTGGGGGTCTCTCTGAAAAGTGCTCTGATATTGGGGCTCTCTCTGTAAAGGGGCACTGATAGTGGGGGTCTGTCTGTAAAGGAGCATTGATAGTGGGGGTCTCTCTGAAAAGGGCACTGATAGTGGGGGACTCTGTAAAGGGGCACTGATAGTGGGGGTCTGTCTGTAAAGGGGCACTGATAGTGGGGGTCTGTCTGTAAAGGGCACTGATAGTGGGGGACTCTGTAAAGGGGCACTGATAGTGGGGGTCTCTCTCTAAAGGGTCACTGATAGTGGGGCTCACTCTGTAAAGGGGCACTGATAGTGGGGGTCTGTCTGTAAAGGGGCACTGATAGTGGGGGTGTCACTGTAAAGGGGCACTGATAGTGGGGGGTCTCACTGTAAAGGGGCAATGATAGTGGGGGACTCACTGTAAAGGGACACTGATAGTGGGGGTCTCTCTCTAAAGGGATACTGATAGTGGGACTCTCTCTGTAAAGGGCACTTCTGGCAGGGGTCTCTCTGTAAAGGGGCACTGATAGTGGGGGTCTCTCTGAAAAGGGGCACTGATGGTGGGACTCCCTCTGTAAAGGGGCACTGATAGTGGGGTCTCTCTGTAAAGGGGCACTGATAGCGGGGGTCTCTCTGTACGGGGGCACTGATAGTGGGGCTCTCTCTGTAAAGGGGCACTAATAGTAGAGGTCTCTCTGTAAAGGGTCACTGATAGCGGGGGTCTCTCTGTAAAGGGTCACTGATAGCGGGGGTCTCTCTGTACGGGGGCACTGATAGTGGGGCTCTCTCTGTAAAGGGGCACTGATAGTAGAGGTCTCTCTGTAAAGGGTCACTGATAGCGGGGGTCTCTCTGTAAAGGGACACTGATAGCGGGGGTCTCTCTGTACGGGGGCACTGATAGTGGGGCTCTCTCTGTAAAGGGGCACTGATAGTAGAGGTCTCTCTGTAAAGGGTCACTGATAGTAGAGGTCTCTCTGTAAAGGGACACTGATAGCGGGGGTCTCTCTGTACGGGGGCACTGATAGTGGGGCTCTCTCTGTAAAGGGGCACTGATAGTAGAGGTCTCTCTGTAAAGGGGCACTGATAGTAGAGGTCTCTCTGTAAAGGGTCACTGATAGCGGGGGTCTCTCTGTAAAGGGACACTGATAGCGGGGGTCTCTCTGTACGGGGGCACTGATAGTGGGGCTCTCTCTGTAAAGGGGCACTGATAGTAGAGGTCTCTCTGTAAAGGGTCACTGATAGTAGAGGTCTCTCTGTAAAGGGTCACTGATAGCAGGGGTCTCACTGTAAAGGGACACTGATAGCGGGGGTCTCTCTGTACGGGGGCACTGATAGTGGGGGTCTCTCTGTACAGGGGCACTGATAGTAGAGGTCTCTCTATAAAGGGTCACTGATAGTAGAGGTCTCTCTGTAAAGGGTCACTGATAGCGGGGGTCTCTCTGTAAAGGGACACTGATAGCGGGGGTCTCTCTGTCCGGGGGCACTGATAGTGGGGCTCTCTCTGTAAAGGGGCACTGATAGTAGAGGTCTCTCTGTAAAGGGTCACTGATAGTAGAGGTCTCTCTGTAAAGGGTCACTGATAGCAGGGGTCTCACTGTAAAGGGACACTGATAGCGGGGGTCTCTCTGTACGGGGGCACTGATAGTGGGGGTCTCTCTGTACAGGGGCACTGATAGTAGAGGTCTCTCTGTAAAGGGTCACTGATAGCGGGGGTCTCTCTGTAAAGGGTCACTGATAGTGGGGCTCTCTCTGTAAAGGGGCACTGATAGTGGGGGTCTCTCTGTAAAGGGTCACCGATAGCGGGGTCTCTCTGTACAGGGGCACTGATAGCTGGACTCTCTCTATAAAGGGGCACTGATAGTAGAGGTCTCTCTGTAAAGGGGCACTGATAGTAGAGGTCTCTCTGTAAAGGGTCACTGATAGCGGGGGTCTCTCTGTAAAGGGTCACTGATAGTGGGGCTCTCTCTGTAAAGGGGCACTGATAGTGGGGGTCTCTCTGTAAAGGGTCACCAATAGCGGGGGTCTCTCTGTACAGGGGCACTGATAGTTGGACTCTCTCTATAAAGGGGCACAGATAGTGCTGCACTCTCTGTAAAGGGCACTGATAGTGGGGGCGTCTCTGTAAAGGGAGTATTAGCTTAATGATTCTCCTCTCTGGAACTGTCACCAGTCTAGGATGAAAAAACATTTCAGTTCTAGTGTGTATGTTTGCCTTGCAGAATGTTGCAATTATCCTCAATGGCTGACTATGTTTACTTTAGATTGGCCTCCGCCCAAGTCTTTCTAACATGTTGGGCCAAGAAGCAGTTCTGCTTCGGTTCAACAATCCCCACCTCTAATCTTTGTTCATCTTTAATTCAGGATAACAAAACACCCATAATCATTCCCATGCTCTTAGGCTGAAGCATTGCTTTTTCTACAGTAAGGAATGTTACTTAACTAGGACTGTGGGCACAAAACTAACAAGCTCCAAGCAACTAGAAGAAAAAAATCAGGGATATTCCTATTGTGTCGACTAAATTTTAATTAAAAATGAGATGGATAAATATCCATTTAAGAATAGGAATATAAGAATATGTAAACATGGAGATCGTCATGATATAGTCTTTTCCAGTTTTGTCCTTTCCAAGTTTTCTAATTATTTAAATTGCAACATTGTTGGTCACAAGGATTTTCCAAAACAATTTGGAGTGTTTTGATTGGTTTCCCCTTTCCTTTCTATCATTAGCTGATTAATCACCTTTTGATTGGGTTTTCAAACTTTGTTCATCATTCCTGCTTGCTGATTGGGAGGTTCCCTACCTCTTCTGCTGTGAGTATTTCCACCTATATCTGTCTACGTCCACCTCCATAACATCACTCGACTCCACCCCTGCCTCAGCTCATCTGCTGCTGGAGCTCATCCATGCCTTTCTTACCTCTTGACTTGACTATTCCAACACACTGCTAGCTGGGCTCCTACATTCTACCCTCTGTAAACTTGAGGTCATTCAAAACGCTGCTGCCTGTGACCTACATCGCACCAAGTCCCTTTCACCTATCACCCCTGTGTTCACTAACCTATGCTGGCTCTTAATTAAGCAAGGCCTCGCTTTTAAAACATCCTGTTTTCAATACCCTCCATGGCCTCGTCCCTCTCTCTCTCTCTCTCTCTCTCTCTCCGTAATCTCCTCCAGTCCCCCAACCCTCCCAGATCTCTGTACTTAGCTAACTCTGCCCACTTGAGCATCACTGATTTTCATCGCTCCAACCATTAGTGGCTGTGCCTTCAGCTGTCTTGCCCCTAAGATCTGGAATTCCCTCCCTAAACCTCTCCACCTCTCTATCTCACTTTCCTCCTTTAAGACGCTCCTTAAAATCTACCTTTTTGACCAAGCTTTTGGTCATCTGCCCTAATATCGCCTTTTGTGGTTTGGCATCAAATTTTACTTTATAACGCTTCTGTGAAGTGCCTTGGGTGTTTTATCACTTTAAAGCTGCTACATAAATACAAGTTGTTGTTGTGATTTATCACTTTTATTTTGCATGCCTCTTGAGTTTCTGGTGGGGTTGGGAGCAAACAGTGGAAACTCCTGTCCAAAATAGGTGTTAGCTTAATAATAATAAAAAGGAAAAAGAAAAACTTGCATTTACATAGTGCCTTTTACGACCACCAAACATCTCAAAATGCTTTACAGCCAATGAAGTACTTCTGAAGTGTAGTCACTGTTGTAATGCAGGAAATGCAGCAGCCAATCTGCACGCAGCAAGCTCCCTCAAACAGCAATGTGAAAATGACCATATAATCTGTTTTTGTGATGTTGATTGAGAGATAAATATTGACCAGGACATTGGGGATAACTCTTTCTTCAAAACAGTGCCAGAAGATCTTTCACATCCATCCCAAGCAAGCAGCTGGGGCCATGGTTTAACATCACATTCACAAGATGGTAGCTCTGACAGCATAGTGCTCCCTTCGTACTGCACTGGGATATCAGCCTTGATTTTTGTACTCAAACCCTACAGTGGGATTTGAACCTGGAACGTTAGAGACAAGAGAGATACTAACTGAGCCACAACAATGCACAGCAGTGAGCAGGGAGTGACATAATTTAGACATCAGAGGCAAATTCCAACAGTAGTCCTCACCATGCCTGTATGTAAGGCGTGCTGGATTTTATACAGTAACAAATTTAAAGAGTTAAAGGAGAAGATTCATTCAACAGATATTGAGCCATTCCTGCAGCATTCATTTCTTCATTTTTTGCTACCACTTAGATATCCATCAGCCCTTGTGGTAATAGTTCTGAGTTTTTTTGCTCACAACCATCTTTGTTGCTACCAATGGGAATTCCTCTTTCTGATCTTTTTGGAGGAAGAAGAGGGGGATTGATTGTGTCAGCTGTAGTTCAGTGGCACACTGATCTTGTGAGTTATTAGGTTCAAGTACCACTCCTGGCCTTGAGCACAAAAATCATGACTGACATTGCAGTGCAGCAATGAGTTCGTGAGCACTGTTTGAGGTGCTATCTTTCAGATGAGATGTCAAACTGAGGGTCCCAGCTACCTGCTTGGGTAGATATTAAAGATATCACATAGCACTATTTTGAAGATTATTCTGGCCAACATTTATCCCTCAATCAACATCACAAAAACAGATTATTTGGTCATTATCACATTGCTGTTTGTGGGAACTTGCTGTGTGCAGATGAGCTGTTCTGTTTCCTACATTGCAACAGTGACTACACTTCAAAGCACTGTGAGACGTCCGGGAGTTGTAAAAAGTGCTATAGAAAAGCAAGTCTTTCTTTTCTGAACAGAGGAATTCCAGGCAGATCAGGTTTGCTCTGTGCCCTCCCGTGGATACCATCACACTTACACCTGCAGGTGCTCGTTTTGGCATAGGATTCAGACATGCAGAGGATCCTGTTCCCAAAGGAAACTAGAGTGGATGGTAACTAAGTTCTGTGAATACCAAACTAAATGTACTGCTGAATGGTTCATTGTAAATACCCCAATCACAGTATACCATGCTTTAAATGGCATTGCATAAGTAAAGGCACGGCAGGGTGATCACAAATCAGTGTAGCCTGACTGACTATGCCCACCAAGAAACCAGTAACCATATGTGCAGGCATTGTGATGTCTACCTAGGAATGAACGTGGGGAACCATCTTGGCAGTGTCCAGGTCAGCAAACTGCCAAAGACCGAGCTGTGCCATTTGTTACAATGGCACCAGCAGTATTGGCCTGGTACAAACCAGTGACGATGTCAATTAACTACAGCTTCAAGTGTGCTTTCCCTGCCTTGCAACTGCATTCCTAACCAATGGGGGCAGCAGCAACAGTATCTCTAATTACTGCTGATTCTTTGTGACAGTTGAGTTTTGGAAGGAGTCCAGAAGGTGAGATTCTCTTCGTAAATTGGCCATTTCGCCACAGGACACCTCAATCCTGCAATCGCAGGAGGTGTAATACCTGCCCATTTACCTCCTCTCTCCTCACTATCCCAGGCCCCAAACACTCCTTTCAGGTGAAGCAGCGATTTACTTGTACTTCTTTCAATGTAGTATACTGTATTCGCTGCTCACAGTGTGGTCTCCTCTACATTGGGGAGACCAAGCGCAGACTGGGTGACCGCTTTGCGGAACATCTCCGCTCAGTCCGCAAGCAGGACCCTGAGCTTCCGGTTGCTTGCCATTTCAATACTCCCCCCTGCTCTCATGCTCACATCTCTGTCCTGGGATTGCTGCAGTGTTCCAGTGAACATTAATGCAAGCTCGAGGAACAGCATCTCATCTACCGATTAGGCACACTACAGCCTGCCGGACTGAACATTGAGTTCAATAATTTCAGAGCATGACAGCCCCCCATTTTACTTTCATTTTTAGTTATTTTTTCTTCCTTTTTTCTACATTCTTTTTTTACATTTTTTACAATCTTTTTTTGCATTTATTTCATTTCATCTTAGTTTGTTCAGTTTGCTTACCCACTGTTTTTTTCAGGTTTGCACTTGCTGCTGTTCAATATTCAGTGTATTAACACCTAATCTGTACTAATGCTTTGTCTTTCAACACACCATTAACATATTGTTTGCCTTTGCTCCGTGACCTTTTGGTCAGCTATGTGGCCTGGTCCAATCTACACCTTCTCCTTTGTTATCTCTTGCCCCACCCCCACCTCACTTGTTTATAATCTGTGACTTTTCTAATATTTGTCAGTTCCGAAGAAGGGTCACTGACCCGAAACGTTAACTCTGCTTCTCTTTCCACAGATGCTGCCAGACCTGCTGAGTGATTCCAGCATTTCTTGTTTTTACCTCAAAATCTATGATGCTAAACTAAATGTCCTACTTCACACAGGGGCGGCACCTGGAAATCCTCCAATGGCGGCTGAGGGCCCAACTGCACCACCTGCAAGCATGCTGGATAAAGTGACTGGCTATGAATCAATAGCCACAGGTGGTGGTAAGTGAAGGGCAGCAGTTGATGCAGATTAATTACACGGTATCCTGCAAGCCTGATCAACTGTACCAACCCTAATTAATATAAACATACCTAATCTAATTTAATTGAAGGTTTCAGATGGTTTACATTTAGAGTAACTGATATCATATGTGTGAGGGCCTTGGAGAGGGTGCAGACGAGGTTTGCCAGAATGATTACCAGGGACGAGGGAATTCAGTTATGTGCAGACACTCAGGAGCCTGGAAAGGTGAAAGGGAGATTTGGTGGAGGTGTTCAAAATCATGAGAGGTTTTGATGAAGTAAGTAAGGAGAAACTATTTCCACTGGCAGGAGGGTCAGTAACCAGAGGACACAGATTTAAGGTAAAAGAACCAGGGGAATATATTTTTACGCAGTGAGTTGTTTTGATCTGGAATGCACTACCTGAAGGAGTGGTGGAAGCAGATTCAACAGTAGCTTTCAAAAGGAAGTTGGATGTATATTTAAAAAGGAAAGAATTTCAGGGATATGGGGAAAGAGCTGGGGAGTGGGACTAATTGGATAGCTGTTTCAAAGAGCTAGCACGTGCATAATGAGCCAAATGGCCTCCTTCTGTGCTGTACGATTCTATGAATACATGAGCCGGAGAGTAGGTGAGTAAAGGATTTGACACCCCCCCCCCCCCCAGTCTGTTCTGGGAGCTGCTCTCAGCTGGAGCAACAATAGGGGCAATTCAGTTGACCTCAACACACAAGGTTGGGGAGGGGAAAATTGATCAGGATTCCTGCTCCTGATCATTTTCCAGTGAACGCAGCAGAAATTGTAAGTGTAGACATTGTGTCAGAATAGGATTGGGTACAGTAACCCAGCCCTCAATGTCAATGCTTGATAAGTGACTAATTGCCAGTGAGATCTGTTATGGTCAGGTGGTAATGGGCGTAGGTGGTTCCCACTGTTCACCTCCCAACTAACTGCAATCATGTTTTGTTTAAAATGATGAGTTAGCACTGAGTGTTTAACTTGCCAAATAAACAGACAGTGCAGGTTTTCTTGTAGATTTAAAACAGAAGATTAACCATTTATTGAACAATATTCATTCCCCAAAATGTTCGCAACACCATTCAGGCACACATTCACTCTGAAAAGAAAATTATTCTTCTTTGGCATCCTTGTCTCGAGAAACAATGGTTAAGCGCCTGGAGGTGGTCAGTTGTTTGTGGAGAGGCGCCTGGAGTGGCTATAAAGGCCAATTCTAGAGTGACAGACTCTTCCACAGGCGCTGCAGATAAAACTGGTTGTCGGGGCTGTTACATCATTGGCTCTCTCCTTGCACTTCTGTCTTCTTTCCTGCCAACTGCTAAGTCTCTTCGACTCGCCACTCTTTAGCCCCGCCTTTATGGCTGCCCGCCAGCTCTAGCGATCACTGGCAACTGACTCCCACGACGTGTGGTCAATGTCACAGGACTTCATGTCGCATTTGCAGATGTCTTTAAAGCGGAGACATGGACGGCCGGTGGGTTTGATACCAGTGACGAGCTCGCTGTACAATGTGTCCTTGGGGATCCTGATATCTTACATGCGGCTCACATGGCTAAGCCATCTCAAGCCCCGCTGGCTCAGTAGGGTGTATATGCTGGGGATGTTGGCCACCTCGAGGACTTCTGCATTGGAGATACGGTCCTACCACCTGATGCCAAGGATTCTCCGGAGGCAGCGAAGATGGAATGAGTTGAGACGTCGTTCTTGGCTGACATACGTTGTCCAGGCCTCAGGACACAGGCTTGAAACACTTGGACTTCTGTGTTCCGTGTCAGTGCGCCGTTTTCCCACACCCTCTTGGCCAGTCTGGACATCGCAGCGAACGCCTTTCCCATGCGCTTGTTGATTTCTGCATCAAGAGACAGGTTGCTGGTGATAGTTGAGCCTAGGTAGGTGAACTCTTGAACCACTTCCAGAGCGTGGTCGCCGATATTGATGGATGGAGCATTTCTGACGTCCTGTCCCATGATGCGTTTTCTTGAGGTTGATGGTTAGGCCAAATTCGTTGCAGGCAGCCGCAATCCTGTTGATGAGTCTCTGCAGACACTCTTCTGTGTGGTATGTTAATGCAGCATCGTCAGCAAAGAGGAGTTCCCTGATGAGGACTTTCCGTACTTTGGTCTTCACTCTAAGACGAGCAAAGCTGAACAACCTGCCACCTGATCTTGTCTGGAGGAAAATTCCTTCTTCTGAAGACTTGAACGCATGTGAGAGCAGCAGTGAGAAGAAGATCCCAAACAGTGTAGGTGCGAGAACACAGCCCTGTTTCATGCCACTCAGGATAGGAAAGGGATCTGATGAAGCACTGCTATGCTGAATTGTGCCTTTCGTATTGTCATATTGCCCAAAATGTTTGCAACACCATTCAGGCACACATTCACTCTCAAAAGAAAATAAATAGAAGGTAAAGGGTAAGAATTCAAGGTGTGTTAGGTGCTCATGGTTTACGGTAAACCTGTTGAATCTTTCAAGTAGGACAGTCTTTTTTAAAGATGCAAGCCTAGGTTGTTTGTAGTCTTGACTTTTTGAGGTGTTGTAGATTTCTGGTGGTTAAGATTTCAGATTGGAGGTGGTGGATCACTTTCAGTTCTTTGCTGCGCCAAGTTGAAGTGTAGATTTTGCAGCAGGACTTCTCCCTTGCCCAGCTGGGCTTCTTCCCACAACCACTGGATGGACTGCTTCTGTGATGTTTTTGCAAGCTCTCCCCTGTTGTGACCACACAATGGACCAGGATGTGGCTACATCGCACCTTTTTCAGAAGAACTCATTCCATTCAGCAATGTCTCTTGATGGTTTCAGGATCGGTGTAATTGACACCTCTTAGCATAATGTACCTTTTTGTCCTTAACAGACAGTGAAAAGTTTGAATATACAAGTGAAGTCAGCTGACCTTTGGCCATTTTGCCATACATTGTCCACTTTTTAAAGGAAAAGTCAATTTTTATAACTCCTCAGTTTGGTTCTGTATTTTCATTGCTGCACTGCTCGTGAGTGTGACAGATGAGTATCAGAGAGCTCTCTGCACCCATAGAACTGTATCCAGAAAGGAATTAATACTTTCAGTTGTATCATCACAATCAACCTTTCCCTGTCCAGTCTCTAAAACAAAGCCCTGCACACAGTGCTCTAAAAAAAAAAAAATCCTCCCTTTTCTAACCTTAAACTAAAGTCTAGCAGACTCCCTCAACTAACTGTCTCTGACTACATGATGTACACCACATAATCATATGTATAAAAGGTCCTAAGTGACCTGGGCCAAATTTTGCCATATTTCGGTTGAGGCTCAGCACACAGCTGTACAAACTGGGGACACAGGACTGTCTCAGGGAACTCACCTGTTGTAAGAGGTCTCTTAAAAGAAAGTCTTTATTTAAGTAAAGCTTTTGGCCAGAAATTTCCTCCAAGCTGATCCCTACTTTGCCATCATAAATTTGTCAGCAGTGGGATGTAAACCAAATTTACACACATAAATGGGGTTTTCATTGCACTACTGCCAACATTCAGCAGAGGAGTGGCAGCAGCTCTGAAGAAATTCTCGGACTTGCTTTTTTCAGACAATTTTAGATAATCTTGGCTGCATTTGCACTGTGCATTACTTGTTTTTGGTGGTTAAGTCACCTTTTTTGTAATTTTTTGGGGGATTCCTTGCTAATACTTTCCTTTGTTTCTCCTGGTTAATCCTGGCTTTGACGGTGCACCTTACATAGAATGAGATTACTTTTGGTGCAGATCCTGGAGCAGTTGTGGATGTGGCTAGATCTTCCCGGGGGGGGGGGGTCATTGCCTTTGTATTTCATGCTCCTCATGTAGAGTTTTCTTCAGATTTAGATGCAGTTTTATTGACAGGTCCATACCATTGATCACATGTACAATACTCCATATAACCCAAGATTATAACAAATATAAAATCAACAGCGTACACTGGATATTATATTGACATGCTATGATGTTATGTAACGGGAGGAAATTCTGTCTCTATCTCTCACAGAGGAAAGGTATCTGCCTCCCCCAGTTTATCCAGTGCACAGTGCGGAGGGCGGCCAATCACAGCCTGTTCAGAAATGGAGGTGAGATCTCAAATATTAAGGGTGTAAGTCCGGTGTTGGTTCTACTGTACATGATGTGCTTTAAAGGGATAGATCTCATAGCATTTACAGCACAGAAAACAGCCTATTTGGCCCATCTGGTCTATGTGGTTCCACATGTGCCTCCCCCTCCCCCTTTCCATTTAACTCTATCAGCATATCTTTCTATTCCTTTCTCCCTCATGTTCTTTTCTGTGATATTCAACTCAACCAATTCTTGAGGTGGTGAGTTCCACATTCTAACCACTCCCTGGGTAAAGAAGTTTCTTCTGAATTCCTAATTGGATTTATTAGTGACTGTCTTATCATTATGATCCCTAGTTTTGGACTTCTCCACAAATAGAAACACAAGATCAGTTCTTATTCTGATGGCCTTGAATATAATATTTCTTTCTTTATTGATGTTGAACCTCTCTCCTCCTTTAAATACCCATGCAGAATATTCTATTCTCTGACTTCCAGGACAGGCAGACAAGTTTATGCCAGGATTCTAAGTGCTTTGTGAGTGCAGGTCCTTAAGAAGGGCTCAGGGTCACTCCACTACTTTGTCTCCCTAGAGAAAGAGCCTCGGCCCAACTTGATGCCTTTGCCCAATTGAGACACACAAGGCACCATGTGTGGCAGAAATCACCAAAGCAAACTAGTGTCACACTACTCCATGACATGGTTTGCACCAAAACAGGCATTGGGTAAGAGGGTGGAACCACAGCCTTGAGTCAGAATGAAGGGGCCTAGGGAATATTTACTTGTTTATAGAACATTCAAAAGAAAAATCTATGTAGTGGCCACTTCAAGTCCTGGTACTTACTGTATCAATACTCTGTGCCACACAGATCTGCTGTTGTGATTCATCCTCCCTTGGGAGCTGGAAATCAAGACCATTGCGTCTCATCCTTCAATGAAAGAGTACAAAACAAAAATTACAAAGCTGTCATTTTTGGCTCTAATTTATTCTGAATTACACAAGCTGATGGAAGAAATGTTATATAAGAGCACAATACTGCAGATGCTGGAAATCTGAAACAAAACAAAAAGTGCTGGAAATACTCAGCAGGTCTGGCAGCATCTGTGGAGAGAGAAGCAGGGTTAACGTTTCAGGTCGATGAACTTTCATCAGAATTGGCAAAGGTTAGAAAATAATTCGGTTTTAAGCAAGTGAAGGGGAGGGGGTGGGGGAGAGAACAAAGGGGAAGGTGTTTGATAGGGCAGGAGAGATTAAATAACAAAGCTGTCCTGGGACATAGGCAAAGCGTGTGTTAATGCTTGTGGTGAAAGACAAAGCATTAGTCCAGAGAGACTGTTAATAGTGGAATAATGAGCATCTCTGACCTCATGAAAAAAAGGCACATGGTTAAAAACTAAAATATTAAAAAGAGGCCAGTCATGCTCTGAAGTTATTGAACTCAATGTTCAGTCTGCAAGGCTGTAGAGTGTCTAATTGAAAGATCAGGTGCTGCTCCTCGAGCTTGCGTTGATGTTCATTGGAACACTGGAGCAGGCCAAAGACAGAAATGTTGGCATGAGAGCAGGGGGAGTGTTGAAATGGCAAGCAACCGGAAGCTCAGGGTCATGCTTTCGGACTGAGCGGAGGTGTTCAGCAAAGAGGTCACCCAATGGTCTCCCCAATGCAGAGGAGACGGCATTGTGAGCAGTGAATACAGCATACTAAATTGAAAGAAGTACAAGTAAATCACTGCTTCATCTGGAAGGAGTGCTTGTGGCCTTGGATAGTGAGGAGAGAGGAGGTAAAAGGGCAGGTATTACACATCCTGCGATTGCATGGAAAGGTGCTGTGGGAAGGGGACGAGGTGTCGGGGTAATGGAAGAGTGGACCAGGGTGTCACGGAGGGAAGGATCCCTTCAGAATGCTGACAGGGAAGGGGAGGGGAATATGTGTTTTGTGGTGGCATCACGCTGGAGGTGGCAGAAATGACGGAGGATGATTCTCTGGATGTGGAGGCTGGTGGGGTGGAATGTGAGGACAAGGGGAACCCTGTCGCAGTTCTGGGAGGGAGGGGAAGGGGTGAGGGCAGAAATGTGGGAAATGAGCGGACACGGTTGAAGGTCCTGTCAACCACAGTGGGAGGGAATCCTCAGTTGAGGAAAAAGGAAGACATATCAGAGGCGCTGTTGTGGAAAGTTGCATCATCAGAGCAGATGCGTCAGAGACGGAGAAACTGAAAGAATGGAATGAAGTCCTTACAGGAGGCAGGGTGTGAAGAAGTGTAGACGAGGTAGCTGTGGGAGTCGGAGGGCTTATAATGAATATTAGTGGACAACCTATCCCCAGAGATGGAGACAGAGAAGTCGAGGAAGGGAAGGGAGGTATTGGAGATGGACCATGTAAAGGTGAGAAAAGAGTGGAAATTGGAAGCAAAGTTGGTAAAGTTTTCCAGTTCAGGGCGGGAGCAGGAAATGGCACCGATACAGTCATCAATGTACTGGAAAAAGAGTTGGTGGAGGGGACCTGTGTAGCACTGGAACAAGGAATGTTCGACATATTCCACCAAAAGACAGGCATAACTAGGACCCATGCCAGTACCAATAGCAACACCTTTTACTTGAAGGACATGAGTGGAGTTGAAGGAGAAGTTGTTAAATGTGATAACAAGTTCAGCCAGGCGGAGGAGGGTGGTGGTGGATGGGGACTGGTTGGGCCTCTGTTCAAGGTACAAGAGGAGAGCCCTCAAACCATCCTGGTGGGGGATGGAGGTGTAGACCGATTAGATGTCCATAGTGAAGAGGAGGTGGTTAGGGCCAGGAAACTGGAAATGCTCAAAACGATGGAGAGCATCAGAAGAGTCACGGATGTAGGTGGGAAGAGACTGGACCAGCGGAGAAAAGATAGAGTCAAGATAGGAAGAAATAAGTTCAGGGGGCAGAAACAGGCTGAAACGATGGGTCTGCCAGGACAGTCATGTTTGTGAATTTTAGGAAGGAGGTAGAAGCGGGCTGTCTGGTTTTGTGGGACTATCAGGTTGGAAGCTGTAGAGGGAAGATCTCCAGAGGAGATGAGGTCATTTGAAGAAATGTTATCCCAATTTTATTTAAAGCTCAATTGCTGAACAGGTGTAGTAATGGTCCAGTCACCATAGTGAAAATCCACACAGTACTGAAACACAAAGATACACAGGTGTGAAATAGATTAGTTTGTATTT
Source organism: Heterodontus francisci (assembly GCF_036365525.1). NCBI lineage: Eukaryota > Metazoa > Chordata > Chondrichthyes > Heterodontiformes > Heterodontidae > Heterodontus > Heterodontus francisci. The sequence goes on along the minus strand of NC_090389.1, from coordinate 20,906,018 downwards.
AATACTCAAATCAACTTATGATGATAATGATATAGCCTAAAAGTTGGCCTTACCAAACATAGATACCCCAATGCCTCAAATTTAAAATCCTCAGCTTCATGTTTAAATTCCTCCATGGCTTTACCCCTCCTTATCTATGTAAACTCATCCTCCGCAACTCTGTGTTCCGCCAACTCTGACCTCATATGCATCCTTGACCCCCTGATGACCATCCACCTCTATACCATATCTTGCTGTATACTTCTCTATCACTATTGTCAGCCACACCTTTCTTATTTAGGGCCTGGTCTCACCAACCTCCTGCATTCCACACTACATAAATTAAAGCTCACCTGGAATTCCCCGACTGATGTGCTATCCTATATTAAGTCCCATATACCTGTCACTCCCTTTCTCACCAATCTTCCTTTCCTTCCCATTTTCAAACCCTTCCATGGCCACACCCCATCTTCACAATCTACTCCAGCCCCATGTTTTAGCATGTTCCCTCTCCACTCTTGCAACTTTGATCTACTCTGAAAGTGTTTGTTTGTGTTTTGTGTGTGTGTGTCTGCGACATCCTTCAGTCATCCTTCCCCTGCAGTATGAAATGAAACCCTTCCACCCTTAACACATCTCTCCCCAACTTCAAAAGGTTCCATGACTTCTTTGCTTTTGAACTTTATTCCTTGAGTCACAAAGCTGCCTGATTTTTTTTAAACAGCCTTCTCAACTAGTCCTCCCACCTTCAAAGATTTGTGTGTACATTGACCCCCAAATTTCTCTGTTCCTGCACCCCCTTTAAAATTGTACGATTTAATTCATATTGTCTCTCCTCCTACCAAAATATATCACTTTACACTTCTCTCAGTTGAATTTAATCTGCCATGTGTCTGTCCATTTCACCTGTCTGTCTCTGTCCTCCTGGAGTGGGTTACTACACTACTGAGTTTTGTTTTTTTCTGTAAATTTTCAGATGATGCCTTGTATACCCAAGTCCAAGTCATTAATATATATCAAAAAGAGCAATCGTCTTAATATTGACCCCTGGGGAACACAACAGTATACTTCCCTCCTTTCTGAAAAGCAACTGTTCTCTCCACTTCCATCTCAGTGTCCCGTTAATTGCCTTAGGTGAAGGGCCCCATATAAGTGTATGCAGATGTTATATTGATGGGTACCCAGACGATGGGCTATTGGCAGAATTAAAGTCACACCCATTGGAAAATCCAATCCAACTTGTCCATTTCCAATTTCCATTGTCTCGACCAAAAGTTTTGGCATACTGGCTAGGGTTGATTAGGTTTCATTTTTACTTCAGTCCTATATCATTATCTTAATTTTATGAGAGATTTAGGAATAGAACTTTACATTGGCAGAAGGATTAGACGGGAGTCGAGGAGAAATTTTTTTCACCCAGAGGATAGTGGAGGTCTGGAATTCACTGCCTGAAAGGTGGTAGAGGCAGAAAGCCTCATCAAATTTCAAAAGCAGTTGGATATGCACTTGAGGTGCCATAACCTACAGGGCTATGGATCATGAGCTGGAAGATGGGATTAGACTGGATAGCTCTTTTTTGGTTGGCACAGACATAATGGGCTGAATGGACAGCTACTGTGCCGTAAATCTTTCTATGTTTCTATTTTCTATATCACTACTTAGCTTGCTCATAGTATTTTCTTTTGAGTATTGTACAGAATTTTGCAGATATGGTTTAGTTTACACATTCATACTTGACCATTGCTGACCAGAGCTTCTGTCTTTAAATTCCAATTTATTTTCTTTTATTAACAAAAATATCAATTTGGCAATTACTATTTTCATCGATGAATGTAACGTTGGCAAATGCACGAAAAGAAAGGGACTTTTGTCAAAGAGACAGTCACAACATTGTTTTGCCATCTCTCCCCCAGCATTCCCTCTATCAATGAGGATACAGCTAGACAAGCATTGATCAAGTATGCGTCTGATCATGTCACCTACAGCAGTCGTCCTGCTGAAGAAATGGTCTTCAAAGAATTAAAACCATATAACATGTACAGGGTATGTGATTGATTATCTGTTGCTGTGCCTTTGTAGTCTCTTTCAGCTATTAGTTTATGTTATTCTAAATCAGGGGTGTCCAACCTTTTCGCGTGGGGAGCCATATTATAATTTTTGTCTTACATGGTGGAGGGGGGGGGGGGGGCGGGAAGGGGGTGAGACAATTTTAGAAAAATAAAGGTATTTAAAATTTATATTACTATTAATCAAAACAATAACAAACGTGCAATTTTGTGAAGAAGCTTTAAATGCAAGATTAATTTTTTGACTTACTTTCTCATCACTATGTTGGACACTGATTTAGTGAGATACCTAGCATGTTTTTGCTTACACAAGTAGTCAGTGTTTGCCCACACACTTGTTTTGGTGATGTGGAGTATTCCAGATAGATGTCCATCTGTCAGGAGTGATCTTGATCACTCTCTCTCCCTCGCTGACTCTCTCTGACTCTCTCCCTTTGTTCCCCCCCCCACTCTGTATTGTTCATCACACCCCATGTCATCCTCACTCTGTGTCCCCTCCCTCTCTCTCTCTGCCCTCCTCTCTCCCATTTCTCTCTGTTTCCCCCATCTCTCTCTTCTCCCCTCGCTCTCTCTCTCTCCTCCTGTGCCCCCCTGCCTCTCTATCTCTGACAGTTGCAGTGAGTGGGAGCACTTAGCACAGCAACTTTGTGGTTGGTCAGTTCTTTTTTAAAAGCGTCCTGTGTTTCACAGCTGACAGGTGCTGACATCGGAAACAGCAGCTTCCCAACTTTGGACAGATTCGGGGTTGTCTGGCGGCCTTTCAAAAATAAGTCGGAAAACCCCAAATCTGTCCGAAGTTGGGAAACCACTGTTACCGCTCTCATGCGGACCTGTCAGCTGTGAAACTGATAGTGTGATGTTTTAAAAAGTCAGTCTTTAAGAAGAAGACAATGGAAAAGTTCTCATCTCTGAAATACATCCATGAGCCAGATGGAAACCTTTGGCGGGCCGCATCCTGGCCCATGGGCCGCAGGTTGGACAACCCTGATCTATATTGCCCCTTTTGCTGTTAATTGTACATTAATTGAGTCTTTAATTGTATTCAGGTGTTGGGCATTAACTGGTGATTCACTTGTGCTCTTATAAATAGGAACAGACTGAAATTGGTTGTTGGGTTTAGAGGTGAATGTAAATAAAAGCTTATAGGTATATTAAGGTTAGGCTCCAGTTCTATTCTTCACAGCCTGGCTATCAGGAATAGAACATTTACTCCCTTACATTTCATTAATTCTGGGGATGTGGGTGTCAGTGGCAAGGTCAGCATTTTTGTCCATTCCTAATTGCCCTTGAGAAGGTGGTGGTGAGCCACCTTCTTGAACTGCTGCAGTCTGTATGGTGAAGGTACACCCACAGTGCTGTTAGTTACAGGGTTGCAGGATTTTGACTCGACAACGAAGGAATAGTGACACGATGAGCCAAATGCTCTCCTTTTGCACCATAACCATTCTTTATTCTATATTTCCAAGTCAGAATGGTATGCGACTTGGAGGGGAACCTAGAGGTGATGGTGTTGTCCTTCTAGATAGGTTTTCCATTTAGTGGATAAAATCAGATCCTGACAAATCCCACACACATGGGGGAATCGGGTGCTGCAAATCAATGCACCATTCCTAATGATTTTGGGAATGAGCAGCTGTTTAAAATCAAAGTTAAAGGAAGAATTGATGTTGGGGAGCTGGGCTGGAGCAGTTCGGAAGAGACCGAGCCAAAGGGAGAGATGGTGGAAGAGAAAGAATTCTAAAAAGCATGAGACCTAGATGTCGATCTCTGGAGGCCTTTGTCTTACGAAAAGCCACAGGTCTGAAATTACGCCAAGGGCAATCAACATTTGCCTGAAATTCCTCACTCCGGTTACTTGGGGAAGTCACGGGGGCAATTTTAACTTACTCCGCACATTGATGAGATCAGATGCAACGCTGCTTTTACACCCCATCCAATTTTACTCTCCATTGAAGTTAATATAGTATCATAAAAACAGAAAGTGCTGGAAGTACTCAGCAGGTCTGTCAGCATCTGTGGAGAGAGAAGCAGGGTTAACGTTTCAGGTCAGTGACTTTTCATCAGAACTGGCAAAGGTTAGAAAAGTATTAGGTTTTAAGCAAGTGAAGGGGGTGGGGTGGGGGGTGTCGGTGGTGGTGGTGGGGAAGAGAATAAAAGGGAAGGTGTAATAAAAGCAAAATACTACAGATGTTGGAAATCTGAAATAAAAACGGAAAGTGCTGGAAATACTCAGCAGGTCAGGCAGCATCTGTGGAAAGAGAAGCAGATTTAACATTTCAGGTCTGTGACCTTTCATCAGAACTGGCAAAGGTTAGGAATGTAATAGGTTTTGAGAAAGCGAAAAGTGCAGTGGGGGGGGGGGGGTGGTGGTTGGGAAGAAGAACAAAAGGGGTCTCTGATAGGGTAAAGGGCAAGAGAGATTAAATGACAAAGATGTCATGGAACAAAGGCAAAGGGAGTGCTAATAATACACTTTACGATGATAGTAGAGGAGATAAGTCTGACACAAACCAGGTTAATAGATTGGAGAAAATTTGATTTTGAGGATCTGAGAATAGAACTTGGGAAAATAAAATGGGAAACAATATTGGCAAGCAACAATGTAGAAAAACAATGGGAAACAGTTATAACTGAGTTCAACAGAGTGCAGGAAAAATATATTCCCATAAAAGAACAAACTAAACACTAATGAGACTCCATGGATGAATAAAGACATAAGGGAATAATTGAGGCAAAGGAAAAAGGCATACATTAAGTATATAGACAGTAGAGCAGTGCATGATAAAAGAGAATAGGAAGAGATTATGAGAGAAGTCAAAAAAAGATTAGGAAGGCAAAGAGGAATTACAAAATTAAATAATTAAGGAACATAAAATAAAATAGTAAAATATTTTAAGGCACACCAATAATAAAAGGAAGGCTAGGATGGGAATAGAGCTATTAAGGCATAGATTGTATAATAACACAGGTAACGACAGAGAAATGGCAGAAATATTAAATAATTATTTTGCTTCAGTATTCACCAGGGAGATAGGACAGGTGGACATGACATTAGATGTCGAAATGAGGAATGAGATAAGTGTATTTAAAATAAAATAAAAAAGAGATGTATTAAATTAATGAATCAAACTCCTGATCCAGATGGATTGCATTCACACATTTTAGAAGAGATAGCAAAGGCATTACTACACATATTTAATAATTCATTCAAAAAAGGTGTAGTGACAGAGGACTGGTGGATAGCTAACATAACTTATACATTTAAGAAGGAAGATAAAACATATTCAGGGAATTGTAGACCAGCCAGCAGAACATTGGTGGTAGGAAAAATAATGAAATCCCTACTAATGGAGATAACAGAAGAACATCTAGAAAAGGAAAATATAATAATGAATAGTCAGCATGGATTGCAAAAGGGAAAATCGTGAATGACAAACCTTATAGAATTTTTTGAGGAGGTAATGGAGAGGCTAGACAATGATAATGTATTATTATTTAATGTATTAATTTATCTGGATTTTCAAAAGGCCTTCCGTAAGGTGGCCCGTAATAAACTAATGAATAAAGTCAGAGAATGTGGAGGCAGGGCTTAAATGACAGACAGGATTGCTAACTGGCTTCAAAACAGAAAGCAGAGAGTGGGAGCAAAGGGGAGTTATCCAGAGTGGCAGAAGGTGGGAAGTGGTTTTCCACAAGGATCAGTGTTGGGACCACTGCTATTCACAATTTACATTAATGATTTGGACTTTGGAATTTCTAAAGTTGTGGAAGACACCAAATTGGGTGGGGGATAGTCAATACTGAGGACAATTGCAACAAATTAAAGAAGGACATTAATAAACTTACAGAATGGGTAAATAATTGGCAAATGAAGTTCAACACAGATAAATTTGAGATAGTATATTTTGGTAGGGAGCAGAAGGAGGACACTTTCTGTAACAATCTGTAACCTCATGGCCCGTCATATCCCCCACTCTATCATTACCATCAAGCCGGAGGATCAACCGTGGTTCAATGAAGAGTGCAGGACGGCATGCCAGGAGCACCACCAGGCATACCTCAAAATGAGGTGTCAACCTGGTGAAGCTACAACCCAGGACTACATGCGTGCTGAACAGCGTAAGCAGCATGCGATAGGCATGGTTAAGCGATCCCACAACCAACGGATCAGACCTAAGTTCTGCAGTCCTGCCACAGCCAGTCGTGAATGGTGGTGGACAATTAAACAACTAACAGGAAGAGGAAGCTCCACAAATATCCCAATCCTCAATAATGGGGGAGCCCAGCACATCAGTGCGAAAGATAAGGCTGAAGCATTTGCAACAATCTTCAGCCAAACGTGCCGAGTGGATGATACATCCTGGCCTCCTCCTGAGGTCCCCAGCATCACACATGCCAGTCTTCAGCCAATTCGATTCACTCCACGTGATATCAAAAAATGGCTGAAGGCACTGGATACTGCAAATGCTATGGGCCCTGACAACATTCCAGCAATAGTACTGAAGACCTGTGCTCCAGAATTTGCCACGCCCCTAGCCAAGCTGTTCCAGTACAGCTACAACACTGGCATCTACCCAGCAATGTGGAAAATTGCCCAGGTATGTCCTGTACACAAAAAGCAGGACAAGTCCAATCCGGCCAATTACCGCCCCATCAGTCTACTCTCAATCATCAGTAAAGTGATGGAAGGTGTCATCAACAGTGCCATCAAGCAGCACTTGCTTAGCAATAACCTGCTCAGTGACACTCAGTTTGGGTTCTGCCAGGGCCACCCAGCTCCTGACCTCAATACAGCCTTGGTTCTAACATGGACAAAAGAGCTGAACTCTAGAGGTGAGGTGAGATTGACTTCCCTTGAGATCAAGGCAGCATTTGACCGAGTATGGCATCGAGGAGCCCTAGCAAAACTGGAGTCAATAGGAATCAGGGGCAAAACTCTTCGCTGGTTGGAGTCATACCTAATGCAAAGGAAGATGGTTGTGGTTGTTGGTGGTCAATCATCCCAGCTCCAGAACATCACTGCCGGAGTTCCTCAGGGTAGTGTCCTAGGCCCAACCATCTTCAGTAACTCACCTTCTGACTCCCCAAAGTCTGTCCACCATCTGCAAGGCACAAGTCAGGAGTGTGATGGAATACTCTCCACTTGCCTGGATGCACGCTGCTTCAACAACACGCAAGAAGCTTGCTACCATCCAGGACAAAGCAGCCCGCTTGATTGGCACCCCATCCATAAACATTCACTCCCTCCACCATCGACGCACAGTGGCAGCAGTGTGTACCATTTACAAGATGCACTGCAGCAATGCACCAAGGCTCCTTCGACAGCACCTTCCAAACCCGCAACCTCTACCACCTAAAAGCACAAGGGCAGCAGATGTGTGGGAACACCACCACCAAGTTCCCCTCCAAGCCACTCAACATCCTGACTTGGAACTATATCGCCGTTCCTTCACTGTTGCTGGGTCAAAATCCTGGAACTCCCATCCTAACAGCTCTGTGGGTGTACCTACTCCACATGGACTGCAGCGGTTCATCACCAACTTCTCAAGGACAATTAGGGATGAGCAATGAATGCTGACCTAGCCAACAACACCCACATCCCATGAATGAATAAAAAATAAATAAAACTTGGAAGGTATGAGTCTAGGTGGGGTAGAGGAACAAAAGGATCCCGGAGTACAAATACACCAAACATTAAAAGTTGTGCCACAGGCTTAACAAGCAAAAAAAGCAAACAAAGCACTAGGCTTTATTTCTAGAGCGATAGAATTGAAAAGTAGGTGAGTTATGTTAAACCTGTATTGAATCTTGCTTAGACCACTCTTCGAGTACTGCATGCAGTTCTGGTTGTCACATTATAAAAAGGATATAGAGGCACTGGAGAGGGTGCGGAGAAGATTTACAAGGATGATACCAGAAATGTGAAGGTATACGTATTAGGAATGATGGGTTTTTGTCCAGGTTCATCTGAGCAGCTCCATTACGCAGGACCCAGTGCTCCAAGGGATGTTCCCATGGATGCACACCTAGATAAACATCAACTGCTGCTGGAGGATCATCAGTCCGGTGAAAGACACACTTTGGTCTGCCCAAAACCTACTGCTCTTCTAGTGCAATGAGCTGTCCGCGACTGCCTATTACAGACTGGCACATTCCAAGGTCCAGGACTACATGCAGAGGGATGCACTAAAGCTCGGAGCAGCCGCTGCAAAGGCTCAATGGGAAAGGCCACTGTTTTAGGCCCCCCTCCCAATAGCCCACAGAGGGGCTGGAACCCCTGTAAAACCCCTCAGGCTCTATGCACCAGAGAATGTTTTTTGGTATGTAATTCAAATGTACATTGTAAATATAACCTGAAATGGCAAGGGTAGTGAGGCACCTAAGGTACAAGAACACAAGAAATAAGAGAAGTAGACCATATGGCCCATCGAGCCTGCTCTGCCATTCAATATGATCATGGCTCATCTTGGGCTTCACTTCCACTTTCCTGCCCGCTCCCCATAACCCCATATGTACTGTATTGAAAGAAACTGACCTTTATAGCACTTTCTGAAATGTCCAGTTTGAATTATTTTGTAATGTATTTTTTAAAATCTTCTGAATAAAGTATATTTTTGGGAAAAATGAACAGGTTGGGTCTCTTTTCTCTTGAGAAAAAAATTGCTGAGGGGTGACCTAATAAAGGGCTTTGATAGAGTGGATACAGCGAGAATGTTTCCACTTGTGGGAAAGAGCATAATAGAATCGATCAATATAAGGTAGTCACCAAGAAATTTGATAGGGAATTCAGAAGAAATTTCTTTACCCAAGGAGAGAATGTGGAACTCGCTACCACAGGGAGTGGTAGGTGAGTGTCCCATCACCCTCTCTGTTACCTCATCAAAAAACTCAATCAAGTTAGTTAAGCATGATTTATTTTTTTAACAAATCCATGCTGGCTTTCTATAATTAATCCACACTTGTCCAAGTGACAGTTAATTTTGTCCTGGATTGTTGTTTCTAAAAGCTCTCCCTCCATCGAGGTTAAACTGACTGGTCTGTCGTTTCTGGGTTTATCTTTACACCCTTTTTGAACAAGGGTGTAACATTTGCAATTCTCCAATCCTCTGGCACCACCCCGAAGTTTAAGAAGGTTTGGAATATTTTGGCCTGTGCCTCTGCAATTTTCACCCTTACTTCCCTCAGCTTCCTCGGATGCATCCCATCTGGTCCCAGTGTCTTATCAACTTTAAGTGCAGCCAGCCTTTCTAATACCTCCTCTTTATCAATTTTTAGCCCATCCAGTATCTCAACTACCTCCTTTTTCATTATGACTTGGGCAACATCTTCTTCCTTGGTAAAGACAGATTCATAGTTCTCTTTCAGTACTCTCAGTCATGCCCACTGCCTCCATGCGCATGTTTCCTTTTTGGTCCTTTTTCAGCCCCACCCCTCCTCTTGCTACCAGTTTACTATTTATATGCCGATAGCGAGGTGGGAGATCCTAGGAGAAAGAGTAAGTGAAGGAGAATAAGTCAGAAAAGGAAAGAAATAACAGAGCAAAAATAAGAGAGAGAGATTCCATAAAGTCACCAGCCATCCAGTGTTTGAGGGCAGTGCCAAGAAATTTTTAACATGTAAACTGGATATCAAAAAGCGGTTAAAATAGAAACTTGTTTCATAGATTAATACACTGAAGGCCTTCCAAGGCTTATCAATCTGTATCCAAACAAAAGTTAAGGGAATTTGTACCCCAGCAAGAGTGACTGCCATAAGAAGAGGAGGATGAAAGGGGAATTAGAAGAGATCTTTTTTGTTCCCTTTCTATTTTCTGACCATTTTCCTCCCCTTCTGTCCTGAAGATGCTGCCTGTTACCGGGTGCAGTTTTGTAGAGACTGGCAGCTCACCAATAGCTTTGCCAATATTCCATTTAGCATGTGAACCTAGACCTGGGGTTCTCAAATTCTAAACTAAATTCCAGACTTTTTATTTGGACTGCAGTTGAGAGCATTGCTGACCATCTGCTACCCCAGAATAAAACACTGCTGGCACTCTCAGACACTCATACTCACAGTGTAACTACTATATCACATCACTTTGTATGATGTGCAGCACTGTGTGTGGTACCTCGAGATTTATAAAAACAACGGAAAAATTTGATGGTTCATTTAACTTTCTCTTTCATTTCAGTATCGCCTAGATACCTTCACTGAATCCAGATCACCTGAATGGAAAAGTGAACCTTATCACAGTGAGTATGTCACATTTAGAGAAACCTAATTTCTCCTTAAACCTTTGTAGTAATATTGAGCACCAGATTATCACAATACCTAACTCACCATTGTAATTGTATCTGAAAGCCCAGTGTTCTTTTTCCTAAGTCCATTTGCAGTTCCTTAAGTGGCTCAACAAGTCTATCTAATGAGTAACTAAACCCCACAGATTAGAAAGGTCTTGGATGCAATCTTTGCCATTTGCTAAGTTAGCTGATCTCAGTAGGAGTGCTGTAATTGGCCTTAACGCCCCTGGATCAGGGAAGGAAAAGTGGCAATGAGGTCCCCTCTAGTCAAATAGCCTGCCGTTACTAATTGTTGAGGCCTACCTTGTTAGCAAGCTATTCAACTGGACAGGGCTTCATTATTATGAATAATGGTCACTTGAACAAATTAATGGAGAATGGCCAGTGCTAGGAAGGAATTAACACCTAAAGAAAGGGCCTGTGTACATGAATGAACATATCAAAATAAAATTACTCAGGTACTACTGCAGACTGCATAACCAAGTGAGGGCTTGAGTCTACTGGTGAGTTGCTATGCTTCAAATGGAAATGGTTGTGTATCTGTTGGTTCTATTTCTTTTGGAATCTGCCATGTTTACACTGCAGTTGTTGTTCACCTCATGCTGTGCACATTGATTGTTACATCTGTCTACATAACAACTGTCAGGGCTCATGACAATACATGAACTCCTTCGACATGTTTCTGAAAGAACCTGATAAGGTCCTGTGCAGCACCCATTCTTTTCAAATCTCTCTGTCCACACACAGCTGTTTAAAAGTTACGATCGTGAGCACTGCTTTTGTTTTCTGTCTTGGACCATTTCAGCATTCCTGGATTAGGGAGGGGAGCATTGGGCCAGGGTTGTTGGCTGCGATGAGCACTGCAGTTGAACTGTTTGTTGTTTCTCACTGATATAGACCATGGCTTTGTACAGCTGAAGCATAACCGACTCCCCTTTGTATTCCAGCCCCATTAAGCCTTTTCAATTGCTTATTGTCTTTTAATGATTCATATCCTTGAACTCCCAAATCTCTTTGCTCCTCTACAGTTTCTAGTTTCTCACCATTTAGAAAATACTCTGATTTATCTTTCTTGCGTCCAAAATAAACGAGCTCACATTTGCCCACATTCAGCTCCATCGGCCAGTTTTGACCACTCGCTTAATCTGTCTATATCCCTTTGCAATTTCGTATTCCCACCTGGATGGTTACTCCTATATTAGTGGCATCCAGAAACTTCAATATATTCCTTGATCCAAGTCATTAATAAATCTGTTGAAAGTTTGAGAACAGATCCCTGAAGACACCACTTGTTATATCACATCAATCAGAGTACCTACCCTTTATCCCCACTCTCTGGGCTGGATTCTATAGAGCGCTCGACATCGGGATCAATGGCGGGCGGGGGGTGGGGGGGGCGGTGGCATTAAGATGAATGTGGATGACGCCCGCCACAGACGTCGACAGGGCCTGGCCCCATATTGCTGGCGGCAGGGAGGCCTCATGGCAGCCCTCCCACCGCTTGGCGACGGGACCGCAATTTAAATATGTAAATAAATTACAATACCTGAATTAATTAATCTCCCGTCGCCTCCTAACGTCTCGCCACGACCTTCACCCTGGCGGCCGGCACTGCCTGGCCTTCAGATCCCCGTCCAGGGAAATGAGATGCAACAGTAGTGAGGAGGGGGGAGGATGTAAATTTCTCAGTGTGGTGGGGGGGGGCGGGAGCGGGGTCAAATTAGAGTCATGGGTGTAGGGGATGGTGGGAAGGGTTACAGTTTGAAATTTGTGCAGTTGACGGGGGTCCGGGGGGGGAGGTCAAGTAATTAATTTAATAGTTACTGGATGTGGGAGAGAGGGAAAAGATGTTTTTATTTATTTTCAATAACTCTTTCTTTAAATATTTAAATTTGCCAGTAGGGCTAACAGCTGACGCCATTGCCATGGATGGACAGCCTAACCCCTCCATGTGATTGTTCGCCAATTCTACCTACTGACCAATTTCCAACCCAGATCAAAAGAATTCAACCACATTAGTCCCGCATGACTTACACTTAAAGTCATGATGGCTGTCTCTGATCAGCTGATACTTGTTCAAGTGTTCAGTCACAACTGGGTTAAATCGCACAAGTGATGTTAAATTGACAGACCTGTAATTACCTGTTTTTTTCTCCAATTCTTTTTAAATAATGAAATAACATTAGCAAACTTCCAATCTAACAGCACGATTCTCGAAACAAGGTACAGACAATATTAGATAGCTAGGGCTACACTGACATGTGGAAGTGAGTTTTGTATTTAGGTTTGATTCTCAGGAAGCACGTGAATGAAAATCTATTTGTTTGCAGCTAGTACTCTGTGTAATGATTGAGATCACGTTAAGGTACATCATCATATCGCTTGTGATTGACATAATTCTGACACCTCGATCTTCCCCCGCAAAAGAAAAGCTCACATCGCATTTTCTTCACAAAGCTTTTATTCAGGCACTACTTGAATTCAGATTCCCAGAGCCTAGTGGCTGTGAGCAGGCTTCCTATGTTTGCACTGCTAAGCATGGCTTCTTTAACCCATGAGATCAACTAAGTATACAAACTTCCACTGGTGTCAAAAAGCTGGCAATGTAAACACTGGTGAGATTGCTCATATGCAGCAATCTCCTGGAGCCTGAGCTGAAACAGTGAGATTGTTAAAGCAGCAAAGGACAACACCTCATTAATTGTGATAAGAATATAAAGGTAATACTTTCCTCTCTCCTTTCTAGGTCAGATTGTTGATAATTATAGCTTTGGACCCCCTCCCCCTCCATGGGAAGTGGCAGTTGACATTCCAAAAATGTTTGAAAAGAGCAAAAAGAAAGTACAGGTGCCTCACACGGCGTCTGTAAAGGTATGGCAACTCGGAACAAAGGCCAGGCACTGTTTGGACTGACTGACCCAACAAATGTCAAGGGCTCGGTCAGGTTAAAGCTGACCCATGCTGTAAAATAAAGATGTAGGGCCACCAATGGGGAATTCATTCCCTGGCTCCAGAGGCAAAGTCACTGTAGCAACTAAGGCAAATGGCAGTCATGGGCAACATCTTGCGATTTTATTCTGGCCACAGGCATATAGCCTGGCACTGTGATTTGTATATTGTAAATCTACAGGAGCCTTCCTGTTACATAGGGGAAGGTTCATTGCCATACTTTAGTTAGCAATGGTACCTTAGCTTCTGATTGGGATAATTCCATAGTGGCATTTCAATTAAAGTGTTCTGAAACTATAAATCAGGAGTGATGTAAAATAGGCTGCCACTTTACTTTCTCTCATTTTACACTATCAAATTAGCTCCCTGGTGTCTCTACCATGGGTAAGAGCCCATGGGATCCAGGGCAATGTGGCAAATTGGATCCAAAATTGGCTTAGTGGCAGGAGGCAGAGGGTGATGGTCGAGGGTTGTTTTTGCGAGTGGAAGCCTGTGACCAGTGGTGTACCGCAGGGATCGGTGCTGGGACTCTTGCTGTTTGTAGTGTACATTAATGATTTAGACGTGAAAATAGGAGGTATGGTCAGTAAGTTCGCAGATGACATGAAAATTGGTGGTGTCGTAAATAGTGAGGACAATATAGATGGGCTGGTAAGATGGGCAGAGCAGTGGCAAATGGAATTTAATCCTGAGAAGTGTGAGGTGATGCATTTTGGGAGGACTACAAGGCAAGGGAATATACAATGGATGGTTTATCAGCCGAGGCATAGAATATAAGAGCAGGGAGGTTATGATGGAGCTGTATAAAACGCTAGTTAGGCCACAGCTGGAGAGCTGGTCGCCACACAATAGGAAGGATGTGATTGCACTGGAGAGGGTGCAGAGGAGATTCACCAAGATGTTGCCTGGGTTGGAGCATTTCAGCTATGAAGAGAGACTGGATAGACTAGGGTTGTTTTCCTTACAGCAGAGAAGGCTGAGGGAGGACCTGATTGAGGTATACAAAATTATGAGGGGCATAGATAGGGTAGAAGAGACTTTTTCCCTTAGCAGAGGTGTAAATAACCAGGGGGTATAGATTTAAGGTAAGGGGAAGGAGGTTTAGAGGGGATTTGAGGTAAAAAAACTTTCACGCAGAGGGTGGTTGGAATCTGAACACACTGCCTGAAGGGGTGGTAGAGGCAGGAACCCTCACAACATTTAAGAAGTAATTAGATGAGCATTTGAAATGCCGTAGCAAACAAGGCTACGGGCCAAGTGCTGGAAAATGGGATTAGAATAGATAGGTGCTTGATGGCTGGCACGGACTATGAACTTCCATTTTGAAGCTAGTGATAGGAGAACAGCCTCCATTTTAACACTGAGCATTAATAAAATGTTGAAAAGCCAAAGATCTTTCATCCGATTTTCATTGCACCAGTCTGGCTGGACATAGACCCAGTCAAAGGCCAGTTTCCAGCTCACTTTATCACCCAGGTCCTTTGGAGTAGTTTTTAAGAAGCCATTCAAACCTTTGATACTGTTGCTAAAGGAACAATAGACACCATATTGGACCAGCTAATCTAGCACAAACCATCCCTATTTTGAGAAACGATGCAGTCCTTTATATTATTTATGCCCAGTTTTCCCTTTGATTTCGCTCCTCCCTTACTCCTTTCTAGCAGGAAGTGGCTCATGTTGGGTATAGTCCCATGGGCACCAGCAAGCATGTTTCATGTCTGAGCCCAAATGTTAGGGAGCCTGAGAGTCACACCTCATCTAAGTGCAGACATATTATACGTAGCACACTGCGGTGCCTTCGGAAGATGAAAAGAAGGTCTTGCTTTCATTTGAGAAATTTCAGCAAATTTATCTTAACCAATTTGAGAGCTGGGAGGCAGCACTCACTTTGTTTGAATGTATTTTCTTTCAGGGCTGCCACAGATGCATGGCCATGGGTAAAGTCCCATGTGATAAGTGTGCTCAAACAGGACGGGTAAGTAAACAAAGAATAAACTCGCATTTATGTAGAACCTTTCACATCCTCAGAGCATCCCAAAGTGCTTCACCTTTTGAAGTGCAGTCACTGTTATATGTAGGCAAATAAACCAGCCAATTTATGTCCAGCGAGGTCCCACAAATGTCAATGAGACGAATGCTCCTTTATAATGTAAAGCTATTTTGGAGATGTGCGTTGAGGAATAAATGTTGGTTAAGACACTGGGAGAACTCCACTGCTCTTATTTGAATATTGCCATGGGAACCTTTATGCCACGTTGAGAGGTGGTCAGGGCCTCAGTTTAACATCTCATCTGAAATACGACATTGCAGCACTCCCTCAGTACTGCACTCAAGTGTGCTCAGGTCCTTCAGTGGGGTTAGAATCCATCACCATCTGACTCAGTGATGAGAGTTACTACACAGCTCCTCGCAAATACCAGGAGCACATATTACCAAATTCTGCACTCCCAGCTGCAATTTTACATCCACTCACATAAAATGGCAAACTGCATGTGTGCAATTTTGGAACATGCACTGCAATGTGTGTGTGCGTGCGTGTGTGTTTATGGATACCGAGTGAGGTCAGGATTGGGTTTGGGTTTAAAAACAAGAAATGCTGGAACCACTCAGCAAGTCTGGCAGCATCTGTGGAAAGAGAAGCAGAGTTAACGTTCCGATGAAGGGTCACTGACCCGAAACGTTAACTCTGCTTCTCTTTCCACAGATGCTGCCAGACCTGCTGAGTGGTTCCAGCATTTCTTGTTTTTATTTCAGATTTCCAGCATCCGCAGTATTTTGCTTTTATTTTTGGGTTTGGGTTTACCTTGCGGTAAAATAGCCTGCCAATACCCATTGTCGAAGCTTCTATGTGCAGTATGGCCAATTGGCCAAAGCGATGGAGGGTGCCAGGCACCTGTTATACCATACCCCAACAATAGCCAGCAATTTCAGGTGTTAATGGGGTACCAGCAGCCTCAAAATAGGGTTGGTAGTCTCACTGCCCCATTAAAAGGGGCTCACCTCTTGGTGTCCAAAGCATGCAATAGACGCCTTTTAATATTGAAATCGGGATCCAATGACATAAGTAGGACCCTGATTGCCATTTTAAGAAGGAACTGGTGATGACAGAGAAGAGGGTCAGGAGTTCCGAGACCCAAAAAAAGTATAGGCCACTGGTCCACTCTCCACAATCGCGACTCCCAATCCTGGTGACAGCAATATCCTGCTTTCCTTTGCCAAATCTGGCACTCTGTGATGCAGTGGCTATGTGGTGTCCTGCAGCTTGCCTGGCCAATGTACATGAGATCAGAGCCTTAAAATCACAGTATGGGGAATAGGATGGAAAGCCACTGGGATGGGTGGGCGACCAGCTCGCTCAGCCACCCAATAGCCCCAGTGGTCTCCATTGAGCCGAGTATGAAGGTGGGAGTACTTCACCTGGTCCCACAGAGCAGTCGCTTTTTAAGCAAAGTTGTTAGGTCATCAGTCTCCATGTCCAAGTGTATTAGGTGTTAATTTTGTGAAATATATTAAAGTAACACTGAGCCATTTTGTACCTACAGGTGAAATGCTGGGTTTGTTCTGGTAAAGGATCTCGATTTGGTGGTGATGACAGATGTAATCATTGTATGGGCAGTGGGATAGAAAGGTAAGGATGTAGCTTTGGGGTCTTAAGAATGCAACAATCGAGGTCACAGCACAGAGCTGGTTATTAATTGTATATTAATTGTGTTTAATTGTATGCAGGGGTCGCATTAACTGGGGATTCACTTGTGCCCCTATAAATAGAAACATAGAAAATAGCAGGAGTAGGCCATTCGGCCCTTCGAGCCTGCTCCGCCATTCATTATGATCATGGCTGATCATCCAACTCAGTAACCTGTTCCCACTTTCCCCCCATATCCTTTGATCCCTTTCGCCCCAAGAGCTATATCTAACTCCTTCTTGAAAACATACAATGTTTTGGCTTCAACTGCTTTCTGTGGTAGCCAATTTCACAGGCTCCCCACTCTCTGGGTGAAGTAATTTCTCCTCATCTCAGTCCTGAAAGGTATACCCCGTATCCTTAGACTATGACCCCTGGTTCTGCACTCCCCCATCATCGGGAGCATCCTTCCTGCATCTACCCTGTCAAGTCCTGTTAGAATTTTATAGGTTTCTATGAGTTCCCGCACACTCTTCTGAACTCCAGAGAATATAATCCTAACCGACTCACTCCTCATACATCAGTCCCGCCATCCCAGGAATCAGTCTGGTAAACCTTCGCTGCACTCCCTCTATAGCAAGAATATCCTTCCTCAGATAAGGAGACCAAAACTGCACACAATATTCCAGGTGCTGCCTCACCAAGGCCCTGTATAATTGCAGCAAGACATCCCTGCTGCTGTACTCGAATCCTCTCGCTATGAAGGCCAATATACCATTTGCCTTTTTTACCCCCTGTTGCACCTGCATGTTTACCTTCAGCGACTTGTGTACGAGAGCATCCTGGTCTTGTTGCAAAATCCCCTCTCTCAGTTTATAGCCATTCAGATAATAATCTGCCTTCCTGTTTTTGCTACCAAAGTAGATAACCTCACATTTAACCACATTTTACTGCATCTGCCATGCATTCACCCACTCACTCAACTTGTCCAAATCACCCTGAAGCCTCTCTGCATCCTCCTCACAACTCACCCTCCCACCCAGTTTTGTGTCATCTGCAAATTTGGAGATATTACATTTAGTTCCCTCATCTAAATCATTAATATATATTGTGAATAGCTGGGGTCCGAGCACCAATCCCTGTGGTACCCCACTAGTCACTGCCTGCCATTCGGAAAAAGACCCGTTTATTCCTACTCATTGTTTCCTGTCTCCCAACCAATTTTCTATCCATCGCAATACACTACCCCCAATCCCATGCTCTTTAATTTTACATGCTAATCTCTTATGTGGGACTTTGTCGAAAGCATTCTGAAAGTCCAAATAAACCACATCCACTGGCTGTCCCTCATCAACTCTACTAGTTACATCCTCAAAGAATTCTTGTAGATTTGTCAAGCATGATGCCCCTTTCTTAAATCCATGCTGACTCTGTCCGATTCTACCACTGTTCTCCAAGTGCCCTGCTATAAAATCTTTGATAATGGACTCTAGAATTTTCCCCACTACCGACGTAAGGCTGACTGGTCTATAATTCCTTGTTTTCTCTCTACCTCCCTTTTTAAATAATGGGGTTACATTAGCTACCCTCTAATCTGTAGGAACTGTTACAGAGTCTATAGAATCTTGGAAGATGACCACCAATGCATCCACTATTTCTAGGGCCACTTTCTTAAGTACTCTGGGATGCATAGCATCAGGCCCTGGGGATTTATCAGCCTTCAATCCCATCAATTTTTCCAACACCATTTCTCTACTAATACTGATTTCCTTCAGTTCCTCCCTCTCACTAAACCCTGTGTTCCCCAACATTTCTGGTATGAGATTTGTGTCCTCCTTTGTGAAGACAGAACCAAAGTATGCATTTAGTTGGTCAGCCATTTCTTTGTTCCCCATAATAAATTCCCCTGTTTCTGACTGTAAGGGACCTACATTGTAGGAGATGAGCTTCTGACCTCATATTTGTGCCTTCACTAAGACCACATATTTCCACCTCCGTAATATCGCTTGACTTCAATCCATCTCAGCTCATTTGCTGCTGAAACCCTCATTCATGCCTCCATTACCTCTAGACTTGACTTGGCTGGTCTCCCACATTCTACTCTCCATAAACTTGAGGTCATCCAAAACTCTGCTGCTCGTTATCTTTGTTGCCCCCCAAGGATTTATTCTTGGTCCCCTCCTATTTCTCATTTACATGCTGCAGCTCGGCAACAACATCCGAAAGCACAGCGTTAGTTTTCACACATATGCTGACAACACCCTCATCAGCAATCTCTCAACTTCTCCACTGTTGCTATATTATCAGACTTCTTATCCAACATCCAGTACTGGATGAGCAGAAATTTCCTCCAATTAAATATTGAGAAGACTGAAGCCATTGTTCCTGCTCCAAACTCTGTTCTCTAGCTACTGTCTCCATCCCCCTCACTGGCAACAGTCTGAAAGCAAGCCAATCTGTTCTCAACCTCGGTGTCATATTTGACCCCAAGATAAGCTTTCAACCTCATATTCATGCTAAGGCTGGCTAGTTCCACCTCCATAACATCACCCAACTTTGCCCCCATCTCAGCTCTTCTGCTGCTGAAACCCACATTCATACCTTTGTTACCTCTCGACTTAACTACTCCAACACACTCCAGGCTGGTCTCCCACATTTTTTTAGATTAGATTAGATTAGATTAGAGATACAGCACTGAAACAGGCCCTTCGGCCCACCGAGTCTGTGCCGAACATCAACCACCCATTTATACTAATCCTACACTAATCTCATATTCATATTCCAACCAAACATCCCCACCTGTCCCTATATTTCCCTACCACCTACCTATACTAGTGACAATTTATAATGGCCAATTTACCTATCAACCTGCAAGTCTTTTGGCTTGTGGGAGGAAACCGGAGCACCCGGAGAAAACCCACGCAGACACAGGGAGAACTTGCAAACTCCACACAGGCAGTACCCAGAATCGAACCCGGGTCCCTGGAGCTGTGAGGCTGCGGTGCTAACCACATTCTACTCTCTGTAAACTTGATGTCATCCGAACTCTGCTGCCCGTGTCTTAACTCCCACCAAGTCCTGTTCCTCTATCACCCCTGTGCTCGCTGACCTACATTGGCTTCCAGTCAAGCAATGTCTTGATTTTAAAATTCTCATCCTTTTTTTCAAATCCTTCCATGGCCTCACCCCTCCTTATCTCTGTAATCTCCTCCAGCCCTAAAACCTCTCCAAGTTATCTGCATTCTTCTAATTCTGGCATCTTGTACATCCCTGATTTTAATCACTCCATCTTCAGTTGCCTATGCTCCCAGGTTTGGAATACCCTCCCTACACCTTTCTGTCTCTCCACCTCACTTTCCTCCTTTAAGACACTCCTTAAAACCTACCTTTTTTACCAAGCTTTTGGTCATCTGACCTCATTTCTCCTTTTGTGGCTTTGTGTCATACTTTGTTTTGTAATGCTCTTGTAAAGCACCTTAGGATGTTTTATTATGTTAAAGGTGTTATATAAATATAAGTTGTCGTTGAACAGATTGAAACTGTGTAGTCTGCATCTCTGTAAATAAGTGCTTATAAAAGTGTGTAAAGATTGACTCCAGTTCTATCCTTCACCACCTAGCTTTCAGGAATATAACACTGATGATTCTTTCTGTCTGGTAGAAAGCTGAAATTTTATATCTCTTTTGTACTGCTCATGATGATCTTTCCTTTCATGTTGTGACCAAATTTGCAGTGAGACCCTTGGAAACAGCTGATTTTTAAAAATTCATTCACAGGATGTGAGCATCGCTGGCTAGGCCAGCATTTATTGCCTATCCCTAATTGTCCTTGAGAAGGTGGTGGTGAGCTGCCTTCTTGAACCGTTGCAGTCCATGACAGCCAGGGCTGCACATCATCACCGAAACAATATATAATGACATTTTGGCTGATAAATCTTATTGAGGGCCAATGTTCTCTGATATTGTGTTTAGTACTGGTTGCTCAGTTGATAGTAGGATATTCTGTTCCTATTAGTTGTGCTGAATTTGAACTGGAGAGACATTAAAACAGTGATACCTATGACAAAGGCACCCCACCCTGTTTATCTGTGCTCACAGGCAGAATTTCTGTTCCAGGAACCTTTGGGTATTCATTTGCAATTGCGCGATGCTGACTAAAGCCATATTCAGACTGTATAATCTGCTCTTATTACTCTCCAGTTCTACCAATTAGGAGGCAGGGTTACCTGACCTCCACAGAAAGAGAAAAGGATCCTATTAGAATAGAACTAATTCCCCATAGCTTTCTTTTCTTCCCATCCTATAAGAAAGTGTCTGGCCTTCAACTGGTGACTGCTTGCAGTGGCATGATTGAAATTAGTATGTGAAGAATTGCAGGCACAGACCCAGGCCCCAGTGCTCTGAGTTGTAATGTGCTCAAGCAAAACTTGCAAAGCGCAGCAAAATATTGCACTACTATAGCTCCTGAAGTTCAACAAGAAATAAAATGCATCATGAAGTCCAGTGAAATATAATGAACAATATGGATGCATCAATACTATGCCTCAAATTGTTGGTTTACTGGAATTAATTCAATATTTAATAAACAAGCAGGTAATATATAGTCAATTATATGGCCAATCAGGTGTCAAATAGCAGAAGGGATATCAAGCTGGCTACAACACAGAAAGCAGAGAGTAGGGATTAAAAGGTAGTTTACTCACATTGACAAATAGTGGGAAGTGGTGTTTCATAAGGATCAGAGCTGGGATCATTGTTGTTCACCATTTACATAAATGATTTGGACTCGGGAATCGGAAATACAATTTCTAAATTTGAGGATGACACCAAATTGGGGTGGGGGGGGTGTGGTGCAGATAATACAGAGGAGGACAGTGATAAAATTCAGGGAGACATTAATAAACTTTTGTGACGGGTACACCTATATTGGGCGAATTACGCCAAAAAAAGCGCAATCAAGCGAAAACGCCAGATATATATATATCAGAAGTTTCTGATTTTCCCTTAGCTGTAAATCCTGCTCTGGATATGGCTGTCAGACATGCAATGTATGCCAGGGCCGAGGACAGCTGTTTTTCTACATTCAATTGACAGTAAAATGGTGAGTTCTGTTTTTGTTTCTTAAGTAGAAATTGAATTGTTCAGTCTGCCATATTTGCTAGCCATACTGCACATCTCATCAAAATTTCAAATGCGTTCACCAAATAAAGGGTGACAGGATTTGACCCAAAGACAACTAAAACTATGTGCATATTTTCAGTATTAATTTGGCTCCCTCACCCCAACCCCAAGCTCCCAGAAAGCTTATCTGGTGAGTAGCTTGCCAATCTGACAAGTAAGGTTGGAATCATGCTGGGAGCACAACAGCTGGCGATAGTGCCCTTCATTGGGGAAGAGTAAAATTGGGCAGGGCTCATTCTCCTGATTGTTCTCCAGCACCCGCTGCTGGAAATATGCATGTTTCAATGCTGGGTGAGGAGAGGATCCAACTCCACTCTGGTTAAATAAGCCACATACTCTTACTGTGAAGGTTTAAACAAGAATAATGGCCACTTAGGAAAGCTACGAAAGGATGACTGATGCCGTTGAAACCAAGACACAGCAAGTAGTTGGCATCATCAGAAGGGGGGGGCGGGGGGGAAGAGAAAGTATCGAGGGAAATATAGACATATTTTGGCTCAAATTCCACATGTTTCTCATGATGAGCTGGATGATGTGCTTATTTACTGCATGCAGTGCAAAGTGCATTATTATATAGAAATGAGCAGTGTTTACACTTTGATTTCTGACAGTTCTAATGAATGGTCACTGACCTGAAACATTAACTCTGCTTCTCTCTCCACAGATGTTGCCGGACCTGCTGAGTATTTCCAGCATTTCATGTTTTTATTTCAGATTTCCAGCATCTGCAATATTTTGCTTTTATTTACATTTTGATTGCCCTTTCTTAAAAGATATAAAGGAACTACCTAAAGAAAAGCTGTCTGGTCTTAAAGGGATAAGGCCATTGTTCCACCTTAAAACCACAAAATGTAACTGAAACAGATAGTATCCAATCCTTACTCAACTGCCCCGTGTGGGAAGCTACTCTGTATAGGCACATCCTGAGATCATTTAGAGGTGACTTGCTGCTGCTGAGAGAAGGTTGTCTAGATTGGCAGCTGCTTGTAAATCAGTGGTTCCTTTCCTCTGAGAGGTCAAGTTACAGTAAGCAGCAACCAGCAAGAAATGAGTGACTTTCACTCTTTTAGATATTTTTTCTTCAGATTGCTCAATTCTGATTTGATGTGGTTTCATTATTATGACATTTCAGCCAATCAGGTGTAAGTGCAACATACACTTTCCGTGTGTGGCTTCTCTTCCAGCTCCACACCGTTACCTTAGGTGTCCCCCAAGAATTTATCCTCAGCCCCCTCCTATTTCTCATCCACGTGCTGCCCCTTGGCGACATCAACTGAAAACACATCAGTTGCCACATGTACACTGATGACAGCCAGCTCTACCTCACCATCACCTCTCCTGCCTGCCTCTAAATTATCAGACTGTTTGTCCGACATACGGTACTGGATAAGCAGAAATTTCCTCCAGTTAAATATTAGGAAGACTGAAGCCATTCTCTTTGGTCCCCACTACAACCTCCATTCCCAAGCCATGGACTCCATCCCTCTTCCTGCCAACTGTCTGAGGTTGAACCAAACTTTTGGCATCGTTGGCGTCATATCTGACCCGGAGATGAGCTTCTGACCACATTTCTATGCCACCACTAAGGCTGCTTATTACCACCTTCATAACATCATGCAAATCCGCCCCACCTCAGCTTACCTGTTGCTGAAATCCTCATTCATGCCCTTGTTACCGCGAGACTTGACTATTCTAATGTACTCCTGGCCCAAGCTCCCACTATCTACCCCAGCCTCACTTGGTCATAACAAAGGGCTTACTGAAGATGAGATACCCATTGAATGCTATGTCGATAATCATTCCTTGTGGGATAATGTACATTCTACATAACCAAAAGGTTATGGATTGACCTTGCAGGATTGAAACAAATGCTGGAGAGAAAGGAAATCTCCAAAATTAAATGGGTACATGCAAGTCATCAATTATCAGATTATTTTACAAAAAGAAATGCTTGTACAAAGAAATTGTTAGGGATGCTAGAGGAGTGGTGTTTCACAATGTAATGCATGGTACAGAATAATGAATTTATTTTGATTTGTTTTGAAATGTTTGTGCATGTTAAACTCTAATTTAATTTAAAGAAAAAGAGTGGAATCTGTTAATTGTGTTTAATCATATGTTGGTGGAGGGTGTTAATTAGGGTCTTACTTGAGTATATATAAGGAGGCACTTACTGAAACTGGGGAAAAGTTTGAGTGAGGAGCTGCATGTTTGTAATCTTTTTGCTTGTAAAGATAGGCTCCAGCATAATCCTTCAACTGCAAGCTTTCTGGAGTATAACAGTGAGAAGACTAGGTTGAAACAGTGGAACAGAGGGAGAGAAAAAGAGGGAAACAGACAAAGAAAGAGCGAGAGGAACAGAGATAAACCAAGAGAGCGATTGAGAGAGAAAGAGGGAGATGTTATAGAGAGAGGAGGAAGAGGGGTGGAATAGAGACATTGAAAGGAAAAGTGACTGGGTAAGAACGGGAGAGAGACCCTGGGTATAGTTACTGAGAAACTAGGGGAGAGCGAGAGAGAAGGTAGGAAAGGAACTGACTCCGAGAAAGAAGAGACTGGGGAGAGGGAGCTAGGGAGAGAAACTTGGGAGAGAAAATGATAGAGAGATTGGAACAGATGGAGAGAGAGAAAGAGACAAAGAGATTGGGACAGATGGAGAAAGAGAGAAAGAAACAGAGATTGGGAAAGATGGAGAGAGCGAAAGAGACAGAGATTGGGACAGATGGAGCGAGAGAAAGAGACAAAGAGATTGGGACAAATGAAGAGAGCGAAAGAGACAGAGATTGGGACAAATGGAGAGAAAGAGACAGAGATTGGGACAAATGGAGAGAAAGAGACAGAGAGATTGGGACAGATGGAGAGTGGAAGAACAATCTGATACAGTGAACCCCACAGTCCATGCCCAGTTACTAGTAATGGGATGTTATCCTGAGAGACAGAACAGAAGAAAGAGAGAGAAAGAAGAAACAAAATAGAGTTTGAGAAATAGAGAAAGACAGAGAGAGAGAAAGAGCCACCGACGGAGAGAGAGAGAGAGAGAGAGAGAGGAAGTGAGTGGAAGACAGAGACAGGCAGAGAGATGGGAAAGAGAGAACATGAGAGGGAGAGAGTCGAAGAGAACCAGAGAGACAGAGAGAGAGGCAGAGATACAGAGACAGGGAGTGAGACAGATGGACAGAAGAGGAAGACAAGTATATGGAGGTTGTGCTGAGAGAGAGTCAGCACAAGCTGCTGCTATGTGTCACTGAATGTTTTGATGAAGTGTGTGGTATGTGGAGACTTCCCCCAGTGTGTCAATTAATAGAAGGAGCAGTACAGTGAATAATAATGTTGAACTGGGTGCTTTAGTTACACTGACAGTACCTAAAAGCTGAGTTCCCACTCAGCACCTGGGAGAGTTGCAATGCTGTGGGAAATTCAGAAACAATCTTCAGTGATAGAGAGAACAAGACAGAGAGTGAGAGACAGGAAGAAAGAGAGAGCAAGACAGAGAGCGAGATGGGTGCGATGCTGGCTAGTTTCACCATCCAAGCAAAGCAGCAAAGCCATCTCCATGGTAAGTGTATTTATGTATGTAGTGCACACAAGTGCAGAGCATGGGAGTGATTCTCCAAGCCTGTAATTCTTTGTGCTACTGTCAACTTGCTTTTTTCCCAAAGTGGCTCAGCGACATATCTCATCCATATTGTCAAATACCTGGTAGTATTACACAGGTGTAGGGTGGGAGCAGCCTAAAGTGTACACAGGCACAGACTGGCTAATTCCTGCATCTTGAAGAGGATGAGGGAACATTCTGCTGTTTCCCACTAGATGGGCTTGAAGATTCGGAAGTGCTAAGGGAACTCTTTCCCTCTCTGCCTGTGCCCTCAGCACACCTCCAGTGAGATCGCTGGGAGACAATGAGGGAGCAGACTGCAAATAACAGAGTTTGCCCAGAGTATAAGGTGTCAGTGTGGCTCAGATGTTAATGCTCTGCTCCCTGAGTCAGACAGTTTGGGTTCAAGTCCCTCTCCAATGGCTTAAGCACATAGCCTAGGCTGACACAACAGTTCAGTATTGATGACATGAAGCACTGCCAGGCATGCTGTCTTTCAGATGAGATATTAAACCGAAGCCTGCAGTATAAGGGTATCAAAGGGTTAATCTTGAGAGAACGTAAATATTACTGCCCACCAGGATGAGGTAAGAGATCATGTGGGAGAGACCCGAGAACAGTTACAGCGTGGCTTTTGAAGGAGACACACAGGCTAGTGTGGAGTGTATATAGTTACTATCCAATAAAGATTAATAGTACAGTCTAAGAACCTCTCTGGCTAGACTCTATACGGTGACAGAGTAAAGAACCAAATATATAATATGGTGAACAGCGCTGGGATCGAAGTCCTACGCTCAGGAGAAAATTTGCAACAACAATCATCCTTCAGAGAGAAGAAACTTTAAAACAAGTAGCTGAAAAGAGGAAAATAAACTACAGACCTGAGAAAAGCGCCACAGAACGGAAGTGTGGCTGAAATGCAAGCGATCGGGTGAGTCATTGTGCCGCGTTCAAGAAATCCTGGTTAAAAAAAATCTTGAAGAGCTTAAAAATTAATTTTCAAAAGGCTCCATGTGAGAGAGAAAGAAAAAAGGGGAAAACCCTGAAACGCACACGAACTGAAAAAAAGTCAGATAGTGAAGAAAAAATGCACAAGAAACCCTGAACACAGCAGATTCTCCATTAATACGGCTAAGCTGAAGAGAAAAAAATCATGGTCAGTCAAGCAAAAAAATCAATTAAAAAATCTCAGCAAAAGGGAAACCCTGGAACTGTCCATTGAACAGTTGTGTCGATTCCATTAGGCAGCTGTGTAAACAAACACAGTGCACGACTGAAAGAAAGGGAAGTCCCTACCAGAAGCCTGAAAAGCAAACAGGAAACACTGTCAAGCACCTGTAACTCTCCATCAAAGCAAGTTAGCCTGAAAAAAGAGTTTCTGAAAGGGGGAACACTATGAAAAGTTTATAATTTTTAAAAATTGGATCAAAAAAATTGGGAATGCCAGAGAATTTCAAAACTCATGAGGGACCCAATCAGATTCAAAACTGGGAACTATGGAGGAAAAGGTTCCTCAGATATAGAACTGCATCAAAATTGGACAGCCGGTCTGAAACAGAGCAAGTGCATACATTATTATATTTAATTGGTGCTGGAGCTTATGATATAATAGCAAGACAAAGTATTGTTAAAAAAATCAGCCACATTTGACAAAGTCTTAAATGCTTGTGATTCCTGCTTCAATTGATGCCGCAATAACAGACGAATTATACGAGGTGAGAAAAAATCTTGGTACAGGGCTGAACAAAAGGCACCAGAAATAAAGGTAAATGGGGGGGGGGGGGGGGAGGGGGTGGGGAGAGTGAAAGACGCCTTTAAACCCTGCCAGCGATGTGATGCAGAAACTTCCCACAGCGTGAACAATGTCCCGCCAATGGAGAAGAATGCTCTTATTGCAGAAAAATAGGGCACTTCAGTAAGATGTGCTGAAATAAAACCTCGACTACTTCTAGCTCTAAAGGAAAATTAGTTTAGAATAGAGAGGTAAATGAAGCTGAGTTTGTGGGATCTTGCTGTGTGTAAAATGGCTGCCACATCTACCTACATAGCAAGAATTTCAAAGTATGTGAAGCCACTTCTGAAATATGATTGGGTGCTATAGAAATGCCAGTCTTACTCAAGGTTACGACCAGGTGAGCAATGTGTCTAGGGGTCTCTTGCTGCCTTCACCTGGTCTTATTGTAACTGGGTTTAATTTTTAAACACACTGTTTTGAGCTCCACTTTGTGTAAATCCTTGTTCACAATTTTCCAATTATAAGGCAAATAAATGAGCACAAACAGGCTTTCTTTGGTTTAAAGCAGAAAGAGGAAATTTATTTAAAAAACCATAAATTTGAACTCTAATACGGTTCACACCTACGGATACACAACACGCTCACGCTAGCATGCACACGCGATATAAACATGCAGGTAGGAATAGAAAAGAGCAGAAGAAAAGATAAGTAGAACAGTTTGAGGCAATATCGTGTTATTGTTTCTCAAACTCGCTGTAGTCCTTGATTGAAGATATGGTCTTGCGATTCGTTGGGGCCCAGTAATCTTCTTATAACTTTGTTCACATGGCAAACCCTTCTCTCTGAGTTTCACTTGTTTTCACAAGATTCAGTTCCATGGGAAGAGATGAAGGCAGGCAGACAGGACAGGCAGGAGACGAGATGTTCTCAGTTCCAGGAGAGGTCTTTACTCCATGAGCACGCGACTTTTCTGTCCTCAAATCCCTTTGTTGGGAGTTCAAAGTCAAAAACTCCCAGGTTGCCCAGCAGGTTAGGCATGTGACTAGCTCTTTATATGGAACAGTCTCTTCACATCCTTTGTTGGAGGTTCAACAGCCAGTTAGCCATGTGACTAAAACTGGTCTGACCACTTCTGGATATTGGAGGAAGAACTGCTGGATCCCCATTGTTTCAACATTGTCTGTTACCATGGAAATGTCTTTCCAGTCAGAGATTGTAATTTCTAAAGTTTTAATGTTCATGTGGTGAAATAATGTGTGCCTCAGTCTTGGCAGATGGGGTTTGCCTGACACCTCCACACCCGGGGAATGAAACGCGATTTGAAGAAAATGGCACATTTTATTACAGAGTTTGAGAGAAATATAAGATACAGAAAGAAAACCATGCATTTATCTCATTCATTTCCATTCATTTACTAGTCTCGAAGCTCATTAAGATGGTCTGTCTTTACTGTTTAAGGATGAGAAACCTAATGGTAGTGTTAGATGAAGAACGGTGGGAGGAGGCTCATGTGGAGCAAAACAATGACATAGACCAGTTGGGCTGAATGGCCTGTTTGTGTGCTGCCACCAGGGAGCAAGCAGTCCCCAGTATCGCATCCCCCATCCACCCCAACGAACAGTGAGGCCACTGAAATTTCAACCTCATCCATCCTGAAGTGGGTGTTTTGGGAGGAGAGGGAAGAAATGAGCACTGAGGCATGGGAGAAGGTATAGAGAAAAAAGAGGTGGGTGGATGTGGGCAGTAGTGTCCAGTGTGAAGAGTGACCTGTGGTGATCCTTGCTCTGTGTGGCAGTAGTGCCCAGTGTGTCGAGTGACCTGTGGTGATCACTGCTCTGTGTGGGAAGGGTCACTTGTGGGAGTAGCTTATAGGCCTCCTAACTAATGACGCTGTAGGACAAGGTATATAGGAAGAAATAATGGGGGCTTGAGAGAAAGGTATGGCGATAATCATGGGTAATTTTAATCTACAGATAGATTGGACAAATCAGATCGGCAAAGGTATTCTGGAGGATTAGTTCATGGAGTGTTTTCGGGACAGTTTCTTAGAGCAGCACATTCTAGAACCAACCAGAGAGCAGGCTATACTAGATCTAGTAATGTGTAACGAGACAGGATAGTAAACAGTGACCTCATAGTAAAGGCGCCCCTAAGTAGCAGTGATTACAACATGGTTGAATTTCACATTCAGTTTGAGGGTGAGAAGAGTGGATCTAAGACTAGTGTTTTAAACTTAAATAAGGGTAATTATGAGGGTTTGAAGACAGAGCTGGCTAAAGTAAACTGGGAAATTAGGTTAAGTGATAGGTCAGCAGAGATGCAGTGGCAGACATGTAAGGAGATATTTCATAACACTCAACAAAGATACATTCCAGTGAGAAAGACTCTAGGGGAAGGACCCTCCATCCGTGACTAACTAAGGAAGTTAAAGATAGTATCAAATTGAAAGAAAAAGTGTACAATTTAGTGAAGAGTATTGGCAGGTCAGAAGATTTGACAGAATATAAAGAGCAGCAAATCATGACTAAAAGAATAATGAGAGAGAAATTAGAGTACAAGAGAAAGCTAGCTAGAAATATAAAAACAGATAGTAAGAGTTTCTACAGGTATTTAAAAAGGAAAAGAGTAGGTAAAGTGAGTGTTGGTACTCTAGAGAGGGAGTCTGGGGAGTTAATAATAGAAAATAAGGAAATGGTGGAGGAATTGAACAGATTTTTTGCATCTGTCTTCACAGTACAGGATACAAATAACATCCCAGAAATAATTGTGAATCAAGAGTTGAAAGTGAGGGAGGAACCTAAAACTACCATCACCAGGGAAAGGGTACTGAGAAAATTATTAGAACTAAAAGGTCCTGATGGACTTCATCCTAGGGTCTGAAAAGAAGTGGCTGCTGAGATAGTGGATGCATTGGTTTTAATATTCCAAAATTCGCTACATTCTGGTAAGGTACCATCAGATTGGAAAATAGCAAATGTAACTCTGCTATTTAAGAAAGGAGAAAGACAGAAAGCAGGAAACTACAGGTGAATTAGCTTAACATCTATCATAGGGAAATGCTGGAATCTATTATTAAGGAGTTTATAACATGTCATTTAGAAAATCTCAATGCAATCAGGCAGAGTCAACATGGTTTTGTGAAAGGGAAATCATGTTTGACTAATTTATCAGAGTTCTTTGAGGATGTAACAAGCAACGTGGATAAAGGGGAACCTTTGGATGTGGTGTAGTTGGATTTCCAGAAGGCATTTGACAAGGTGCCACATCAAAGGTTACTAAACAAAATAAGAGACAAAGGTGTAAGTGTAATGTATTGGCATGGATAGAGGATCGGTTAGCTAACAGGAAGCAGAGAGTACACAGAAATGGGTCATTTTCAGGTTGGCACGATGTAACTAATGGGGTGTCACAAGGATCAGTGCTGGGGCATCAACTATTTACAAACTATATCAATGACTTGGATGAAGGGACAGAATGTATGGTTGCTAAGTTTGCTGATGACACAAAGATAGGTAGGAGAGTAAGTTGTGAAGAGGACATAAGGATTCTGCAAAGGGATATAGATAGGTTAAATGAATGGGCAAAGATTTGGCAGATGGAGTATAATGTGGGAAAGTGTGAACTTGTCCACTTTGGCTAGAAGAATAGAAAAGCAACATATTATTTAAATGGAGAGAGATTGAAGAACTCTGAGATGTAGAGGGAACTGGGTTCCTAGTACACAAAGCACAAAAACTTAGCATGCAGGTACAACAAGTGATTAAGAAGGCAAGTGCAAGGTTGTCATTTATTGCAAGGAATATAAAAGTAGAAATGTTTTGCTACAGTTGTACAAGGCATTCGTGAGACCACATCTAGAGTATTGTGTACAGTTTTGGTCTCCTTATTTAAAGGATAAAATTGCATTGGAAGCAGTTCAGAGAAGGTTCACTTGACTGATTCCTGGAATGAGAGAGTTATCTTATGAGGAAAGGTTGGGCAGGTTGGTTCTGTATTCATTGGAATTTAGAAGGATGAGAGGTGATCTTATTGAAACATATAAGATCCTGAGGGGACTCGACAGGGTGGATGTTGAAGTTCCCCTTGTGGGAGAGAGGAAAACTAGGGGGTCTCCCATTTAAGACAGAGATGGAGAAATTTTTTTCTCTCAGAGGGTTGTGAGTCTGTGGAACTCTCTTCCTTGGAGAGCAGTGGAGGCAGAGCCATTGAATGTTTTTAAGGCACAGGTAGACAGATCCTTGACAAACAAGGGAGTCAAAGGGTATCGGGGGTAGGCAGGAAAGTGGAGTTGAGTCCACAAACAGATCAGCCATGATCTTAAAGAATAGCGGAGCAGGCTTGAGGGGCCGAAAGGCCTACTTCTGCTCCTGGTTTGTATGCATATTCACACCTCACTGTAATGTTGTGCAGTGGTGACTTCACATTTAAGAAACCGTACCTTTAAAAGATCAGGCTACTGACACAAGTGATGACGTCATCAGACATATATAAGGAGAACCACTTTGAGAGCTCACACAGCACATTGCTCTAAAGAGAGCAGACACACACCAGTGAGGAAATGACCTGTACCTGAAATCATGCAATCTAGATAAGTAATAAACAGTGTTTGTGTTGAATCCGAATATAAAGCCTACAGTTCTTCTTTAAATACAATTTAAGAACACAGCATAATACTACACTCACCACCATCTATCTCCGTCCTGTTCATTTGTTTCCCAGTGCAATCAGCAGGGTGCAGTGGGAGTGTGTGCTATTGTGCATTTCATCCTCTTTTTCTAAAAGTCCAGGATTCACCCCCTTGACCCAACAGTGTCCCATCACTGAAATCCAACAAGACTGACTGTAAGGACCCAAGGGATGTTTCTTAGTAAACATCAGCCTCCCAATCCTGCCCTATCCCTGCCACTGGACATCCATTCATAGTGCATTTAAATGGGGTGTGGGTCACTCTGCACAGGTGAGAGTGGAAAGGTTATTTGTTGCTCCACTTACAGCTTCAGAGTAGCTGCAATCCCCAATCAAACAACCAATAAATGCAGTTAAACTTGCTGGTTTCTATAATACCATTGATCTCTCCATGATACAGTGTGTGATGCAATCCCAGGTCGAACAGCCAATAAAAGTGGTTAAACATGCTGCTTTCTATAATGCCGTCAAACATTCCGTGATACTGTGTGTGATGCAATCCCCGGTTGGATAACCAATAAATGCAGTTAAACATGCTGGTTTCTATATTGCTGTCAATTTCTCTGTGATACAGTGTGTGATGCAATCCCTGTGAAAGAAAGTATGGCTTGTGAAATGGACACTTTTTTCCACTGAAACAGAGGTGGTTAAAGGGAACTCTGCTCAAGATTCAATATTGACCAGGACACTGGGGTCCTCCCCGCTCTTCTTAGAAATAGTGCCGTGGAACTTTGACATCTTGGGGCCTTGGTTTAACGTCTCATCCAAAAGACAGCACCTCTGACAATGCAGCACTTCCTCAAGTAGTACTGAGTGTCTCAACCTAGATTCTATGCTGAGTGGGTTTGAACGTTGCACAAGCTGCTGACTCAGAGCCAAGATGCTACCCATTGAGACACAGCTGACACCACAATCCTTAGGTCTCTTTCTCTCTGCACGTTCTAATCATCTCTGAGTAGAAGGCTCTCCTTGTTTTGCTCCCACAAGTGCTTTGCATTGGACTGCATTGAGTTCCATTTGGCACTGAACAGATCATTTACAAACCCTTTTGTAGCAGGAATTGCTGTGAAAACACTTAGACTATTTTAAAATACCTGACAGCGCAGTATTAAAGCTGGATTTTAAAACTCTGTGAATTACGTTTGATGATTGGGGAGAGGAGAGGAGTTGCATATTGTTGAGGTCCTGTAAACCATGAGTTTGAGTAAGAGATGGTGACATGATTCTTGATTTCAACAGAGTGCAGGTGCTGGGGGAGGGAGGGAGCACAGGACAGGGTATGTGGAACAGGAGTGAGCAGAAGGGCCAGGCTCTGAGTTTCTGACCACAGCAGCATTAATGCAATCGAGAGCCGAGGACAGATTTGGGCAGAGAGATCAGAGCTTGTAGGTGAGAGAGGATTACTTCAAACCTTTACCCTTCTTTCTCCTCTGTCTCTATTTGCGTGTGTGTTTATCACGTATGCATGCTAGCGTGGCCACGTTGTGTACTTTTAGTAGTTTTAACCAAGTTGGAGTTTTAACCTTAATAAACTTACACCTTTCTAGTTTAAATCTGAGAAAAGCTGTCTGGTTAATTTCTTTGCAATCACAATTAGAGAGCTGTGAGCAAGGACTCACTGAGGGGGAAGCTAAAACACGTTGTTTGAAAAGTTAAACCCCGTTACAGCCAAACCAGGAAAAGGCTGAGAGGGGAGTGGTCATCCAAATTCTGTTGCCTGGGTCCTTATTCGTACCAAGTCCCATTCATCCATCACCCCCTGTGCTCAATGACCTACTTTGATTCCCAGTTAAGCAATGCCTCGATTTTACAATTCTCATCTTGTTTTCAAATTTCTCCTTGCCACGCCCCCATCTCCATAATCTCTTCAAGCCCCACACCCTCCCAAGATATTTGCATTCCTCTAGTTCTGGCCTCTTGATCATCCCCAATTTCAATCGCTCCACCATTGATGGCTGTGTCTTTAGATGCCCAGGCCCTGGAATTCCCTCCCTAAACTTCTCTGCCTCTCAACCTCAAGTTCCTCCTCTAAGACACTCCTTAACACCTACCTCTTTGACCAAGCTTTAGGTCATCTGTCACAATATCCCCTTATGAGGTTCAGTGTCAAATTTTGCTTTATAACGCTCCTGTGAAGTACCTTGACATGTTTTAGTGTGTTAAAGGTGCTATTTATATACAAATTGTTGTTGTGTGACATTTTCAAAGTATGGCAGACTTGCTAGACTTTTAAGAGGTTGCATTGCAAGACTCTGTTTCCGGGCTGGAGCCTCTCTAGAAAGGGGCGTCGATCACAGAAATGGCCGTAACATGATTGGGATGAATTCTGCAACCTATATGCCCAACTATCAAGGCTCCACACCAGGAATAGATCTCTGCTAATATACCCCTTCACTATATGGATAAACAGTTATTTAATTAGAACAAAATTGTACATGGTTTTACTGAGGTACCAAGTGAAATGCACTTCATATTTTTCAAAGATGAAATTTAAAAGCAAGATGCATTTCTATTGAACTGTAGAACAGATTGTCTGTGTCCTCTTCTTAACTAGGGAAAACAACACATTTGAACATGTTGTTGAGCAGCAATGTGGATTTCCTACAAAGACTCTCAGCAAAGTCACCGGAGAGAAGCTCTTCACTGATCAACAGTTTCAGGTAAGGGATGAGGTCGACATGAGTCTGAAAGGCTTGTTATGGGGTTGCTTTTCACTGCCTTTGCCTGGTGGCAACGGCCTCAAAATGGAGTCAGAAGCCTAGCAGCCTGACTGACTGGGCGGCACAGTGGCGCAGTGGTTAGCACCGCAGCCTCACAGATCCAGGGACCCGGGTTCGATTCTGGGTACTGCCTGTGTGGAGTTTGCAAGTTCTCCCTGTGTCTGCGTGGGTTTTCTCCGGGTGCTCCGGTTTCCTCCCACAAGCCAAAAGACTTGCAGTTTGATAGGTAAATTGACCATTATAAATTGTCACTAGTATAGGTAGGTGGTAGGGAAATATAGGGACAGGTGGGGATGTTTGGTAGGAATATGGGATTAGTGTAGGATTAGTATAAATGGGTGGTTGATGTTCGGCACAGACTCGGTGGGCCGAAGGGCCTGTTTCAGTGCTGTATCTCTAATCTCATAATCAAAAAATCTTAAATGAGGGCCGGGCTTCAAAATCATGGGGACCACTTTGTTGTGGGAACGGGTGGCTGACCGATTACTCAATAGTCTAAATCGACAACCACCTCTCCTGCACCACCCACCCACCACCCCCAACCTTGGCCTATTGCAAATTGTTGTCACATGGTGTATTATATCCTGGGGACAGAGTTAGTTGGAGTGTATCCATTTGTAAGCAAGAAATCATTCAGTACTTTCAGAAGTCATATTGCCAAAACTCTAAGGCACTGCATAGTTTGTGCATACTCCTTTCGCAACTTCGCCTTGTTCTCACAGTACACATTGTGACTGAATATTTACATTTTAGTTCATGTCTTATCCCTATGTCACATTTCTTTCCTGCTTCCTAGGTGTATCCTGTTATGGGCCTCCCAGATCCTAGGATTAACCAGGTCTCCCAACAGGGGATCCAGGAGCATTGGGCTCAGTTTGGCAAAACCTCACGTATAATCCAACAGGTGAGGAGAAAAGCAAAATACTGCAGATGCTGGAAATCTCAAAAAAAACCAGAAAATGCTGGAAATACTCAGCAGGTTTTGCAGCATCCATGGCGAAAGAAAGAGAGTTAATGTTTCAGGTCAATGACCTTTTGTCAGAACTGAACTTTCGTTAGGTGAGGTGAAGACTTGAGCAGGGAAGTGGAGCTACATAACAGCTGTTTTACATTGCAACCCAAGCCTTAGGAGAGCAAGCTAATTGTGTCATTCTCTGGCGTTTAACTGTGGATAATGCAGAAAGTTCTGCTGTGGAACAGCTGCACTGTGGCCTTCACTTTTCTGTCCATGCACCTGTCAGCCATAACCTTTTGGCTACTGGACATGCCTGAAGTAGCGACCAATGTTCCCTCTAAGCTGCGTAAATGAACAGCAACACAGCAATCGGGAATGCGCCGTTCATGGAACAGGCCGAACACAAGCAAGGTTTCCTTTAAAATGCACGCATTCACAGCTACATTTCAATCTTAAAGGCACCATGAAGTGCAACAAGCTGGCCACACATGGCAAACAGAAATTAGAGAGTAGTGACATCACAATATCACTAGAGAGAGATCCATATATGTTTGCGATGATGTCATTACCCAAAGGGTCTGCATCCTGACAAGCTACAGCAAAACCATTTCATTTATCTGGAATTAATGGGATTCATTGTCTGGTATAATAGGTTGAATAAAATATGCTGTTGAGCCTTTGCCAATATCTTAAGCTCCATTTTGCGGAGACATGTTACTGAGAACTAATGCATGGAGTCTTCT
This sequence comes from Heterodontus francisci, assembly GCF_036365525.1. Taxonomy (NCBI): domain Eukaryota; kingdom Metazoa; phylum Chordata; class Chondrichthyes; order Heterodontiformes; family Heterodontidae; genus Heterodontus; species Heterodontus francisci. The sequence goes on along the minus strand of NC_090389.1, from coordinate 20,869,506 downwards.
AATCAAGAGCATCACCAAAGCTTGATCTAAATTCATTAATCATGAAACAATTTTTCTGACTAGTTTTTATAAACATATAACAGAAGTATGAGCAGTTTGTAGTCAAGTTGAATTGTAAGCCATTGGTCCTGGCAGCGCCAGGAGGTAGAGAACCTGCTGATCTTGACAGTAAGGTCTGATTTAAATCAATCAATGCAGATTCCCCCCACCTGCAAACCCAGCCACCCCCTCCCCCAGGCCTTCACCAGCTTCTTCTGGCCAGTCGGCACCTCCTGCCAGGTTTCTGCTGCTGGATAGCATAGAGTATAGGATTCTCCCTGGGGTGAGGTCAAAAACAAGTCACGGTACTGATGACATGTTAAGTAGGTCCTTGCCTGCTTTTACAGGAGACTCGTCCTAAGTCCTAACAATTACGGGGCCTGTAATGGAGTTAAGTTACTCGATGCCAATATTTTAACCACTCCCTACCAACTATATTCAACCCATTGGGGAGATAAAATCAAGGCAATTGTATTCTTTGTTTTCTACAAGACCAGCATAAATCCTGAATAAAAATCCAACATTCCCTCAAATCATATGTTGCACATGAACCTTCATCATATTTACAATGGCTCATCTTAGAATGATTAAAACCATCCCACTGCATGGACTCACTTCCTTCTTTTGAATTTTACCCCCTTCCTTTCCTCAGCTCCCTTACCTGAAGTCACTGACTTGTATTGGGGAGCTATTCCATGAATGCCAGCAGCACAACATGGAGCCTATAATACAGACAAAGACTCAATTGTTAGGTATCTCACTAATCTGCATTTACATAGCGTCTTCAACAAAGCAAAATATCCCAAGGAGCTTTACAGTAGCTATTTCCCAGGTGCAGATTTTGACTGAGGGTAATGGCAGACTACTTGACCATGCAGGATCATATTCTCATAGGAACTCCACACAGACACACTTACCAACAGAAGTCACTGGAAAGTGTTCTCATACAAGAATCCTACCTGATGTTTCTGCACCCCTGCCCCACCCCTCAGCTGAAGGATGGTGATTTGAAGTGTCTCTTCTGCTGCTCCATCTAAGATCAGCTGATGGATTACTTAGCAGGGACCAAACCTGGGACCTTCCTGGTCTTGGTGGTTTACTACTGCACTAAGTGCTGTATTTAGCCACTGGGGCATTGGGAAGGCATGGGTAATTTCCTCACAGTCAATCTTTGTGGGACCACTGCCAGAACTTCAGAGCTTCCTGACGACTCTTCATTAAGTTAACTGTCAGCTTGACTCTCACCATTTGTTCAGATTGAGTCCAGCCTTCATTCCAGTTAACTGATTACTCCTCATGTATCATTCCCCATATTTCCAGTTAGTCACACATTCCCATCCCACTGTAACTTTAATTCATTTTTTTCCTCCTTTGACAGCGCCATACAGTTGAACTCATCCCTGTCACCGAAGTGCACTTCCAGTGGAAAAGGAAAGATTACAGCTACTTTGTGTATGGCACCGAAAATAAGGTTCATGCTCCGGATTATCCTGGCAAGAATTGCACAATTATGTGAAGTGATTTGTGCGCCAATTTCCTTTTCTTTTTACTGCACAACTCTTCAAATGTTTCTCACAAGATATAGCTCCAGGAAGAGTTGAATATGCTTATTAAAAGGAAGCAAACTAAATGAGTTGATATATCCATATACAAAGATATATAATATACATTTCAATATAGTAAAGTAATTCTTGGTGCAGGAATGAGACAAAGATAAAGAACCAAATTGACTTATCTTGAAAGTTGGTGCATACAGTTTCTCTGGCTATATGAAAACAAGTTTTAAATGTTATCCACATGGTCATTCAGCCTTTAACTGTAACGCTGTTTCCAACCAAATGGACAAACCAAAAAGAAATGTTACTGCGCAACCTCATTGAAATTCTATGTAATTTTATGTAATAGGATAATCTCTGCAGAATTATACTCCACTGTGTGTCCATCATTCAGTATTTTAATTACTTCTTTACATTGTAACAACATTGAAAGTGATGGAGCCAATGTCACACCCATATCCATTTTAAAGTCTCACTGTGCTAAATCTATTTCTTTTATTATCTGTTGCAATTTCTCATGTAGCTTGGAATATTTTTCATTTTAATAACTATAAGTATTAATTTTTGTTTGTTACTTGTCTGCCCAATTGTATAACCGATCTAAATTCATCCACAAATATTTAACTGCATCCTCTGACTCTATGTATTGATCCCTAACGACATTTTATCGTATGAGCAACTGCACAGGTAAGAAGTTAGTTGAAATGCTTTACAAAGACAGGTTTTATTCCAGTAGTTAAGGGAGAGATATAGGATCCACAGAAAGTAGGATGGGGAGCACTCAATTTCTTATAAAGAAATTTATAAATTGGGAAGAGAGGAGAACTTTGGTTCTTCCTTAATCATTGTAGGCTTTCGTGACCAAGAAAATTCTTGAGAAGAAAGTCATCAAATCTGATTTACGGAATTTCAGGAAAGAGAGAGAAGGTAAATGGAGGAGGCATTTGCAGGAAGGGGGAGGGCAATAGTACCTATCATGGGACAGTTGCCTTGATTGTTAAAGGGCAAATTTTTGGTGACAATCTGGAAGAATGGCAGAGAATGTCACAGAGCAATTGCCAAAACGTCCAACACATATTGCCCAATATATGCCATCCAATTACTAAGAAAAAGGGGATATTCTTTATTGAAAAACTGCTGGTTTGTAGCTTAACATAGGAGATGCTATTTCGCAATGGTTCAATGGGTAGCTGTAGATGTTTAAACAAAATCAACTGAAAATTTCATTTGTACCCTTGATATTTTGTCTTGAGGAGTGAAGTTTTTTTAAATTCATTCATGGGATGTGGGCGTCACTGGCCAGGCCAGCATTTATTGTCCATCCCTAATTGCCCTTGAGAAGGTGGTGGTGAGCTGCCTTCTTGAACCACTGCAGTCCATTTGGGGTAGGTATACCCACAGTGCTGTTAGGAAGGGAGTTCCGGGATTTTGATCCAGTGACAGTGAAGGAACGGCAATATAGTTCCAAGTCAGGATGGCGTGTGACTTGGAGGGGAACTTGCAGGTGGTGGCAGTTGATATTTTGCAGCGGGGCTCAATGGATAGTGAGCGGGTGGTGTTCCCATGTATTTGCTGCCCTTGTCCTTCTAGTTGGTAGAGGTTGCGTGTTTGGAAGGTGCTGTCTAAGGAGCCTTGGTACATTGCTGCAATGCATCTTGTAGATGCTGTGCATCAGTGGTGGAGGGAGTGAATGTTTGCCAATCAAGCGGGCTGCTTTGTCTTCACAATAATTTGAATAAATAGACTTTGCATAACTTCCCTACTCCCATACAGTGGAACTAATCCCAGAGTGATTGATAGCCACAGTGCAAGCTTGCTGTTTAGATTGTTAATCAGGAAACATAGTGTTTCCTTTTCTTTACTTCCCTTCCAGCTTCCTTGCTTCTTCTCCTGAAGCTGTTGATTACTCAATGAGGCATCAACTCCATTACCTTACCAAAGTCATTCTTAATGTGTAACCCTAGTGTGGTGTATCTATTTTCCCATGGCAGAAATCGTTTAAAAAAAATTCTTTCATGGAATGTGGACGTCGCTGGCTAGACCAGCATTTATTGACCATCCCTAACTGCCCATGCGAAGGGGGCGGTGAGCCGTCTCTATAAATCGCTGCAGTCCATCTGGTGTAGGTACACCCACAGTGCTGTTAGGAAGGGAACTCCAGGATGTTGACTCAGCAACAATGAAGGAACGGCAATATAGTTCCAAATCAGGATGGTGTGTGGAATTGGAGGGGAACTTGCAGGTGGTGGCAGTTGATATTTTGCAGCGGGGCTCAATGGATAGTGAGCAGGAGCAAAACACTGGCTGATTCTTCTTTCCTCTTTAATCCAGTTGTAACATCCCTGCGTTTTCCCCAAATAACATTAAGTTTCTCACACAGACTGAGGTCAGAATTTGTGAACATTTTTGTGGCTGAATTTCACAATTCCTAACTTTTCTTCACAATTCCTTTTACGTAGCAGGTGCTGAAAAGCTTGCAACAGAACTCATAACTACTATGACAGTGAAGTGTTGGTTTTCTCTATCTTTCTCCATCATTCTGTATCGAATTAAATTTATGGGTGTGTCTGATATATTTTGTGACATTAAAAAAACTGAATACGTCCATTGCTTCTAAAGAGCAGGCATCATATTACAGGGAATAGATTTGAGATTACATTTTATGCTATTGTATTCTAGCTGCATTGTGACAGAAAAGACATGACATCCTCTTTTTCTCCATGGGAAGTGACACGATACTCAGCCGAGCCTGAATGGAGCACATTTTCCTGCGATAACTGGTAGTGAAAAATTGGCGGGGATATGAAGTGGATTTTTTGCTCTATTCTTGAGCCAATCTTTTCACTAAAAATAGCACTCAATTTTGTGGAGTCAGGTCATTATTATAATTATTGATAGGTCAAGTTGCACATTTGGATAGGTGCAGGGAGCATATTAATTGTGGGGCTAGAAAATTGCTTGCAAGTGAAATTTAAAGGGATAATGACAATTAAAGGGAACTGATGATTGGGAGTGGGGGAGGGGGGGTGCTGGTGGTAGTGGGGGCATAAATGCTGAGCACCTTTGCTCAAAAAAAAACCTCAACTCATTATGCGGCCTCTGCCAAAGCCGTAAGGGAGAGAGCTAAGAAGTGACAAGCAAAAGTGTACAGCATGAGTCTCAAATAACAGAGTAGTCCAGGACCTAACTCCCTGTTTGATTGTTGCAACTTCAGGTGGTTCTTCCATAGAATAGAAATTACAGTAGAGGAGGTCAATTGGCCCATTGCACCTAGCTCGTCAAATGGAACTACTTATTCACTTGCTCATGTTTTATTGAGAGCACTCAAGCCTTACAAGGCGCTCTGGAATGTGACAGTGCATCAACCAATCACTTTACTTATGCATGAATGCTGATCTTCCAAAGTCAAAAGGAGAAAGGTTAAAAATACAGTCCTCAGTCAATCAGAATGCTGTACTTTCCAAGTTAATGATAGAGAAATAATGAATGGACTTGTATTGGTTAATGGGTTATACCATAATCACTGTACCCTGTGCTTTATATGATGTAGTTAATAATAAAGGAAAAGCTTAAAATACACAGTTCACATGTTTTTTTTTTCCAAAGACTGAGACCCACATTCCAGTTTAAATATGCTAATGACCAAATTTACAAACGATAACTAAGATTTGCTCACTTTAATTGTCCTTCGACTTCAGAATTGATGATGCTTAGCCTAATACATTTGGTTTCATTCCCAAATGATATTTGCTTATATTCTAAGAAAGGCCTTTTTAAAGGTGAAAAAATATTCATCAACAAACACCATTGGATAGGACAGGAACTGACAAGCAGCTTATGAGGAAGAGTTAGAAAAGGGTCCCTCCCTGTTATAAGCACTTCAGCCCCTCACTTTGATTTAGCACACTCTGTATGCAGAGGCTCACTATCAGTGGTTGCAGGCAGAAGTCTTTTGTTAAATCAGTGAGTAATTTGACAGTCAGCTCCTTCACTCTGGAACAAAATGTCACAGCTTTGGAAGCTACAAACTGAAATTTGAAGTTTTTTCATCCCCCATTCTCATAAAGTCATTTCTGGTGCCGGTTTGCTAAGTGTGCTGGAGCTCTGATGTGCTGTGTCAAGCAAGGCTGGGATGTGGTTTTGTGATGAGCTCCTGATCCTATGAATACTATCAGGGGCCATATGGATTAGAGGCTGGTGACTTCCCTGCAGCAAGTTAGTTACCTCAACATGGTATTACAAAACTCCTAGTGGCTGGTCACAACAATTAGCTGCAGAGGCCTGGAAACAAGGCCTTCATCTACCATTTCAGCCAAGCCATCGAGAAGTTCCACAATAAATCATGCCCTAACAACTAGATATTAGTTACAAAATCATAATTTAAAGTTAAATATTGGTTACATGAGCAATGAATAGATATAAATATAATGAAGGTCATCCAGCAGCTCAATAGCAAATCATTAATACACAGTTACTTAACAAATGAGTAACAGAGGTCACTTCACAGTTAACCACACTAGCGATAGCGATGTTTAAGAGACATCTTGACAAATATATGAATAGGAAGGGAATAGAGGGATATGGGCCCCAGAAGTGCAGAAGGTGTTAGTTTAGGCAGGCATCAAGGTCGGTGCAGGCTTGGAGGGCCGAATGGCCTGTTCCTGTGCTGTACTGTTCTTTGTTCTTTGTTCTTTTGTTCTATCTGTGTGTCGGCAAATATGACATTGTAGCCCTTACAGCCTACCATTGAGGACATCACTGTTTCTACAGGCTAATCTGCTCGCTGTACCTGATTTAGTTACAAGTTACAGCCAAAATCTGAACAGATCAAGAATCAGTCCATAAATCAGTCCAGAATATCTTTTTCAGATAGCTGCCATTTTACAGTTTCTTGTACTGCAACAGTCCCTTTGGATGAATAAGCTGAGCCTCCTATATAAATGGTGATGCATCCTGTGGACTGGTGTGCACCACCACGATGACCACTGGCTACAGCAGTTTGGCAACAGGCACCAACGTCAAAAACAACAATTCACAGCGTCACTTGACAGCTTCACATGCAGCACTTGTGGCAGAACCTGCCTCGCAAGGAATGGCCTTCACAGCCATCAGCAAAGGTGCACCAAGAGAAAACACCCCACCTAAATGGATTGTTTCCTGCCTGTCCCATCATCTTTCGTAGATGGAAGGATGCCAACCAACCTATCACCTTGGTATTCACATAAATTGCGAGACATTATACATGGAATACACGAACTTCTGGTACCCACACAGTCTGACACCCTTTCACCAAATGAAAGATCTGCAGCCACAACATCCCATAGAACGTTTAGGTGTGATTTGTTTTTTGAAACCATCAAATTGTTAAGAGTCTTCACACCTTGGTATACAATGGAATGATGTTGTGGCTTCCACATCACAATCGCCTGCTTATTTTAACACCAGTCAGTAATGGGAAATTACAGGTGAAATTTTCAATGGAAATGAATAACAGGCAGATGATCCACAATGCCTGTTTAACACACCACGGAGCTTGGAAATTCAGCCAGTCACTTGTAAAACAAAATGCTGCAGCCTTTAACATTTGAAACATATTCGCAGGAATTTCCTTAGGGGGCTCTTCCGATCGGCTGCTTTAACGTCGGTGGAAGACTTTATTTGTCTCTGCAGGTTCCTGTAAATGCTGTTAGCAACTCTGCTGAGGTGCTTCCAGTGTCTGCATTTACATGGGAGGATGTGGGATATAACTTTTCAAATATTTCAGGGTTGGCTGACCGGACAGTAGGGGTTTACACTTGGGATTCCTCCCGGACTTCTTTTAATCTGCCCTCTTGGTCCCTTTCTCCCCTTTCCTTTCTAAACTTTTGCCAGCCCTGTGCCTGCCTGTCCCCTTCTGTTCTCAGCAGGGGTCTCTTTCAGTTCGCCAGCCCTCTGCTGAAGAGTCCTCCAAACACCGATACAGGGCTTAGGAATGCAGTTTTCACTGTAGGTTGGGGTTTCCCCTCTACCTCGCACATGTGGCAACTCCTGCAGTACTCCACCACATCTTTGTGGAGTTTTGGCCAGTCAAACTGCTGTCTTATGCAGGCTTTGGTTTTTCGTATACCGGCATGTCCAGCCACTGTAGCCTCGTGGGCTATTCTTAACATTTCTCTCCGGTACCTCTGCGGCACCACTAACTGGTGAATCACTGTCCACTCCTTGCTCTCAGGTCTGTAAGAAGAACTCCACTTCCTCATCAGTACCTCATTCTTTAATTAGTAGCAGTCAGGGACCCCCTCTGCTTCAATTTCAGACTGGGCAGCCTGTGCTAACTCTCTCAGTACTGGGTCAACTCACTGCGCCTCAGCTAGGGAAGATTCATTTAACTCATTCCCTGGGTCTTCTAACTTTCCAAAGAAAATCTGGGACAGACAGACCTCATGGTCATCTGCCTGCTGTGCCAATTCAGTCTCCTCTGGGGGAGCTGGTTTGATCATGGCCTGATTCACTATACATTCAGGGAAACTGCAGGGGTCCGTCTCCTGCCACAGCCCTGTCTCTCTGACCTACTGCGGTCTCTCTTTCACTACTGGGGAATCTACCACCTTCACCCCCGCCAGATCATTACCTAGGAGCAGGTCAACCCCATCCACAGGCAAACTAGGGACAATTCCTACAGTCATTGGTCCCGAAAATAGGTCGCACTCCAAGTGCACCTGGTATACAGGTACAGGCATACACTGCCCTCCAATACCATTCACCACCATTCTGGTATTTACTGCACTCTCTGGGGGAAAGGTCAGGCCTGTTCCCAGTAAAAGGGATGTAGTGGCCCCTCTATGTCCCTGAGAATTACTATGGACTTGCTTGCCCCACTCGAGGGGTATGGAGTTACTCTCCCTTCAGACACAAAACCCTGATAACCTTAAGGAATCCTGTTAAATTTTCCTGCACTTGCAGCGGTCAGCTTCCTGTGTCTCACTGCTGTTGCAGTTAAAGGCTCAGCTTGTTCTGCTGTGCTTTCCATCAGGGTCCCTTCTCCTTCACTGAGCGGGTGTGCCCTGATTAACCCTACAGGTTTTCCTTTTAGTTTCCAGCAGACTTAGATGCCCTGCTTTATTACAATGGAAGCAAACAGGTCTCCGGGTGTCACTCCTACTTATAGCACCCTCCTTTTTGGCTGCAGGAGGGCCCCCTGTGTCTCCTGCCTTTCTTTCTCTCCCAGGACTGCTTGGGCTTCTATCACCTTTCCACCCTTTGTCCTTTTTGGATTTGTGGGGGTGACTAGGAAAGGCTTTCCCCTGGGAAACCAACTTATGAGAGCAATCTCATCAGCCAGAACTGCTGCTTGCTGGGCTCCATGAACCTTCTGCTCCTCTACGTGTGTCATTGTGGAGAGTGGGAGAGAGTTTTTAAATTCCTCCAGCAAAATTGCTTCTCTGAGATTTTCATAGCTGAGCTGTACTTTAAGAGCCCTCAGCCACTGGTCAAAAGGTAGCTGCTTATTCCTCTCAAACTCCAGGTAAGTTTGATCAGCTTGCTTCTTGAGGGTTCTAAACTTTTGACGATAGGCTTCCATACTAATTCATAGAGGATAGCATTTTTTGTCAGTTCATAATTGAATGAACACTCGGTTGGGATTTCACGTTGGACGGATGGGAGGCAGCCACCGACTGAAAGGTCGGTGGTGAACACGCTTCCGCCTCGCCTGGGGATCTGACCCGAGAATGGTGGCCACTGCTGGGACTGCAGTCCAGCCGAAGACCTGGAGCCAGGAGTCCAGGTAAGTTTTAGTTGCCTCACCCGGGGTAATGGTTTGGGCCCTGGCGAGGCAAGGGTGGTCGGATGGGGGAGAAGGGGGGCGTGTTGGGGGTGGTTGGTATTGCGGGGCTCGTTGGGGTGGTGTAAAACTCCGGCCTTCATCTGGCAACATGGAATAAATCTCATGGGCTTTTCCTATTAACTTGCTTTGTATCAACAGAGTCCAAGCCTTAACTGGCCACTTTAACTGTCTTGGCAGTTTTTCAAAAGACACAAAAAACGCTTCCACATCTCCCTCACTGAATTTTGGGATCAGCTGGGAAAGTTTTAGCAATTCTGTACCCAGCCCTGAATTATGCTCCTCCATATTGGCCATGCTTCTACTGGGGTTACTCTGTTGCCCCCTAGTTAACTCAAGCTGCCTCAGCTCTCTCTCTCTTCGCGTTCCTTCTGCAAGGCTCTTTCTCGCTTCTCTCTCTTTTTTCTTCAGATTCCTTCGGGAAGGTTCTTTCTTTCTGTCTTTCCTCTCTCTTTCTCTTTCCTCACATTCAAGTTTCCTCTGTTCCAATTGTAGCTTTGCTCGCAATACCCTGTCGGAGCCTACTTCTAACCCTGTTTCTGCTTCTTCAGATTTAAGGGAAAAATGGTTGTGCACTAGCCTTAGGAGTTCAGACTTCCTAGCCTTGTCATGTACAGTGATCCCACACTGCTCAGCCATTTTCCTCAACTCCTCCACAGACAGTGCTTTTAACTTATTCAAAGTTACTTCACCCTGGCTTGGGGAGCTACTAGCTTCAGTCACAGACATGTTAGTATTCAAGCACACACAACTACAAGAAAACCTGTATTGAAATCTTTTCTCTTTCTTGATTGGGATCAATTTAGTTTCCCACTTCCAATTTCTCGTTTGTCTGTGGGTCAAATCCAGGTCTTTGGCCCCCAAATTTCTGTTACGACCAGGTGAGAAAGGGGTCTAGGGGTTCCCTGTCTGTCTTTGCCTGGTATAACCTTGACGGGGTTTAGTTTTACAAACACCGTGTTTTAGCTCCCCCTCAGTGAATCCTTGTTCACTGTAAAGAATTCAAATGGAATATCATCACATGGTTTGCATTGCTTCCTCCCTCCCCGCTTCCCTTTCTCCCTCCCCTTCTCCCTCCCCATTTCTCCCTCCCCTCCCTGCTTACTCCCACCCCCTCCCCCTCGCCCCCCTCACCTGTTCTCTCCCCTTTCCCTTCCCTGCTTGCCTCTTCCAACTTCCCACTTCTTCCGTTCCTTCCCCCTTCCCGTCCCGTGCTCTCTCCCCTTCACCCCCTCCCCTTCCCTACGACCATACGAATTAGGAGCAGAAGTAGGCCATTCAGCCTATTGAGCCTGCTCCACCATTTAATAAGATCATGGCTGATCTGTTTCTGTCTCAAATTCCACACTCCCATCTATCCTCGATAATCTTTGATTCACTTGCGACCAAAGTCGCACAACCTTCAGAGAAAAAATTTCTCCTCATCTCTGTCCTAAAAGAGCAACCCCTAATTTTCAAACAGTGCTCCCTAGCTCTGGACTCACCCACACGAGGAAACATCCTTTCCACATCCACCTTGTCAAGACTGTTCAGGATCTTATAAACTTCTATCAAGTCTCCCCTCACTCTTCTAAACTCCAGTGAAAACAAGCCCAGTCTGTCCGACCTTTCCTCATAAGACAACCCGCTCATTCCAAGTATCAATCTAGTAAACCTCCTCTGAACCGCCTCGAAAGCATTCACATCCTTCCTTAAATAAGGAGACCAAAACTGCACACAGTATTTGAGATATGGTCTCACCAATGCCCTGTATAACTGAAGCATAACATCCTTACTTTTATTTTCAATTCCTCTCATAATGAAGCATAGCATTCCATTAGCTTTCTTTATTACTTGCTGTACCTGCATACTAACCTTTTGTGACTCCTGCACTAGAACATCTAGATCCCTCTGCACCTTGGAATTCTGCAGTCATTCTCCATTTAAGAAATACTCTGCTTTTTTATTCTTCCTGCCAAAATGATCAACTTCACATTTTCCCACATTATACTCCATCTGCCAGATTTTTACCACTCACTCAACCTATCTATATCGGTCTGCAACCTCTTTATGTCCTCTTCATATCATACTTTCCTACCTATCTTTGTGTCATCTGCAAATTTAACTCCCATGTCATAACTCCCCTCATCTAAGTCATTGATATAAATTGTACCCCTTCTGCCTCCCCTTCCCCACCCCCCCTTTCTCTCTCCTTCACATCTCCCCCTTTACCCCCCTTCCTCCCCTTCACTCCCCCTGCCCTCTCCATTACCTTCTTGCACTCCTCCTCCCCTTCCCCTGCCTCCACACTTCCGCCCCCACCTCCCACCTTCCACCTTTAGAACCCCCAGCCTTCCCAACCTTTACTCCACCCTGCCCTCCCACCTACTTTTACCCTTCCCACCTTTACACCCCCCCCCCCCCACCTTTTACTCGTCCAGGCCCAGGACTGTCAATGTTGTATATTCCATGGAACCCATGAATCATGAGTTGCTCCGCCTCCTCCGCACTGTCCACACACACTCAGATATTCCAGCAGTGGCGTTCACTCACTGCTAGCGCAGAACAACCAGTTATCGCCCGGTGTTCATCAGTACATTTGCCACAAATAATGGCAATTACTGTCAATGTGAATGAAAAGTAGACCTGAATGAATAAAAGCCCTGCTCATTGCGACGTGGTGGTCAAATGCTTTCCCACCACAACTTCTCCATTTCCTAGACGTGACGCATGAAAAAAATCCACCGGAATACTTTCTCTTCAGTTCCGAATTACTGAAGAAGGTTTGATCATTGGGCCGGGTTCTCAGTTGCGGATTCTCTTGTCACAGATAAGGACGAGTTGATTTAGGGAGAGAGGCGGGAAATTAGATAAACATCTCTCATTTAAAATGACTTCTCATCACTTTGTGTATGACATTCCTGCCAAGATTATGGAGGAGTTTTATTTGGTGATGGACACTTCGACTCCTGGGCTGTGGTATCGGTTTGGTGAGTAACTGCAGCTTCCGTGGGTCTGTTTCACGGAGTGATTACATCTTGTAGTTGGTCAATTGCTCGCCAATTTCAGAGATAAGCGGGGAGCCGAAGTTGTTACTTTTCCCCTGCTTTTCAGGACCCCACCCCACTAGATGAGTTTCATCTTGCATTAATGATTCTGTTCCTTCTGTCGAGGGGATAGACTAACGAAACCAGCTTGTTCTTTTCCTGATGGTCAGGAGTCAATTTCAATTTAAAGTGGTCGTGACTGTGGGTTTTTCACCGTTGTTTCTGGCTTTCCTGTCCCGCAGTTGTCATTTTCCTTTCCGTTTACGGCAGTAATAACATCATCGCCAAAGTTAACCACGGCAAGAGCGAGGCCATGTTCTTTGGCAACTGGGCTGACCGATCCTTTGTCCCCTTCACCGTCAGGTCAGATTACCTGAAGGTGCTGGGGATATGGTTCGGAAGGGCCGGGGCGTGCACCAAAACATGGGAGGACCGAGTAGCCAAGGTACGACAAAAGTTGGGCATGTGGGGGCAGTGATGTCTCTCCATTGTGGGTAAGAACCTGGTCATCAGGTGCGAGGCGCTCACGTTGTTGCTCTACGTGGCGCAGGTCTGGCCCATACCCCACTCCTGCGCCGTGGCAGTCACCCGAGCCATTTTCCACTTCATCTAGGGATCTAAAATGGACCGGGTCCGGAGGGACACGATGCTCAAATCTCTGGACAAGGGCGGGAAAAATGTACCCAACGTGGCCCTCATCCTGATGACCACCTTCGTGTGCGGCTGCATCAAGCTGTGTGTAGATCCCCAGTACGCAAACTCCAAGTGTCACTACGTGCTGAGGTTCTATCTGTCCCCGGTGTTGCGAAGGATGGGCCTGGTCACATTGCCGCGGAACGCTCCATGCAGTTGGGCCGTGCCGTACCACCTATCCTTCGTGGAGCAGTTTCTGCAGGAAAACACCTTTGACCACCGGTCCATCAGGCAGTGGTCTGCACGGAATGTCCTCAAGGCCCTACGGGAAAAGGAAATGGTGGATCCTGTCGGATGGTTCCCTGAGCAGACCATCAAAGTCATTTGGCGGAATGCCTCATCACCAGAACTTTCAAACAAGCACCAAGACGTAGCTTGGCTGGTGGTGAGAAGGGCCCTCCCCGTCAGATCCTTCATGCACACCCGAAGTCTGGCCCCCTCCGCACAATGCCCCCGCGTTGGCTGTGGTGGGGAAGAGACGGTCGCCCACCTCCTCCTGGAATGTGCCTTTGCAAAGCAGGTGTGGAAAGAGACGCAGTGGTTTTTGTCAAGGTTCATCCCAAGCAGCTCTGTAACACAGGAGTCTGTGCTCTATGGGCTGTTCCCAGGGACGCACACCGAGACAAACATCAACTGCTGCTGGAGGACTATCAATTCGTTGAAAGACGCCCTTTGGTCTGCCCGAAACTTGCTGGTCTTCCAGCGTAAAGAGTTGTCCACCACCGAATGTTGCAGACTGGCACATTCCAAGGTCCAGGACTACGTGCTGAGGGACGCACTAAAGCTTGGGGCAGCCGCAGCAAAGGCTCAATGGGGAAAGAGCACAGTGTAAGGTTCCCCCACCAAGCTGGACTGAGGGGCTGGATCCATGGGAAACCCCTCGAACTGTATCGTTAATATTCTCAATTGCTGTAAATGTAAAACTGTAATTGACATGACAATTGTGAAACGGAAGGGTTGGGAAGAAACTCATGACAGTATTGAAGGAAACTGATCTCCCTTGCAATGTTTGTATTTTTTGGTGCTGTTTGGAAACTGTTTGGCAATGTAATTTTTACAGATTTTTATGAATAAAGTATATTTTGGAAAAAAAAAGTAATAACATCATCGGACACAAACTGTGTAAATGAAATTACCAGGTGATTCATACTTATGCTATCGTATCTTGTGCTCCTAAGCAAATTGGTGGCGAGGAGAAAAAACAGCAAGAACTTTGCCCCCTGAACACACTCAATACTTCTGGGGATAGTGCATCTTTTTCTAGTGTATTAATTTCATTTTTCTTTTAGTTATTGACTGGCTGGGTGAGTACACCACTCTGTGTACTGACACAAAAACCCCGTTACATCTGACATTTCACCCACTCAAGTGCATGAAACCGGCTTTACGTTGACAACAACAACTTTTTGCATTGAGAGAGCGCCTTTAATGCTCTAAGGCTCTTCGGCCGAAGCGTTATCAGACAAAAACTGAGGAAGCATATAAAGAGATGTTAGGGCAGGTGACCACAAGCTTGGTTAGAGGGGTGGATTCTAAAGGAGGAAAGTAGAGAGGTTTGGGGGATGGGTAGATTGTAGGCCTTGTGGCCATGCAGCTGCAGGCATAGCTGCAGTGACAAGTTATAGCTTGCTTTTTGTTTAATTCATTCCTGGCAGATGGGCATTGTTAAGTTCAGCATTTATTGCCCATCTCTAATTGCCATTGAGAAGGTGGTGGTGAGCCTGGACTGGAACCTGCAATCTCCTCCAGCCCTACAACCCTCTGAGAACTCTGCATTCCTCCAGTTCTGGCCCCTTGTGTATCCCCAGTTTCCTTCATCTCACTGCTGATAGCCATGCCTTCAACTGTCTAGGCCCTAAGTGCCCGAATTCCCTCTCTAAACCTCTCCATCTCTTCTATTTTAAGACGCTCCATTAAAAAACCTACATCTTTAACCAAGCTTTCAGTCACCTACCCTATTATCTCCTTATGTGGCTAAGTGTCAAATTTTGTCTGCCAATGCTCTAGTGGGATATTTTATGACATTAAAGGTGCTTTATAAATGCAACTTGTTGTTCTACCAGCAAGAGTATTGCTTGCTTTCGAAAACGCAATCCCCGAGATAGTCAGTGACGTGTGCTTCCTACAGCAGCAGTTCCAAGAACATCAATGCCAAAGGCTGTAGCCAGGCAACCACCAAGCGTAACAACTTAGGCAGGGTTTAGTATAGTATTGGCAGCTTTTCATGAGTTATTAATTTTAAGTCCTGGCATAAATGAAGCATGAATGATTAGATAGCACAGCAAGATACTGAACCAATAACAGGAAGCTATCAATAGACTGCAGACATCAGCTCTCATTGACCTTGATGTAATCCCACCGTAAAGTAACCACATGTGAAACATTGAGCGGATGCTGTGATAAACTATCATGTAAGAAGTATGGTTTTTGTACATTAATGACATTTTATACTGTGAAATTCATGGGAGCGGTTATTCTGCATATTGGGCTCTGTTTTTATTTTTGCCAACAACAGCAGCAGGCCTTCCCAATTTCCTACATGATCAAGGAGTATCTCACAGGTGTTCAGCACCTCCCCTGAGGGTCATAATCATAAGTATTATAGTTGTGCTGGCACTTCTGGGATGCTTCTATAACTTTATCCAATTTCTTTGTCTTTGTACTACTGTTCCCACACTCTTGGGTCCCAGGAAAGATTGCAACAGAGTGAAAGATTTCATTTTACTGAAATTGAAAATACCTTTCAAAGATATGCCAAGATAGTCCAGATCAATATCTAATTTTCTTCTTGAATACACTCAAAAACCTCACTTATAGAGATTGTATCAATTGAGATTAGAGATACAGCACTGAAACAGGCCCTTCGGCCCACCGAGTCTGCGCCGAACATCAACCACCCATTTATACTAATCCCATATTCCTACCAAACATCCCCACCTGTCCCTATATTTCCCTACCACCTACCTATACTAGTGACAATTTATAATGGCCAATTTACCTATCAAAACAAGATAAAAACAAGAAATGCTGGAATCACTCAGCAGGTCTGGCAGCATCTGTGGAAAGAGAAGCAGAGTTAACGTTTCGGGTCAGTGACCCTTCTTTGGAACTGGAACTGGGTCACTGACCCGAAATGTTAACTCTGCTTCTCTTTCCACAGGTGCTGCCAGACCTGCTGAGTGATTCCAGCATTTCTTGTTTTTATTTCAGATTTCCAGCATCCGCAGTATTTTGCTTTTATATTATTGTATCAATTGAGTCCTACCTGATTTGGTCTCGTAACCAATATAGGTGTCTTTGAAATGCCACTTTGAAGAACTGACTCACTATCAATAAACTAGAACCCCGACGGGGATTTTTTTTAAGTAACAATACCTTCAAATATCACACCCATCAACCCTGTATATTCAGGAAAAAAAGGAATCGAGCATTTTCACTTATGCTGACTTTTGCCCTTTGTGCCTGAATTTCTGTTCTCTTTTCTCCCCAGTTTTCACCTCCTGCCTCAAAGTTTCTGGCCTGGGAGTGGGGGGAATAAACAGTCAGGGTTATCGATCCTGTTCACTATCCCGCGTCATCACCTGGAAAGTGCCTGTTTGTGGACATTTTAGTGAGAAAAGCATACAGCTGAACTTTGCTGGTGTCGTTCTCAATTAAGTCTGGACGCTCGTGATCTAAACCTGTACATGGACAAGGAACCAGAGTCTCTACCTTCAAGAGAGATAGGGATTGGAGAGCATGAGCCATTTTTTTGTCCTGATTAGGGAATCAACTCCATTATTCCTGAAGTTCGAGGTGAGCTTAGCTGGACCAGTGGAGGAAGCCAAAGATGGAAAGAACAAAATGAACTGGGACACAGAAGTTGAAGTGATGACTCTTAGGGTGGTCAGAATCATACACACTTGGAATACTGTGCATAGTTCTTATTTCTATATTTACAAAAAGGATATTGAGGCACTGGAGCAGGTGCAAAAAAGATTTTCAAGGATGATACCAGAGGTTATAACTATCAGGAAAGACTGATCAGAATGGGGCTCTTTTTCTCCAGAAAAGTGAAGACAGAGGAATTACCTAACAGACATTTTTAAAATTATAAAGAGGTTTGGTAGGATAGATGTAAAGAAGATGTTTCCATTTGTGGAGGTGTCCAAAACTAGGGGCCATCAATATAAGATATTTACTATTAAATTATATAAGGAATTCAGGAGAAATTTTTTTTTCTGAGAAATCGGTTAGAATGTGGAACTTTCTACATCCTCGGAACATGAAAGATGCAACACCAATAGTAGTTTATTCTCTGCCAAACTTTTACTTTTAGGGGAAATCATCCTTTTAAGACTGTGCCGCCTTTAAATAAAAATAAACTGAAAATAAAGTCCTATGTGAAATGGCCATTGCAGTATTGTATTCAGGAGGGTTTTACTGCTATTACATCAGAATGTCAGTGGGAGAATCTAATTGCTAGTTGCACATATTTACAAAACCGCAGGGACCCTACATTCAAGTGATGAGGTGGTTATTGACTGAATGCCTTATTAAAGGGAAAAAAAGACTTGCATTTATATCGCACCTTTCATGACTGCCAGATGTCTCAAAGCACTTTACAGCCAATACTTTTAAAGAGTAGTCCGTGTTATAATGTAGGAAACACTGCAGCCACAGCAAACGGATAGTTTAGTTTAGTTTAGTTTAGTTTAGAGATACAGCACTGAAACAGGCCCTTCGGCCCACCGAGTCTGTGCCGACCATCAACCACCCATTTATACTAATCCTACACGAATCGCATATTCCTACCACATCCCCACCTGTCCCTATATTTCCCTACCACCTACCTATACTAGGGGCAATTTATAATGGCCAATTAACCTATCAACCTGCAAGTCTTTGGCATGTGGGAGGAAACCGGAGCACCCGGAGGAAACCCACGCAGACACAGGGAGAACTTGCAAACTCCACACAGGCAGTACCCAGAATTGAACCCGGGTCGCTGGAGCTGTGAGGCTGCGGTGCTAACCACTGTGCCGCCCCACTGCGCCACAGATAATGACTGGATAATCTGCTTTTGATGATGCTGATTGAGGGAAGAATATTGGCCTGGACACTGGGGATAACTCCCTGCTCTCCTTCATAATAGTGCCACTGGGTCTTTTATATCCACCTGAGAGGGCAGGCAGGGCCTCAGTTTAACATCTCATCCAGAAGATGGCACCTCCGACAGTGCAGTACTTCCTCAGTACTGCAATGGAGCGTTAGTGCTGAGGTCCTGGAGTGGGACTTGAACCCAGAGATAAGTGTGCTACCAACTGAACCGCAGCAGTCAGATTGTTGAGGTTGGCTTTGAGAAACAGAGAATATTTTCAAGCCACAAAGAGGCTGATGGAGTGAAGTGCTGTGAGTTAGCATTTTTGTCCACAGCTTCACACATGTCACTACCAGACGTGATAGTATAGATGTGGGCAGTCTTGGAATGTGAGCTCAGAACCTGATGAGTCAAGTAGCAAGTTAACAAGTTTATGCTTGAGGCTAGAATTTCTAAAATGATTGCCTCTCCTTAGAGAGCGAACGAGACTGACCCAATGTCAGTGGAAGTGGGCCTGCTAACTTGAATATTTTCTGACTGTTTTTGATATATAGAATGATCTATTAGACAGCAAGTGGAATTGATTAATCTTTGAAGCACTACCATTAACTATACAGCTCAACCATTAAGATGCAGTTGTGCAAAAGCTCCATAAATATTTTATTCCAAAATTTATGCCACGACTGTAAAGGAAGTTACCCACACAAAGAAAGGTAAACAACATGCCCAGCCACAAGTAAACAAAAAGAATTTGTTGAATGTATAACCAGAAAATGAAGTTATCAAATCATTCCGCACAGGTAATGAGTACAACATGTATGCCATTTGCAGACAATCAGTGTCTAAAGTCACAAAATTCAACACCCTGATGGAAGTGAATGACTCTAGGCCCGGTGTAAAACTACCATTGAAAGGTCCTGTACAGATAGAAGTATCCAGATACTGCCACATACATCACTACCTATTAAGTGCAAGTTTGCCATCAGAGTTAAATCAAAAATTGTATTCACGCATGCAGTATTTTACATTGTACAAGGAGGCACTGAATTCTTACAGAATTACCAGGCAGTACCAAAACTGGGTCTGTTCTACACATTCAACTAAACTTCTAACATGAGGTACCTCCGCAACAGATTCCCAAACAGTAGGCAAACTGAAGGATTTCTAGGGCCAACTGTGTATTGACATAAAAGTATGACCAAAGGAGCAACCTCATAGAAAACATACATTTAATATCAAAATCCTGGAGAAGATGATCAGTAGTGAAGAAGCTGACAGACCAAGTCGTGGGGTTTTACCCTTATAACAATGCCTAAATCTGGGAATGTAAGTTTCTGAGCGCATAACTAGGCGGACTCTTCAGTCCAGTACCGAGAGTGCTGCAATGTTGGAGATGCTGTCTTTCAGTTGAGCCATGACATAAGAATACAGGAGTGTAGAGGACTAGAAAAGACCATTGCGGTTTATCTAGCTGATCTCAGTGATGTTCTGTCTCCGTGTTTGGATGGATGTAAAAGGTTCCAAGGCTTCATTCAAAGAAGAGCAGGGAGATCTTCCAGTATCCAGGCCAACATTCCTCCCTCAAGATACACAATAAAAATTGATTAACTGATTATTCATCTCATTTGCTGTTTGTGTGACCTTGCTATATGCATATTAGCTGTTGTGTTTGCCTACATAGCAATAGTGACTGGACTTTAAAAGTAATTAATTGACTGTGAAGTGCTTTGAGATGTCCTGAGGGCATAAAAGGTGCTATATAAATGCAACACAGGTGTAGTGACAATGACACATCTCACCTAAACTATACAACACCAAACTTGATCTTAAAACTGAGTATTATCAACTAGAACTTGCTCCTGAATCAAGGTTCATTCACACTTTATCAATCTTATGACAACAACTTGTATTTATATGGCACCCTGAACTTAGTTAAATATCCCAAGGTGTTCCTCAGGAGCATTATTCAACAAAATTTGACACAAGCCATGTAAGGAGATATTAGGACAGGTGACCAAGAGGTAGGTTTAAGAGGTAGAAAGACAGAGAGGTTCAGGGAGGGAATTTTAGAGCTTGAGGCAGTTGAAGGCACGGCTGCCAATGATGGAGCAATTAAATTCAGATGGTTGTACGACTAGAGGAGGTTACAGAGATAGGGAGGGGTCGAGGCCATGGAGGAATTTAAAAGTCGAGGCATTGTCAGACCGGGTCAGCAAGCACAGGGGTGATGGATGAATGGGACTTGGTGTGTGTTAGGATATGGACAGCAAAGTATTAGATGAGCTCAAGTTTATGGAGGGTGGTAAATTAGAGGCTGGCCAGGAGAGCATTGAATAGTAAAGTCTAGAGGTAACAAAGGCTTGGATGAGGGTTTCAGATCAGATAAGCTGAGGTAGGGGTGGAGACTGGTGATGTGATGGAGGCAGAAGTAGGCAGTCTAATGATGGACAAGATATATGATCTAAATGCAGACAAGACCTGGGAATTAAAGTACCACAGACCTGAAATCTGGGTCTTTGAGTGCATTTTGCAATCGCCTTGCTCGCAACCTGCTAAGAGTTAACGTCATCCCCAGTGAGTTGCATGCTAGAATTTACCTGAAATGTTTGCATGAGACTGCAGACCACAAGACAAATGCTTGAGCAACTTTTAACCGTTACCTGAAACAGATTAAATTTCAGCCACAAATCTTCCCTGGTGCCTGTTGTGGTGCAGTCAACATCATGATATTTTCAGGTCTTTGTGCTGATGTCACATATCAGTGTGGACCACCTCCTGGATATGGGCTGTCCTTCACATAAGGCAATCAGTGATTGTGGTGTTATTACTGCAGGTGTAATGTGCACTTTGGTGGCTTTGTCATGTATGGGTGTACGGGATTAATCTGATGAAATCTTTCTCCAACCATGTGCCTTACTCCATGCTAATGCATATCAGGAAACTCAACACAATCTCCCCATGATTTTCCATCCATGAAAATTCCGACTACCAGTGGATGAGCTTTGCACAAAGTTATGAACTGGAATGCACTGATTGGAAGCAGATTCAATGGTAACTTTCTAAAGGGAATTGAATGTATATTTGGAAAAGAAAGGAATTGCAGGGCTATGGGGAAAAAACAGGAGAGAAGGGAAGTAGGACTAATTAGATAGCTCTTTCAAAGAGCTAGCACATGCATGATGGGCCAAATGGCCTCCTGTGCTGTATTATTCTGTGATAAGAAGGATCCGAGTATGATTTTCAGAGATGTGAAGATCAGAATCCTGTGCTGTGCTTAACGATTGGAATTGTGAAGGCGTTGCTGATTCTTCCATTGAAATCAAAATCATGTTCAGATGCAAGCCAGTTTACTGTATCACCTGTGGGACACCAGGCTAGGTTAGTGTGTGATTGGTAAGGTGTGACACAGAAGCTGTGACACCCTTATCATGGAAAACTAATATAACACAGGTTAGGTACAACTGCTGCTACAGACAGTATAATAGATTTCCCTACAAGCGCAAGGTGACCAAACTTTACATATAAGAATTTTGCTTTCTTAGAGGGACAGTTTTCTCCTGAATATCTTTCAGTAAACATTTTCTCTCTTGTTTCTAAACACACAGTGGTTAAATTGAGATCAGCCTCAACTCTGCCTCACCAGTTACCCCACCATTAGCCTTTCACACCAACCCATAATCTTTAGTACTACTTCCTTTCTCTTCCACTGACATGTGTGTTCACAGACCCATCCTATCAGGTTACGAGCTAGGTGGTGAAGACAACAATTTGCCAGAGCTTTATATTCTTCTATCCTGTTCCTCATCTTTCACGCCATTCCAAAATCTGTCTGGATTTTAGATTAGTGCGGTTATTAGAACCTCCAATCTGGCTGAATGGCAGAGGACTGCATATGGCGGATGTCATTTAATATGGATAAATGTAGTGTTATGCTTGTGGGTAGGGATAATGCCAAAGACTGTCCCTTTTAAACTTTGTCTTTCAGGCTCTCGTATCATAGCTGATCAGACTGAACTAAGGAAGATTGAATCTCTTGGCGGAAATCATACCAGCAGAACCCGAGAGCTGATGTGGGCATGGGGAATGAAACAAGCAACTGTCCAACAGCTTCTACAGATCCTGAATGAGATGCAGCTGTACCGAGCATTAGATGTTATTCTGTCATGTGAGCACACTCCTTTTTAGACAAAAATACTTGACACAGTGATAATTTAATTGTCTTTTAGAAAAGGCACAGTGGAATGCTCATTTTAAACATTCATTTCAACAATGAGACTTCCATTTGAATCCAGCCCAGACTGATAGGCAAGTCTTTTCTATTCTGCCTGCAAAGGTTATGGTTGAAATGGGTTTGAGCAGTCTCATAGGCCAATCCCCGGTGAGACAGAGCTCACACTACAAAATTGACCCAAATTTGGAACTTCATTGGCAATCTCACTCGAAGAGGCAGTTTGATGTGGAAAGAAAGAATATTGTAGGATGTTCTGCTGAGGTATATCATTGATGTACAATTGGAGGGAGCTTTATTCTGCATGTAACCTATGCTCTACCTAACTTGGGGTGCTTGATACTAATTCTGGATGCCTGTAATGGAAAAGTGTTCCTTTCCACAGCACAGCATGCTGGCTCTCTAATTAACTCAGACCTCTCCAAGTGCCTGTTTACATTTTCCTTGTTTATCGTTTCAAAAACCTTACCCACCACTGATGTTAAACTGACTGGCCTGTAGTTATAAGGACTGTCCTTACACCCTGTCTTGAATAAGGGTGTCACATTTGCCACTCTTCAATCCTCTGGCACCTCCCCGCTATCTCATGAAGATTGGAAGAATATGGCAAGCCTTTCCATTGTGTCCATTCCCACTTCCTTCAGCAACCTGGGATATAAGCATCTGGACCAAGTGGCTTATCCACTCCAAGCATAACCAGCCTTTCCAGTACATCCTGACTATCAATTTTAACCCCATCTACCATCTCCAATTCTATTGATGCTTTGTCAACATTCTCTTCCTTCGTAAACACTGATGCAAAGTACTCATTAAGTATTCTAGCCTTGTCCGGCACCTCTAAGCATTTATCACCCTCTTTGTCCCTAATGGGCCCCACCCCACCTCCTAGTACCTGCTTACTATTTACATGCCAGTAGAAGAATTTTGGGTTCCCTTTTATATTAACTGTCATTCTATTCTCATATCCTCTCTTTGCCAGTCGTATTTTCCTCTTTACTTCCCCTCTCAACTTATTGTATGGTTCTTGCTTGAAGAATTTACCTGACATGCATCATACACTATCTTTTTTGTGTTTCATTGTATTCTTTATCTCCCTCGTCATCCAAAGAGCCCTGGTTTTGGTTCCTTTACCTTTCGCCCTTGTTGGAATGTACCTAGCCTGTACCTGAAACATCTCCTGCTTAAAGATCACCTATTGCTCTGTTACAGTTTTTCCTGTCAATCTTTGGTTCCGTTGTACCCTGGCTAGATCCCCTCAGGAAAGATAGGAGGAGGGGTAAAAGTATTGATTAAGGAGAACTTAACAGTGCTGGAGAGAGAGAATGTCCTAGAGGGGTGAAGGACAGAATCTATTGGGTTAGAGATAAGCAACAATAGAGATACCATTACATGGCAGCAAGTGGTTAGGACCTGAATGCACTGCCTGAGAGTGTGGTGGAAGCAAATTCAATTGAGTCCTTCAAAAGCAAAGTGGATAAATATCTGAAGAGAAAACATTTCCAAGCCAAGGGGGAAAAGGCAGGGAAGTGGGACTAGCTGAGCTCCTCTTGCAGAGAGCCAGTACGAACACGACAGGCTGAATGGCCTCCTTCTGTGCTGTAACCATCATATGATTAATTTCCATCCGCCACCTCTCTGTCCATTCCAATAACCTGTCTATGTCTTCAAGAAATCTTTTATAATCTTCCTCAAACATTCCTTTTTTTTTAATGTCACCAGCAATTTTCAAGATCGTTTTCCCTTTACTGAAATCCAAGTTATCTGGCAAACCAAGAACAGAAGTGGGCCTAGCACTAACCCCTGGAATACCACATCTAACTCTTCTCCAGTCTGAGCAACAAGCCTTTATCTTAACTGTTTGTTTCCCGTCCATCAACCAACTTTCCAAGCATTTCCTCTTCTAACATATGCCTGAATTTTTCTAGCATGCCTTGTTTGAGACGCCTGACAACATCCTGTAGGGACACAGGTGGAAAACTTACCAGTGCTTTTCACTGACCAATAGGAATTTGTAAGAGCACCTCTGCGATGACCTTTGCTCTCTCCCTAAGAGGGAACATCTTTTTCAGGCAGCCAGTGGTTAGGATTTGGAATGCAGCTGCCTGAGAGTGTGGTGAAGGCAGGTTCACTCAAGGCATTCAAGAAGGATTTGGAATATTATCTGTAAAGGAAGAATGTGCATGGCTATGGGGAGAAGGCAGGGGAGTGGCACTAGGTGAACTGCTCCTTCAGAGAGCCAGCAGAGACATGACAGGCCGAATGGTCTCCTTCTGTGCTGTAATCATTCTGTGACTCTATGATCTTCTAAACATCCATATTCCTTACATTTACTTTCTTTATCTATCCAATCAGTCACTTGAAGAACTCTCTTAATTTGGGCAAACAGAACATGCCTTTAAGAAATAAAAACAGAAAGTGCTGAAAATACTCAGCTGGTCAGGCAGCATCTGTGATGAGAGAAGCAGAGCTAACGTTTCAGGTCAGTGACCTTTCATCAGTTCTGAGACAGACCTGAAACATTAACTCTACCTGACCTGCTGAGTCTTTTCTGCACTTTCAGTTTTTATTTCGGATTTCCAGCATCTGCAGTATTTTGCTGTGATGCCTTTAAGAAATATATGCTCGCTCTCCTGGAAAAACCCAATCTTTTCTAAACGGTTACTAATTTTTCTCAAATGTTGGATCTTGGCATGAAATCCAATACAAAAATGGTAGCAAGGTGCAATATGGATTGGAAACTGTCTCAGATTCACTTCTGTCTTGCTTTTTAATCCAGGCTTGAGTTTTACTGGGATAGGATGCTTGACAGTTAACAGTGAGTACCAATGTGGAGAATCTCAGGGAAACTAATCCCATTATGCAAAGACAAGGCCTGCTAACCAATACAGCAGCAGTGACAATGTCCTGTGGGTCAGACAGCTCTGGTCATCCATCAAGGATTTTCTCCCTACGTCAGGCTCTGTGGTGGGGGGATGCCGGAAGATAGTTCAGGCAATAGCCTGCCACGGAGCCCAATGCCAGGAATGCTGGGCTCAATCTTCCTGGCAGCAGCGAGGCTCCGTGGCAGCACCCACCCCCCACCCCCCCCCCCCCCCCCCACCCACAGGTCACTCAGCGACGGGACCCAACTTTAAATATTTAAATTGCCTCTTTGCAGACATTAATATTCATCCCGGTGTGATTCAGCCATCAGTTTACGATCTCCAGCTGGACGTGCAGCACTCACGTGCCTTCACTTTCATGTCCCAGAAAAGCCAGTGCCACCAAGTCCTCAGTCCTCGGAGCCTGTGAAGGTGGGTGGGTGTGTGTTGTGAAGGGGGTCTCAACTCTGCATTTATGAAGTGGGGTACCCCATACCCTTGTTCCATAAAGGGGGCCACACCGCACCCGTGAATGTCTGGGGCGGGGGGGGGGGTGAAGGGGGCTGTCCCTGCAGTCGGCCAATGATGTGTGGCGGAGGGGGGCAACAATGATAGTCAATGAGTCCTTCTTGCGGGGTGGAGGGCACAACTGTTAGACGGTTTAAGCTCATGCTGCCAGTGGTCCAATCCAGGCAACAGCAATGATATGACAGTGGTCATGGTGCCCCGCTCTTATTTAAAGCTAAGGCGGGCAATGTCATGCCATACCATACAGCTTACGCTGGAATGCAGCTGAAGCACCAATTCACAGAACTGTCTGCCCAGATAGGTGCCATTGATCTTGTGAAGGAACCAAGTTGACTTCCAGCTTAGAGATGGGGCTGGTCCACCCTGTCTTTCTGGATCCTCGTGCTATGATGAGGCATATCTGCCGGTGGTGGAACCAAGAGACAGGCACAGCCCATGTGGAAGCTCCTAGATTCGAGCAGCAGCAGCCACCAAGGTGCATTGGAGCCCCAGACAAGACAGCGAGTCTATAGGACCTGCATGACTTAGCTGCAGATGTCAAAGTGCTAGTGTCAGAGATGACTGTTGATGTCCAGAAAGACGGTGACACATCTGTGTGCACTGCTGAATGATGACCTGCAGCCAATGGGCTTTGGTGGACATCCTATGACTGGCCCTCAAAGTGACAGTGGCTCTAAACTTCTGCACCTCCGCATCATTCCAGGGATCCACCGGTGACCTGTGTTGGGTTTTGCAATCAGCAATGCACCGCTGTATCAGGGAGTAAAGGCCGGCTGCCCGACCCGATACCCGACGGGACCCAATGACGTGTTTGGTTAGGGTCATGTTGTGTTGAACTTCCGGGTCTGGCATTTGGGCTCGGGTCGGGCCGGTTGGACGCACTCTATCACAACCTCAGGTAAGTGGCTCCATTGTTTTGTTAAGGTTATTTTAAGCTTGTGTAGATAAGCAACAAAGTGAAAAACAGAAGGTGGGTTAACTGATGCACGGGTCAGGTGCGGCGGTCGGGCTCGGAGTCGGATATGGTTCTGTCGGGCTCGGGTCGGGTTTCATTTGCAGACCCAAGATGGCCTTTATCAGGAATGTCACCGCTGCCTTGTTCAGGAGGACCGGCGACCATGTGCACTTCAGGACAGACCCTGAGAGTCAGGCCAAGAGGGTCATTGGATTTGGGGCCATTGCGGGAGTCGCACAGGTGCAAGGGGTCATCAACTGCATGCATGTGGTCATCAAGGCTCCAACAGAGCAACCAGCCGCACACCTCAATAGAAAGGGCTTCTATGCGCTCAATGTGGAGCTAGTATGCGACTATAGGAAGCACTTCCTGCAAGTGTGTGCTGCTTCCCAGGCAGCTGCCATGACTCATTCATCCTGCACCAGTCCCAAGTGCCACTGCTGTTCACTGCACCGGCTCAGATTCAGGGATTGATTCTTGGAGACGAGCTGACATGGCTCCTGACGCTGGTGAGAAACCCCACATGCAATGCAGAAAAGCCATACAATGCCTGCCACAGCTCCACTTGAGCTACCGTTGAACAGGCCATCGGCATGCTGACGATGAGCTTCTGCTGCCTCAATAGATTGGGTGGAGCCCTACCGTATGCACCAGACAGGGTTAGGCGCATCGTTGCTGTGTATTGCGTTCTGCACAACATTACAGTACGGGGGAGAGGCCTTGCAGGATGATGAGGTGCAGGAGCAGGAGACATCCTCGGACAAGGAGGACACAGAGGATATCCAACAGCAGCCGCGCGTGGTAACACGGAGAGCATTGGTGGAAGGCGTACACGGCGAGCGGCGAACAAGGGATGCAAGACCACGCCTGATCACTGAGCGCTTCAACAATCCCTGAAGTGCAACATATGCTCCCCACAACACACGTCACCGTCCTTCATCTTGTCTGAAGTCTTCTGCATCTGTGACATCTGTCTCTCCTCCATTACTAGCAGCAGCTGACTGAATTATTGCCCATGTGACTGCATCCATGCAGTCACACATCACACATACTGGCATGGCAATGATGATATTCCTTACATTGGCAGTTCTGTCAGGCCAATGATGTAATGGGAGGATACATAATTGGTACATGCTGGCATGCCATTCACACAGGAAAAATGATACATATGTCAGAAAAGTACATTTACTGAGAATGATTAATACATAGGTGTGTCACCCGTGAAATCCCATATATGCCAAGGTGTCTTTTTGAAATGTTTGCGTGTGCTGCTTCCCAGTGTGTCTTCTGCACTAGCAGCTTGACTGGAGGCAGGCTGCTGATCAGGACGCCCTTTGGCTTTGGATGACGTCGGTGGTCGTCCTCTAGGTGCCTGAGGTCTTGACGATCCCGGCTGCCTGAGGGCCTCCTGCACCAGTGCAGGGCTCTCCTCAGACATTGTGGCAGCTGGAGCTGGACTCACCGGCTGAGGAGCTGGTGTCCACATTGGAATTACCCTGAGGGGGGACCCCAGATGTGGAGCGCAGGCTCGCCTCCTCCTCTCAAGGCTCGTAAGAACCTCTCTGCTCTCCCAAAAAGGACCAGGAGCAGACACCCTCTCCAGGCCCCTGGTCCCTCTCTCCTGTTGCCACTGCTGTGTCAAGCTCGTGGCCGAGGCGAGTGTTTGCAGGGGAGCGCATATCCATGGAATCTGGCTCTCCATGATGGTTGTCAACCTCTCCAAGGAGGACGCCATGTGCTTATATGCCTACAACAAGGCAGCTGTCATGGCCTAGATGGACTCCCCCATTGTCCTCTCAAAGCTGCGCACGGCCTGTGGCACCTCCGCCAGATGTTGCCTTAACTCTCCTTGCAACTCCAGCATGCCCTGTGTTGTTGACACCAGAGGATCATCATCAGCCTGGGGCTCAGCATGGGCCTGACCACCCACAGTCCTCTGGCTGTCAGAGGCCTCGGCTGTCTCAGCCTCGGTCAGCTGCTTGGGCGCTTGTGACCCAGACACTAAAGCCAAGCGGATTCCCACCGAGGTATCTGCGCTGGTGGAAGGTGCGGGAGTGTCATGGGACTCTGCGTCCTCTGAAGTTGTCTCTTCCTCAGAGGTCGTGGAAGTCTTCAGGGCCTCCAATGCCATCTCGGAGCATCGCCCTGCACGATACAATGTGAAGAACATATGTTTAGGTTTTATGTACAAATGTCGCAATGATGACAGCATAGTCTGCAAATATGAAATGTTATGAGGAATCATTGTGTGTTTAAAAAACAGTCTGTTCACCCGAGACCCCAAACTCCCACCTCCGGAACGGCACATGCTCCCTGGCTGCTAGCGCCTCTTCCTCGGCTGGGTGAGTGGCCTCCGGTCTGACACCCCGCCACCAGTCCTGCACGCCTCCCTGCTGTTGTGCTCTAGCTTCACCTGGAAGAGCAAGGATGCAGAAATTGAACATTGCCAAGCAACAACATGACGCGTGTCACAACAGGACGCTTCAATAACAGGTGGGGGAAGCTTAGTCTGGTATACGGACTCACCCTGTCATGGATGTGCCATGCTCTGAGATGCAAACAAGAGTGATTTCATTCACACATGCAGCTACTCATGTGGCATCAATCCTCCCCGCCCGACCTCCCTGTCTTTGATATGGTGGTGGCACCCATGTGCCATACTATGTGGGGACACCCAGGTCAAAAGGAGCCATTCTGCAAAGTGCCACTTACCTTTGTCGAGCAAATGAGATCGTTCACTCTCTTCTGGCACTGCACCCAGTCTCGTCTGATGACCACACGGCAGCTTACCTCCTCTGCAATCTCCATCCAGGTTTACTTGATCAGGCGGGAGGACGACTTCTTACCATCACTGAGGAAAAGGACCTCCCGCTTTTCCCTTGCAGCCTGGAGGAGAGTGAGCAGGGAGGCATCTCTAAACCGTGGGGCCACCTTTTCTCAACCTCAGCCATTCACAGTTGCCTTCTAGGGGGTGCTTCTTCAGAGATGGGGCTGTACTGCATGCACTCCTGGTTGTTCAGCTCTAGCAGTACAGGAGAAAAGTGGGAAGAGATTTCATGCAGGGCTGGCTGCCTTTTAAAGATAGCGCCAGCACCTGCTCACTAGTCAGTTGATGTGTTCCTGGCGTCGGAGAGCCCACCCCCTCCACGTGATTGGGGAAGCGGGCAAACTTAAGCCGCGTGTTAGATTGTAGTGGTTCGGTGGCGCTCCCGGTGGCAGGCCAATGAATTCCAGCCCTATTTGTCTTTAAGTGTATCCTTTTCTCTCTTGAGTGTCAGTGTCTGGAGAGGGACTTTTAACATTGATGAGCACATGGATTTGGATGCAGGTGTGAGGGTTAAATCCTGGAAAAATGCGAGCGCTTTGGGAAACTGACTCCAACCAGATCTACAACGCAGATAGAGCGATATTGATGTGGGTTTTGCATTTTAACTTTGCTTCCATGGGTTTTTTGGGCTTCCTGGAAGTTTCCAGTGAAAGCAAGGCGATTTGACAGTGGCAAATGAGGGGGCTGGAGTTATAACAGGGAAATATGTCAACTAGTATTCGGTACTCTGCTGATTTCTTGCCTAATGTGTGAAACACTTTGTTGACAGTACTTGTGCTGAAATGTTACACACTTTGGAGGTCTCATTCTATAGTTTGGAGGTTTGGTGGTCTGACCTGCTCTTTGGAGGTTTAATCTATCAGATTAGCATGGGTGCTGCTTACTAGGTGTTACTTTGGACTCAGATGAGGTCACTGAGCAAGTCAATGCAGTCCCCTCGAGGGTAGGTGCAGGCTCCTCAGGGAGCAGTAGGGACTGCCTAATTTACCTCACTGCACTGCCAGCAGTCAGCACTGCATCAGCTGTAAAAATAATGCAGTATCAGAAAGGACATGATGGATATGTTAAATAATTACTTTGCATCAGTATTTACGGTAGAGGAAGAGTGCCAGACACCCCAATGAAAATAATTTGGAATCGGGGTGGGAACTTACCATAATTAACATAAGCAAATTAACAGTAATGAAGAAAATAATGGCAGTAAAGAGTAGCAAATCCCCAGGACCAGATGGGTTTCATCCCAAGGTTTCAATGACAGGTACTCTAATTGGCCAGATGTGACTAATGGCATCCCACAGTGATCTATATTGGGGCCTCAACTCTTCACTGTATTTATTAACAACTTAGATGATGGGATAGAGAGCCACATATCCAAGTTTGCTGATGACATGAAGGTAGGCAGCATTGTAAGCAGTGTAGATGCAACCATAAAATTACAGAGGTATTGATAAACTGAATGGGCAAAACTGTGGCAAGTAGATTTCAATATAGGCATGTGTGAGACCATCCATTTTGGACCAAAAATGGATAGATCAGAGTACTTTTTAAATGGTGGAAAGCGAGAAGCAGTGGGGGTCCAAAGGAACTTATGGGTCTCTGGACATATATCATTTATATCTAGAGGAATAGAATGCAAGAGGTTAGAAGTCATGCCTCAGCTATAATTAGAACACACCTGGAGTACTGGACTGAATTTTATGGGTCCCCTAGGGACGGGAACAGAGGTTTGAGGGGCAGGGCGGGGGGCCCATAAAATTGCATGAGAAGGTGAGGGGTTGGGGGGAAGGGGAGGTGCGGTGCAGTATCCATCGCCTTTCCGATGCCTTCCAATTTAGTCCAGGATGGGGAACGCCAGGGATGGCCACTTAAGGGACTCTTCCCGTCTCCACCTCAATTTAATGGAAGGCAGAGGGGTCCTGTGCCTCATAGAGTTATACAGCACAGAAACAGGCCCTTCAGCCCATCGTGTCCGTGCCAGCTGTCAAGCACCTATCTATTCTAATCCCATTTTCCAGCACTTGGCCCGTAGCCTTTTGAGCTATGACATTTCAAGTGCTCATCAAAATACTTTTTAAATGTTGTGAGGGTTCATGCCTCTACCACCCTTTCAGGCAGTGTGTTCCAGATTCCAACCACCCTGTGGGTGAAAACATTTTTCCTAAAATTCCCTCTAAACCTCCTGCCCCTTACCTTTAAATCTGTACCCCTGGTTATTGACCCCTCCGCTAAGGGAAAAAGTTTCTTCCTATCGACCCTATCTATGCCCCTCATAATTTTGTATGCCTCAATCAGGTCCCCCCTCAGCCTTCTCTGCTCTAAGGAAAACAATCCTAGCCTATCCAGTCTCTCTTCATAGCTGAAATGCTCCAGCCCAGGCAACATCCTAGTGAATCTCCTCTGCACCCTCTCCAGTGCAATCACATCCTTCCTATAGTGTGGTGCCCAGAACTGTACACAGTACTCCAGCTGTGGCCTAACTAGCATTTTATACAGCTCCATCATAACCTTATATTCTGTGCCTCAGCTAATAAAGGCAAGTATCCCATATGCCTTGATTGCATAACCACCTTATCTACCTGTGCTGCTGCCTTAAATGATCTATGGACAAGTACACCAAGGTCCCTCTGATTCTCTGTACTTCCTAGGGTCCTACCATCCATTGTATATTCCCTTGCCTTGTTAGTCCTCCCAAAATGCATCACCTCACAGTTCTCAGGATTAAATTCCATTTGCCACTGCTCCGCCCATCTTACCAGCCCATCTATATCGTCCTGTAATCTAAGGCTTTCCTCCTCACTATTTACGACACCACCAATTTCCGTGTCATCTGCAAACTTACTGATCATACCTCCTATATTCACGTCTAAATCATTAATGTACACGAGGATCCCTGCAGTACACCACTGGTCACAGGCTTCCACTCGCAAAAACAACCCTCGACCATCACCCTCTGTCTCCTGCCACTTAGCCAATTTTGGATCCAATTTGCCAAATTGCCCTGGATCCCCTGGGCTCTTACCTTCTTAACCAATCTCCCATGCGGGACCTTATCAAAAACCTTACTGAAGTCCATGTAGACTACATCAACTGCTTTACCCTCATCTATACATCAAGTCACCTCCTCGAAAAATTCAATCAAGTTTGTTGGACACAATCTCCCCCTGACAAAGCCATGCTGACCATCCCTGATTAATCCCTGCCTCTCCAACTGGAGATTAATTCTGTCCCTCGGAATGTTTTCCAATAGTTTCCCTACTGCTGATGTTAGACTCACCGGCCTGTAATTACCTGGTTTATCCCTGCTACCCTTCTTGAATAATGGTACCGCATTTGTTGTCCTCCAGTCCTCTGGCACCTCTCCTGAGGCCAGGATTTAAAAATTTGTCAGAGCCCCTGCTATCTCCTCTCTTGCCTCACATAACAGCCTGGGATACATCTCATCTGGGCCTGGGGATTTGTCCACTTTTAAGCCCGGTAAAATCGCTCATACTTCCTCCCTTTCAATGCTAATTTGTTCAAGTATATCACAATAGTCAGAAGCTTTTTCCCAGGGTGGAAGAGTCAGTTACTAGGGGACATAGGTTTAAGGTGCGAGGGGCAAAGTTTAGAGCAGATGTGCGAGGCAAGTTCTTTACACAGAGGGTGGTGAGTGCCTGGAACTTGCTGCCAGGGGAGGTGGTGGAAGCAGGTACGATAGCGACGTTTAAGAGGCATCTTAGGATGGGAATAGAGGGATACGGTCCCCGGAAGTGCAGAAGGTTTTAGTTTAGACAGGCATCAAGATTGGCGCAGGCTTGGAGGGCCGAATGGCCTGTTCCTATGCTGTACTGTTCTTTGTTCTTTGTTCTGCAGCCCTGCCATCCCACATCTTGAGCTGAATTTTACCAGTCCCCTGGCATCGTGGGTTGTGGGGGCGGGCCGGAAAATATCTCCAGGAGAGGCCCGCTACGGGCCTCAATGCTGGGAAGGCCCCCCTGACAATGGCAACGGGAACCCAATTAAAATATTTTAGTTTATTTAAATGACACAAATAATGACTTGCCTTGCAGCAACAGCCATCCCACTGCAATATTCCGGCCGGTTGCCTGATCTCCCGTGCCTTCGGATCTCCTGGTGGGGAGGGGGGAGCAGGAAAAACTCTTCCGATTGTTGAAGGGGATTGTGAGAAGGGGTTGAGGGTTAAAGTTAATAAAGTTTGGAGGAGAGAGGTTGGGATCGGAAGAAAAGTTTTTTTTTGGTGGGGGGGGAAGGCAATTAATAAATTGATTAGACATTGGGGGTGTGGGAGAGGGGATTGAAATTGTGAATACATATTTAACTTTATTTTTTACAATAATGTGACTTTAAAAATTTAAATGAGACAGAAGGGCTTGAAGCCCTTTAAAAATGGCACCGGCGCCTGCGTGGTGACGCCAGACGCCATTGCCGGGGACGGAGTGCCCGCCCCATCTATGTCATTGGGGGCCCCCTCCATGTAAATGAGCCGCGGTCTTAAATATCGCGGTGGCTCCGCACCACACATCTCACGAGTCCGCCACACCATTTTTGAAGTGCTGGAAAAATTCAGCCCTTTGTGTTCAGAAATTCACCAACTTGCATAAATGTATCTAAAATTACTACAAAAATTCAACCACTGTTTTTTTTGTTTGAGAGATTGGTTACAGACCATGTTCTGTTTAGCTGGACACTCCTTTTCCTTTTGATCTATTTTAGAATTGTTATTGAGGTTTGTGAACCTGAATGTCAAGCTCAGTAGAGTGTTAATGAAAAAAGAGGAAGTGTGAAATATAACACAATACCAAAGATAAATGATCTGTTGGTGTTTCGTTTGACTTTTAGTTCCACTGATTGTTGAACTATAATTAATTGTGGCAACAGGAAGAGATTAGCAGAATTCGACAAAGTGAAGAAGGTTTGATTCAGTTCTGCAAAGCAAATGTAAGGTCTACATTTTGATAACTTAACAAAAAGATTGTTTCGCCTACTTCTCTGCCCGCCTATTCTGAAAGTCAACACTAGTGAGAGTACATTTCTGAAGGTGCTGGCACTGCTGTGTTACATACTAACAGCATAGAAACAGGCAGTTTGGCCCAACAGGTCCATGCCAGTGTGTATGCTCCACACAAGCCTCCTTCCACCCTTAGTCATCTAACCCCATCAGCATATCCTTCTATTCCTTTCTCCCTCATATAATTATCTGGCTTCCCCATAAGTGGCTGCCTCAACTACTCCTCATGGTGGCAAGTTCTACGTTCTAACCACTCTCTGGGTAAAGAGGTTTCTCCTGAATTCCCTATTGGATTCATTAGTGACCACCTTATGTTTATAGCCCCTAGTTCTAATCTTCCCTACAATTGGAAACATCTATATCTACCATATCAAACCCTTTCATAATTTTAAAGACCTCTATCAGATCATTCCTCTGTTTTCTCTTTTCTTAATAAAAGAGCCTCAGTCTGTTTAATTCGTTCCTTGTAGGTATAACCTCTCAGTTCTGGTGTCATCCTAGCAAATCTTTTTTGCACCTTCTGCAGCCTCTATGTCCTTTTTATAATATGGACACCAGAACTATTCACAGTACTCCAAGTGTGGTCAAAAGAAGGTTTAACATACCTTCTCTGCTTTTCAGTTCTATCAGTCTAGAAATGAACCCCATTTCTAGAGGAATTGCTTTGATTGTGTTTTTTATGGCCTTATTATGTTGCTACTTTTAGTGATTTGTGATTCTGTACCCCCAGATCCCTCTGTTCCTCTACCCCATTTTGGACACTTATTTTCCAAGGAGTATGTGGCCTCCTTATTCTTCCTACCAATATATACCACATCACACTTATCTATATTGAAGTTTTCATTTGCCACCTACATGCCATTATGCAAATTTATTAATGTCTTCCTGTATTTTGTTGCAGTCCTCCTCTGTATTAATTACACTCTCAAATTTTGTGTGTCTGCAAATTTTGAAATTGTACTCTGATTTCCAAGTCTAAATCATTTACGTAAATGGAGAACAACAGTGGTTCCAGCACCAATGCAACAACAACAACTTGCATTTATATCACACCTTTAACATAATAAAACATCCCATGGCACATTACAAGCTTTATCAAACAAAATTTGACACAGACCCATGAAAGGGAATATTAGGTCAGATGACCAAAAACTTGGTCAAAGAGTTAGGTACTGAGGAGCGCCTTAAAGGAGGAAATAGGGGTAGAGAGGCAGAGGGGTTTAAGGAGAGAATTCCAGAGCTTAGAGCCTTGACAGCTGAAGGCACAGCCACCAATGGTGAGGTGATTAAAATTGGGAACGTTCAAGAGGCCAGGAATGACGGAACGCAGAGATCTGGTGGGGGGGATGGTGTAAGACTGCAGGCAACAAAAATAAGGAGGAGTGAAAACATGTAGGGAGTTGAAAGCAACCATGAGAATTTTAAAATTGAGGGGAATTCCTTAACCAAGAGACAATGTAGATCTGGGAACACAGGGGAGATGGAGGGGAGAGGGTTGGTGCAAGTTAGGACACGGGCAGGAGATTTTTGAGTGACCTCAAGTTTGTGAAGAGGAGAACTAGGGAGGTTGGCTGGGAGTGCATTGGAAAAGTCAAGCCTAGAGGTAACAAATGCATGTATGAGGGTTTCAGCAACAGGTAAGCTGAGACAAGGGTAGTCAGGCGATGTTATAGAGGTGGAAATAGGCAGTCTTAGTGATGATATGGATATGTAGTAGGAAGCTCAATCTGGGGTCAAAATGATGCCAAGGTTGTGAACAATCTGGTCCAGCCTCTGCCACTTGCCAGAGAAATGGATAGAATCGGTAACAAGGAAACAAAATTTGTGACGGGCAGAAGACAATGGCTTCCGCCTTCCCAATATTTAGTTGGAGGAAATTTCTGCTCATCCAGTAGTGGATGTTGGACAAGTAGTCCATCAGTTTAGAGACAGCTTAGAGGGATCAAGAGAGGTGGATGTGAGATAGCACTGGGTGTCGTCTGCGTACATATGGAGGTTGACAAGGTGTTTTCGGATGATGTCGCCGAAGGGCAGTATATAGATGAGAAATAGGAGGGGACCAGGGACCTTGGGAATCATCAGAGGTAAAGGTGCAGAAGCAGGAAGAGAAGCCATTGCAAGTCATACTCTAGCTACGAAGAATGGAACCGGGCGAGTGCAGTCCCACCCAGGTTGACAGTGAGGAAGCTTTGGAGCAGAATTATATGGTCAACTGTGTTGAAGGCTACAGACAGGGTTGAGGAGGATAAGGAGGGAGAGTGGGTGGTAGAATGCCCATCAGTGTCTATATGGCAAGATTTTGAACCATCATAAAAGATTTATTGTTTTTAAGCATTGTTATGGTATTAATACTAAAATTGTCTTTTTAACAGGGAAGCCTGCAATTTCTTTCATTCCTTTGCAAGAAACTCCTGAGATGTTCCACCCATCTACACCTTCCACCGGTCCAGTATTGGATTTTCCAGTCAATAAAGATTCATCAAACGATGGTAATTACTAAACCTGGGCAGTTGTTAGCGAGATGTGGCAGGAAAGTATACACACATTACAGGCCGGGATTTTATGGGCCTCTCGAGGCGGGGTCAGAGGCAGGGGAGCACAGAGAATCGCGAGGGGAGGACAGCAGGATGAAGGTCCTGTCAACTCCCCATTGCCCAGTGATCCTCCTGGGGACAGAATAGGAAATGATGGCCTTCCCACCCAGAGGCCAACTGAGGCCTTTAAGTGGTCTATTAAGGGCCAATTAAGGGCCTCTTCTCGCTGCTGCTGGGATCTTACCAGCAGCGGGGTGGCCTTCACCACACAGGGAGGACAACTTGTAAAACAAGGCGTCCTCCCTCCGGGCTTGGGGCAGAGTGGAGGGGGGGAGTCACTCCTTCATGGGCATTTTGTGTGTCACATAGGGTGCAGAGTGTTCTGGTACAGTTGAAGTTGTACAAATTCTGGCTGTTATAGCTTTCGGTGCTGTCTTTCTGTAAGAGAGCGTAACTGTTACATCTGATGCAAGATTATTGTATGTGAAACAACTGGAACAACTTTACCCCACGGGAACCCCCCTCTCCCTCAATTGAACAACAATACCCCTCACCCCCCCCCCCCCGCCCCACCACCTCCTTTGCCGGGGCCTTCTGGACAGACCCCGGCGACCACCGCCCCCCCCCACCCCCCTCACCACTTGCCTCTGTTGCGGGGTTCCACCACTGGGCCTGCTTCTGAGGCCTCTACAATACAAGCTGTGTCCACCACTCTGGGGGCGCTGCTGATACTGCTGAGTTGCCAGCCCTCTAATTGGCTGGCAGCTCATGGAGGCGGGATCCACGCCCCTTTAAAGTCTTTAACGAGATGGAGATCCTGGCTCCTAAGACTTTGATTCAAAAAGACTGGAGGATCACTCCTTGGGGGTGGTGGGGGGAGGGTGTGAAAAGGCAGAGGCTCAGTTCCCCCACCTTTTCAGCCCAGTGCCAGGATCCCTGCCTCCAGCACAAAATCCAGACTATAGTTCAGCACAGCCACATCAGTATGTTGATGTTAAGCTGTACCAATTGATAGAGGTTTCAGCAGTATTCTATCACATTACATATTCATAGCTCTGTCTCCTACAAAACAATTTAGAAAAATGCTACATCAAATGGAATAATTCCAGTCACATACAATAATCTTGCATCACATGTAACAGTTACACTGTCTTACAGAAAGACAGGACTGAAAGCTGAAATCATAACACCCGGAATTTGTATACCTGTATCAGTACCAGGACACTCTGCACCCTTGTGACACACTATGATTTTTAAAAACCTTTTCACACAAGCGGCTAATCGAACCCACCTGCAACACTGAAGATATTAAGAGTACACTGAGTAGGTTATATCAGAATTACAGGCAATAGCTCTCAAAATGGCGTTTTGGTTCCTCAATTTTTCTTTCTCCTGACTGGTATTTGTTTTTATTCTCCAGTGCACCAGCTTGATCCACTTCCTAAACCGTCATCAATTCCTCTGAGTCTCTTGACCTCCACATCCAAGCCAGACTGTGACAGATGCGATATGCCATCACCAGAGATGGTAAGATTAGCAGTGACTGCACATTTGGCATTTCAATTATATTAGCTGAATATTTGCAGCGATCAGTGATGACTGAGCACCCAGCTAAATAAAAGCTACTTAGCACTGATCATCCCAGTATAGGGATTCTACTTACTGGGGATCGGATATTAGCCAGGAACCAAATAATGAAAGGTTGCTGAGTGAAATCATGGTGTCAAGTACTTAAAAAGGAAGAATATAAAATGAGATGAGAAAAGGGGAAAAATGCGACTGGAATAGACAGTTCCAGTTGAAGAGCTAGCATCGACACAGGCATGAGGGCTCATCACCAGAACACAAGAATTAGGAGCAGGGGTAGGCCATTCGGCCCCTCGAGCCTGCTCTGCCATTCAGTAAAATCATGGCTGATCTGATTGTAGCCTCAACTCCACTTTCCTGTCTACCCGCCCCCCCCCCCCAACCTTTGACTCCCTTGTCGATCAAAAATCTTTCTAACTCAGACTTTCAATAACCCAGCCCCCACTGCTCTTTGGGGAAGAGAATTCCACAGACTAATGACCTCAGAGAAAAAATTTCTTCACATCTCTGTGTTAAATTTTTAAACTTTGGTGCCTAGTGCTAGATTCCCCCACAAGAGGAAACATCCTCTCGGCATCCACCCTGTCAAGTCCCCTCAGGATCTTTTATATTTCAATAAGATCACCTCTCATTCTTCTAAACTCCAATGGATACAGGCCCAACCTGCTCAACCTTTCCCTTCATCTTAGGAATCAGTCAAGTGAATCTTCTTTTCAGTGCAGCAGCTTTTTCGGGAGCAGCGTGTGAGCGAGTGAGCAGCTGGGAAAGTCAGTTTGAAAGTAAATTTAATTTCCTTTTGTTTTTCGGCGGAGGCCAGGGGGCTGCTGGGTAAGTAAAACACTATATATTTGGGCGGTTTAAAATAACTTTCCTTTCAGTGCAGCAGCTTTTTCGGGAGCAGCGTGTGAGCGAGTGAGCAGCTGGGAAAGTCAGTTTGAAAGTAAATTTAATTTCCTTTTGTTTTTCGGCGGAGGCCAGGGGGCTGCTGGGTAAGTAAAACACTATATATTTGGGCGGTTTAAAATAACTTTCCTTTCAGTGCAGCAGCTTTTTCGGGAGCAGCGTGTGAGCGAGTGAGCAGCTGGGAAAGTCAGTTTGAAAGTAAATTTAATTTCCTTTTGTTTTTCGGCGGAGGCCAGGGGGCTGCTGGGTAAGTAAAACACTATATATTTGGGCGGTTTAAAATAACTTTCCTTTCAGTGCAGCAGCTTTTTCGGGAGCAGCGTGTGAGCGAGTGAGCAGCTGGGAAAGTCAGTTTGAAAGTAAATTTAATTTCCTTTTGTTTTTCGGCGGAGGCCAGGGGCTGCTGGGTAAGTAAAACACTATATATTTGGGCGGTTTCAAATAACTTTCCTTTCAGTGCAGCAGCTTTTTCGGGAGCAGCATGTGAGCGAGTGAGCAGCTGGGAAAGTCAGTTTGAAAGTAAATTTAATTTCCTTTTGTTTTTCGGCGGAGGCCAGGGGGCTGCTGGGTAAGTAAAACACTATATATTTGGGCGGTTTCAAATAACTTTCCTTTCAGTGCAGCAGCTTTTTCGGGAGCAGCGTGTGAGCGAGTGAGCAGCTGGGAAAGTCAGTTTGAAAGTAAATTTAATTTCCTTTTGTTTTTCGGCGGAGGCCAGGGGGCTGCTGGGTAAGTAAAACACTATATATTTGGGCGGTTTCTGAACCCGGGACACCACACTTGTAGTGTCTCCCACACGCCCTCCTCCTCTAACCAAAAAAAAAAGGACTCGGTGGGGTGTTTATAAGGTAAGGCTTTTTCGATTTCTCTGGTTTTATTGTGATTGGTAAAAACTTTTCGTTCCTTTTTCATTTAACTAAGTTTAAACTTAAGATTAAAAATGGCAGGAGATCTCAGACCCGTATCATGCTCCTCTTGCTCAATGTGGGAGCTCAGGGACATGGCTGATGACCCTGACTCCTTCACGTGCAGGAAGTGTGTCCAGCTGCAGCTCTTGTTAGACCGCATGACGGCTCTCGAGCTGCGGATGGACTCACTTTGGAGCATGCGCGATGCTGAGGAGGTCGTGGATAGCACGTTTAGTGAATTGGTCACACCGCAGATTAGGATTGCTGAGGGAGAAAGGGAATGGGTGACCAAAAGGCAGAGAAAGAGCAGGAAGGCAGCGCAGGAGTCCCCTGCGGTCATCTCCCTCCAAAACAAGTATACCGTTTTGGATACTGTTGAGGGAGATGGCTCACTAGGGGAAGGCAGCAGTAGCCAGGCCCATGGCACCGTGGCTGGCTCTGCTGCTCAGAAGGGCGGGAAAAAGAGTGGAAGGGCTATAGTCGTAGGGGATTCGATTGTAAGGGGAGTAGATAGGCGGTTCTGTGGTCGAAAACGAGGCTCCCGAATGGTATGTTGCCTCCCAGGTGCACGGGTCAGGGACGTCTCAGATCGGCTGCAGAACATTCTAAAGGGGGAGGGTGAACAGCCAGTTGTCATTGTGCACATAGGCACTAATGATATAGGTAAAAAACGGGATGAGGTCCTACAAGCAGAGTTTAGGGAGTTAGGAGCCAAGTTAAAAAGTAGGACCTCAGAGGTAGTAATCTCAGGATTGCTACCAGTGCCACGTGATAGTCAGAGTAAAAATGAAAGAATAGTCAGGATGAATGCGTGGCTTGAGAGATGGTGCAGGAAGGAGGGGTTCAGATTTTTGGGACATTGGGACCGGTTCTGGGGGAGGTGGGACTATTACAAATTGGACGGTCTACACCTGGGCCGGACTGGAACCAATGTCCTTGGAGGTGCTTTTGCTAACGCTGTTGGGGAGGGTTTAAACTAATGTGGCAGGGGGATGGGAACCAATTGAGGTCAGTTGACAGTGAGGAGGTAGTAACAAAAGCCTGTAAGAAACTAGATAATGAAGTCAGTGTGACTAAGGGGAAGAGCAGGCAGGGAGCAGATGATGAATATAAAGGGACTGGTGGTCTGAGGTGCATTTGTTTTAATGCAAGAAGTGTAGTTGGTAAGGCAGATGAACTTAGGGCTTGGATTAGTACCTGGGAGTATGATGTTATTGCTATTACTGAGACTTGGTTGAGGGAAGGGCATGATTGGCAACTAAATATCCCAGGATATCGATGCTTCAGGCGGGATAGAGAGGGAGGTAAAAGGGGTGGAGGAGTTGCATTACTGGTCAAAGAGGATATCACAGCTGTGCTGAAGGAGGGCACTATGGAGGACTCGAGCAGTGAGGCAATATGGACAGAACTCAGAAATAGGAAGGGTGCGGTAACAATGTTGGGGCTGTACTACAGGCCTCCCAACAGCGAGCGTGAGATAGAGGTACAAATATGTAAACAGATTATGGAAAGATGTAGGAGCAACAGGGTGGTGGTGATAGGAGATTTTAATTTTCCCAACATTGACGGGGATTCGCTTAATGTTAGAGGTCCAGATGGAGCAGAATTTGTAAGGAGCATCCAGGAGGGTTTTCTAGAGCAGTATGTAAATAGTCCAACTCGGGAAGGGGCCATACTGGACCTGGTGTTGGGGAATGAGCCCGGCCAGGTTGTTGAAGTTTCAGTAGGGGACTACTTTGGGAATAGTGATCACAATTCCGTAAGCTATAAAATACTCATGGACAAAGACGAGAGTGGTCCTAAAGGAAGAGTGCTAAATTGGGGGAAGGCCAACT
Source organism: Heterodontus francisci (assembly GCF_036365525.1). Lineage (NCBI taxonomy): Eukaryota > Metazoa > Chordata > Chondrichthyes > Heterodontiformes > Heterodontidae > Heterodontus > Heterodontus francisci. The sequence continues at coordinate 20,827,116 of NC_090389.1, read as the reverse complement.
ATACCAAAATTCGGCAGGAGCTGGGAAATGTAGATTGGGAGCAGCTGTTTGAAGGTAAATCCACATGTGATATGTGGGAGGCTTTTAAAGAGAGGTTGATTAGCGTGCAGGAGAGACATGTTCCTGTGAAAATGAGGGATAGAAATGGCAAGATTAGGGAACCATGGATGACAGGTGAAATTGCGAGACTAGCTAAGAGGAAAAAGGAAGCATACATAAGGTCTAGGCGGCTGATGAAAGACGAAGCTTTGAAAGAATATCGGGAATGTAGGACCAATCTGAAACGAGGAATTAAGAGGGCTAAAAGGGGTCATGAAATATCTTTAGCAAACAGGGTTAAGGAAAATCCCAAAGCCTTTTATTCATATATAAGGAGAAAGAGGATATCTAGAGAAAGGATTGGCCCACTAAAGGACAAAGGAGGAATGTTATGCTTGGACTCAGAGAAAATGGGTGAGATTCTAAACGAGTACTTTGCATCGGTATTCACCGAGGAGAGGGACATGACGGATGTTGAGGTTAGGAACAGATGTTTGATTACTCTAGGTCAAGTCGGCATAAGGAGGGAGGAAGTGTTGGGTATTCTAAAGGGCATTAAGGTGGACAAGTCCCCAGGTCCGGATGGGATCTATCCCAGGTTACTGAGGGAAGCGAGAGAGGAAATAGCTGGGGCCTTAACAGATATCTTTGCAGCATCCTTAAACACGGGTGAGGTCCCGGAGGACTGGAGAATTGCTAATGTTGTCCCCTTGTTTAAGAAGGGTAGCAGGGATAATCCAGGTAATTATAGACCGGTGAGCCTGACGTCAGTGGTAGGGAAGCTGCTGGAGAAGATACTGAGGGATAGGATCTATTCCCATTTGGAAGAAAATGGGCTCATCAGTGATGGGCAACATGGTTTTGTGCAGGGAAGGTCATGTCTTACCAACTTAATAGAATTCTTTGAGGAAGTGACAAAGTTGATTGATGACGGAAGGGCTGTCGATGTCATATACATGGACTTCAGTAAGGCGTTTGATAAGGTTCCCCATGGCAGGCTGATGGAGAAAGTGAAGGCGCTTGGGGTCCAAGGTGTACTAGCTAGATGGATAAAGAACTGGCTGGGCAACAGGAGACAGAGAGTAGCAGTAGAAGGGAGTTTCTCAAAATGGAGACGTGTGACCAGTGGTGTTCCACAGGGATCCGTGCTGGGACCACTGTTGTTTGTGATATACATTAATGATTTGGAGGAAAGTATAGGTGGACTGATTAGCAAATTTGCAGACGACACTAAGATTGGTGGAGTAGCAGATAGTGAAGGGGACTGTCAGAGAATACAGCAGAATATAGATAGATTGGAGAGTTGGGCAGAGAAATGGCAGATGGAGTTCAATCAGGGCAAATGCGAGGTGATGCATTTTGGAAGATCCAATTCAAGAGTGAACGATACAGTAAATGGAAAAGTCCTGGGGAAAATTGATGTCCAGAGAGATTTGGGTGTTCAGGTCCACTGTTCCCTGAAGGTGGCAACGCAGGTAAATAGAGTGGTCAAGAAGGCATACGGCATGCTTTCCTTCATCGGACGGGGCATTGAGTACAAGAGTTGGCAGGTCATGTTACAGTTGTATAGGACTTTGGTTCGGCCACATTTGGAATACTGCGTACAGTTCTGGTCGCCACATTATCAAAAGGATGTGGATGCTTTGGAGAGGGTGCAGAGGAGGTTCACCAGGATGTTGCCTGGGATGGAGGGCGCTAGCTATGAAGAGAGGTTGAGTAGATTAGGATTATTTTCATTAGAAAGACGGAGGTTGAGGGGGGACCTGATTGAGGTGTACAAAATCATGAGAGGTATAGACAGGGTGGATAGCAAGAAGCTTTTTCCCAGAGTGGGGGTTTCAACTACTAGAGGACACGAGTTCAGAGTGAAAGGGGAAAAGTTTAGGGGGGATATGCGTGGAAAGTTCTTTACGCAGAGGGTGGTGGGCACCTGGAACGCATTGCCAGCGGAGGTGGTAGATGCGGGCACGATGGAGTCTTTTAAGATGTATCTAGACAGATACATGAATGGGCAGGAAGAAAAGAGATACAGAAGCTTAGAAAATAGGCGACATGTTTAGAGAGAGGATCTGGATTGGCGCAGGCTTGGAGGGCTGAAGGGCCTGTTCCTGTGCTGTAATTATCTTTGTTCTTTGTTTGTTCTTTGTTCTCTGAACTGCTTCTACTGCAATTATATCTTTTCTTAAGTAAGGAGACCAAAACTGTACACAGTACTCCAGATGCGGTCTCACTGAGGCCCTGTACAGTTGTAGCAACACTTCCCTAATGTTATACTCTATTTCCCTTGCAATAAACCCCTCATTCCATTTGCCTTCCTAATCACTTGTTGTACTTGCATATTAATCTTTTGTGATTCATGTACCAGATCCCTCTGTACCTCAGAATTCTGCAGTCGCTCTCCATTTAAATAATATACTGCTTTTCTATTTGTCCTGCCAAAGTGGACAAGTTCAATTTTCTCACATTATACTCCATCTGCCATATTTTTGCCCATTTACTTAATCTATCTAAATCCCTTTGTAGACTCTTTATGTCCTCTTGACACATTGCTCTCCTACCTGTCTTTGTGTCATCAGAAAATTTAGTTATGATACGTTCTGTCCCTTCATCCAAGTCATTGATATAGATTATAAATAGTTGAGACCCGAGCACTGATCCCTGTTGCACTCCACTAGTTACAGCTTGCCAACCTGAAAATGACCCATTTATCCCTATTCTCTGCTTCCTGTTAGCTAACCAATCCTCTATCCACGCTAACATGTACCCCCTACATCATGAGCCCTTATTTTTGTTTAGTAACCTTTGGATGTGGCACCTTATCGAATGCCTTTTGGAAATCCAAGTACACTGTATCTATAGGTTCTCCTCTATCCACCTTGCCTGTTACTTCCTCAAAGAATTCTAATAAATTAGTCAAATACGATTTCCCTTTCACAAAACCATGTTGACTCTGTTTGATTGTATTATGATTTTCTAAATGTCCTGCTACAACCTCCTTAATAATGATTCTAGCATTTTTCCTATGACAGATGTTGGGCTAACTGGCCTATTGTTGTTGTAGCCAAAGTCCCAAAGGACCATAGGCATCTCTCCCATTTGAGAGAGACAGTTGGTGATGCCTGCCCTTTAAATTGAGCCCACTGCTGGCTTAGTCCCGCCTCCATCTGCATTTATCCTCGTTAATTGGGCAGCAATCATGACACTTGGCCAATTAAGTCATATGAAAATCGAAATAGTGGCACATGCGTGTTTCTATGTCGATGCGTGGTCAGGACCCACAAGTCATCACGACTTCAGGGTTCCAACCCAGGAATTGAAGTCTCACCCATAATGCCCAATTCTGGGCACCACACTTTAGGAAGGATGTGAGGCATTAGAGAGGGTGCAGAAAAGATTTATGAGAATGGTTCCGAGGATGAAGAGACTTCAGTTACCTGGATAGACTGGAGAAGCTGGGGCTGTTCCCTTAAAGAAGGTTGAGAGGAGATTTGATAGAGGTTTTCAAAATCATGAGGGGTCTGGACAAAGTAGATAGGGAGAAACTGTTCCCATTGGCATAAGGATTGAGAACCAGAGGACACCGATTTTAAAGTGAATGGAAAAAGAACCAAAGGCAATGTGAGGAAAAACAGTTTTACGCTGCAGGTAGTTAGGATATGGAAGGGGACTAACTGAGTTGTTCTTGCAGAGAGCTGGCACAAACGCGATGGGCAGAATAGCCTCCTGTGCTGTAACCATTCTATAATTCTATGGGAGGAACAATGCGACATGTGAGCAGCACTTGGTTCATACTGGCACCTAAAGTGCACACTGGGAAAGGTGCCTGGTGGTACATTGCTACATCAGTCCCCATACATGTTACAGTATGTTTTATCTGCTTTGTTCAGGATGAAGTTGGCAGCAGACCCCTCCAGGAAACTAATCACCATCCTGCAATGCTCAGCTGCATCTGGTCTTTGCAGGACTTGAAGCAAGCCACTGATAACTTCAATGAGAGGTATAAGATTGGCTCAGGAACATTAGGCCATGTCTACAAAGGCCACCGGTTCAATACTGCATATGCCATAAAACTGCTAAAGAAGGCAAGTCTCTTCAGCTTGTGCTAATAATAAATAGCTTCCTGTGATGATCTTGCCCACCAATGTGTAGCTTGCTTCTTAAATCTCTATCTTACAATGTCTAAAAATATTTAGATACCACAAGGATGTGGTGATCACAGGCCTCTTTAGTACAACATTTTAACAATCAGTATGGTTTTACAAATTACAAGAGACACAACAATAATTGATGCTTGCGGCCAGAGACAAAAGGGCTGATTTTAACTCCCAGCAGGAGTCGTGTGAACAAAAACCAAAGCAGACAGAAAACTCTCCCACCCTCCATAGTATAAGGCCCAACAGATTTTAACCCCTGGGCCTCATCTGAATGGGCTCCAAAGGTCTACCATCTACACCTGGCAGTAAGTGCTAGCTGGCCAGCAGATGAGAATGAGAATCCATGCAGCAGGAAGCTGCTACCGGGTACCCAAAGGAACAGTCCCTGCAAATCAGGTAAATAGTTGGGTGAGGGGAACAGGGTCGGGAAGGTCACATGATTGCGGGAGGGGAACCCCGGGGTATGGAGATGCCGGACGTTTCCTCGTGGGACCAAGAGGAGCACACCTGCTCCTCCTAGCTTAAAAGGAAACTGATATCGGTGTCCGATCAGTGTATTTAATGTCTAACCCTGTTGTCCTTCAGCAGGTGTACCTCTCACCTGTTCTAAAGGGCAGAAAGGCAGTGGGATCGGTTGGGGTAAGTCACTGCAGCCATTTTAACTGTTAAACTGCCCAGCTTCTGCTGGTTGGGTAGGGTTAAAATCAGCCCTTAGAAATTTGTTTGAATAATGCAGCTCAGATTAGAAATTAACAACAGTTTAGGACAGTAGTTAATTGCTTCTGCTTTACCAGCTTTGTTTGCACTGTGATGTTTCTGGGGAGCAATTGAATACAGGGGAGGTGCCGATCTAATGGTGCACCTGCAAACTCAAATGACAGCATTCTGTACTATTAATGCGAGTTCTATAGATTGTAAAGAACTCACTTCCCCATCAGCTCTTCTTAATCAGTAGAGAATAGATTGCTGGTACAGGAGTCTGCATATTTTATATGAGAAACGGAAGTAAAAGACAGCCTTTTTGGCGCTTATCCAATATCCTCTCCAGCATAACTTCTACCTCTGTAACACTGCCCCACCTTTGACTGAACCTTTGGCCATTCCTCCTAGCCTTTCTTTCTTTGAGTCGTTGTCTTTTTTTTTGGAATCTCCGAGGTGCCTTGGGATGTTTTTCTATGTATTCACATAAATGAAAATTACAGTTATTGTTGAGGGATACTGCAGAGAAATCTTTCTGTCTTGTAAATTGTGCTGTTCCTTTTGTGTGTGCGTCTCATGTCTGAATTATTTTTTGTACAGATAGATGACATCAACATGAAAATCACACAGGATATTTTTCACACAGAGGTCAGAAGTCTCTACCAGTAAGTATACTGTTCTGTGCCAAGATCCCTGTGTGTCTTGTGATGTTTTCATGTTCTATGATGAGAAAATGCCACCAAGAGACATCCACACAATATAGTGCATTGTGCGCACCACGGTTTATGACTATGTTTCACATCCACTGACTCCCTAATTTTAGTTCAGTTGTCAAGGGAGAGAAAATGCTTAGGGACCAGGAGATGCCCACAGTGAGGGAGTTCCCGACCCAGACAACGCTCAAAAGGTTTAACAGCATATCCAACGAAAAAGGAAGAAGATCTAGGGGTAAATACTCACCTGTTGATCACCTCCATATGCTGACACTATTATTTATCTCTTAAAGTCTCATTATGTAGCAGAAATGTTTCAAGAGGGTTGCTGTTAAAAGATGGTTCATGCATCTGTGTTTAGGTCATGATGTCGGACATCTCCTTTGTTGTGTGAAAATGTTCAACCTTACACCAATGCTTTATCAATGCTTTAGTTGCAGTTAGACAGTATACATTTATTTTTATCTATTAACACTGGGGCTAAGCGTAGATCTTGTGCTACTTTACCCTGCTAAAGACAGGTTGTGTCATCCTCTGACCACAAGGGATAATTCAGGAGAATCTTATTTATCTATTGTTCTACCATGAGTTAGATGGGCTCCACTTGTCCTCTGCTGCACTGCACTCCGCGCCCCCACATACCATAGCATTTTAGACTGTTATGTCTTCTGAGGCCAGGTCTAGAGGGGGAAAAGAAACTAACTAGGAGTACCTGATTCTGATTGTCATGTGACTGTTCTCTAAATTTTGATGTATTACCTGCTCTGAGGTAATTGGGTTCAATCTTAAGTCTTAATGCCAGTTTCCCGCCTCTAAGTCTTTTCACATCCCAACCAAGAGGCAGGTGACCTGCTCCCAGGTCTCTGTCAATGCTGTGCACTGAATGGCTACTTAGAAGTATGCGAGTTGATTCTCCAACTTTCCCTCTTTCCTTGTGATCAAAGGGTTGGCCTCTGATTGTCACTTTACCGTATTGTCACTATTGGGATTGAAAGTTCACCATCTTGAGAAAGCAGTGACACAAACCACTATCTTGAGCTCCAGTAGGTTAGGCTATGGCGTTCAGACCATGGCCCAGCCTGTTCTAGCTCTCTCTCATTGACTCACTGCAAAGACCAAAATAGCAATCAAGTTCATAAAAAGCAACAGAAAAACTTTCAGCTTCACTGGTGCTCAGAAGGAGATGCACAAAGTAGAAAATGCACACCTACTGGGCTTTGCACTTGAGAGAAGGATGTGAAGGGTGTAATTTTCTGCTGCAAAAGTTGAAGCAACAATGCAAGTTTCACATGAAATATCTGTCCTTTCTTTAATTAAAACTTTTGAGATTGATTTTTTTCCTATTACTTCTCAGGTTTCAACACTCTAACATTTTAGCTCTAGAAGGCTGCTGTGCTGAAAATGGCTTTTACTGCCTCATTTATCATTACATGTCCAATGGCTCGCTTGAGAGCAAACTTCACTGCAAAGTAAGCAGTCGTTCTTCTATTTTTCACTTAATATGTAAAAAAATGTCTGTGCACTCATTACAAATAAAATTGCCTATTTAAACTTGTAATTCTGTGAGAACTCACCCTCCCAGTAGTGATCGAGATTCAGTAAGGTTTGGTTGGCATCCTTCCATCTACGAAAGATGATGGACATGTAGTAAACAATCCATTTCGGTGGGGTGTCTTCTCTTGGTGCACCTTTGCTGATGGCTGTGAAGGCCAATCCATGAGAGGCAGATTCTGTCACAAGTGCCTCATGTGAAGCTGCCAAGGGACACTGAGTTATTGTTTTTGACGTTGGCGCTTGTTGCCAAGCTGCTGTAGCCACTAGTCATCATGGTAGTGCATGCCAATCCGCAGCATGTGTCACCATTTCCCTCTTTCGCCAGCTAGTGACTCCCAGGTGCGATAGTCGATGTTTAGGGCCTTCATGTCACGTTTGCAAGCATCCTTGAAGCGGAGCTTTAGGTGCCCCACTGGTTGTCTGGTCCTGGCTACCTCACCATACAGAAGGTCCTTGGGTATGTGACCATCTTCCATCCTGCAGACATGTCAGATCCACCGAAACCACCTCTGTTTGATTAGTGCCAACACAGTTGGGAGCTCTGCCTTTGCGAGGGCTGCCACATTTGTGATTTTATCCTGCCAGGATATACCCATAATGCTCCGCAGACAGTGAAGGTGGAAATTATTGAGCTTCTTTACCTGGTAGCTGTAAGTCACCCAGCCATACAGCAAGGTGCTGAGAACATAGGCCTTATAAACCATCAGCTTGGTCCCAAGACTCAGTAAGAACCCAGTTTTTATGTTAATCTGGGGTCCTCCCCATAATGCAGCTAGTGCAACTGAGCAATGTTTCAGTTACTTAGTACCTATTTGCAGCAGGCATTTAAGGAATGAAAGATGGTAAACTTGCATTTCTATAGCTCCCTTCATGACTTCACGTTGTCCTGAAGCGCTTCACACCCAATGAGGTACTTTTGAAGTGTAGTCCTGTTGTAACATAGAGAAACACAGCAGCTAATTTGCATATAGCAATGTGATCATGACCAGATTTTTTTTTTGTGCTGTTGATTGAGAGATAAACATTGCCAGAATACTTGAAGAACTCCCCTGGTCATCTTTGAGCAATGCCATGGGATCTTTGTCGTCCACTTGGAAGGGCAGACAGGGTCTCAGTTTAACATCTCTTTTGAAAGACAGCACCTCCAACAGTGCAATACTCCTTCAGTTTGCACTAAAAAATTGTTAAGCAATATCACTTTTGTTCCAGAATCCTGCCGATGCGATTTCATGGAATACACGTATTAGCATTGCAATTGGAACAGCAAGGGCAATACAGTTCCTGCATCAGAGAAATGTGCCTCTAATTCATGGAAATATAAAAAGGTAAAACTGCCAATACTTTTGTTTCACCAGCCTGTTTGAATTAGAAAAGTAATGATTCCTGGAATTGGACTGTGAAAAACACATAACCTGCATTCGATGCTTTTTTGTGAATCACTGCCTTCCTCAAGGCCACTTTTTCCCCAGTTTTCCCTTTTCCTCTTTGCTGCTGAAGGTGTTAATCAACCTCTGATACCTCACTGATGTAGTCACTTTTCCTCCATAAAATGCTTATCAACTATTGGCATATCCTAGCTGAGCCCAGTCCTATCCTTGCCTGTAGTCTGTATGCGCACTTTCCAGAGGAATTCTGGATAGCAAGTTTAACCAGGAATCCTGCCCAAGGTTGTTTTGCCTTTCCTACCTTAGCAATACTGCACTCCACCCACTTCTCCCCCAGCTGAGATCAAACAACTCCGATTGGGCCAGAAGCCAAAGCAAGGATCTTCCAGGTCAGCAGAGCTTGGTCATACATTGAGTGATACTTTTACCCATTGAGTTGTCAGGGAGAGCTTCTGGCTTTTCCTTGGTTGAGTTATTTGAGTTTAATACTATTTTTCTCCTCTTCTCTCATCTCTGTGCACTAACTGCAGTCAAGAAGATAAGTGGGTTGGCAACCTACAGTCAAGAAGATAAGTGGGTGGGCAACCTACTTGCAGGCTTTGCTCAGCATTTCAATGAAACAGGTAATTGATGTGCAAGAATGGTTCTGTTCCCAAATTCCTCATTTATTAGATTATACTGAGCTCCTCCCCAAAGTCGTGCAGTTGAATAATGTGATCTGCATTCTATAAATCCATGTGGTTACATATTCAAACCCCAAGATAAGATGACCATAATGAAATCCATCCACATTTCATCAAATTTAACAATGTACATCGTGGAGGAATTTTTATTGGTATTCGATAGTTTAGATGTGATTGTGGAAATCAAGTACCAGGACACTCTGCACACCAAAGGGTAATGATTGTCATATCGTTACTGGAAGCTTAAAGCCATAATTACTAGTTGATCACCAAATAATTAGTCATTATATATTGCTTAATTTTAAATTTTTTCTTGCTCCTGCAGTTCTAACATTCTGCTGGATGAATATTTTACACCAAAGCTGGGAGACTTTAGTCTGATGAAGATTGGCCCTCTTAGTGGAAGTGCTAACCCTATCAACAGCCATACTACCCTGAAGACCAAGACTTTGCAGGGACCTCTAGCCTACCTACCTGATGGGTTTATTCGACACAGATGGTTGTCTGTAAAAGTTGACACCTTTAGCTTTGGAATAGTAAGTAGTTCATCTGTGATGGGTTTGACCATTCATTGAAAGTATCCAGTCAATGTAGGACTTATGAAAAGGCTGATGCAACGTTGGCATCTATCACATGGATTTTTGAATACAAGACAACTCTATTTATGGCATCCTACTACAAATAGCTGGTAGAGTCTCAATTAGAATGATGTGAGCAGTGTTGGACCCCCTCTTGGGCACTGCATCAGAGAAAATTCAGAGAATAAGAAGGAGTCATCTTGGATTTCGCATTCTAAATTATGAAGACAGAATCAGAACTGAATTTATTTTCATTGGGAAATTAATTTATTTTAAGTGGGGGAAAAAGAAGTCTTTCAATGCTGTGGGGAAAGAGTTAGCTCTGATCCCAAAGTTCCTTTGCCTGTTGATGTATGCATTTCCTCCACCCTCCACTCTTCCCCATCTATGCCCAACATAGCGCTGGGTGACACCCATCTCTATATCACAACTGACTATCTAATGTGTTTCTGTGCTGATGCTTGAAATTCATGATGTGGTAGCTAAATGACAGTCAATATAAATGTACTTAGAAAAAAATGATGCACTGTGAAACCCACTATAACACAATGTAAACATCACCAAATAGCAATAAAAAGTTTTTAGAAAAAAAAGAATAGTGAAATGAAAATATCAGGTCGACACTACAGGTGTGAAGGTATTCTTCCAGTACAGTATAGAAAAGGCACCTGATTTGTGCTCTACTCTCCCATTGCTGGGAACAATAGGAGAATTAGCTTCTAAGTGGAAATAGCTGGTTTGCCCTCACCTAGCGCTTCTCCCTTCAACTCTCCCAAGGGGCCTGGTTGAAATTGGGAAGATATTATATGGAGGATTCACTGGCACAAATAGTATGTGAGCACGAAGTGGGCTAGTGAGTCAGTACTCACAATGTGCTGTGGTGATGGATCATCTGTCCCCTCATTCATACTTTATAGAGTACAGTCAATGCACAATATGTAATATTGTGTCTAAATGGATTGTCTTGCCTATCTGCATTCATCTGCAGTTCTTATAAGCAGGTATAGATTTAAGAGTAAAGCTCTCGGTGTCATTGTCATCTTATTGCAGGTTCTTGCTGAAATTCTGACTGGTATCAAAGCAGTAGATGAGAGCAGGCAACCAGCATTTCTGGTAAGACGGTATCCTCAATATGTGCTTCATAATGTACTTTGCATTAACTGTCTGTCCCCAGTCTACACAGATGCACAAGGGGCATACAGAGTGGTACAAATTCTCTAATAATCGACTTCACTATCTTTTTATTAATTGGCCCCTTTATTTATGCCGGCCTCTCCCGAGAAGGTTTTGGGTATTTCATCTTAAATCCCCTTTCTGGCTCTGCCTCTTTCTCCTCCCTCCACCGCCACTATAATCTTGCAGTGGTGCCTATTCTGCGTTCCTATGTAAAGATTTCCATTTGTGTATACACATGCTGTTCAGTTTGATGCTCACCGTATATGTGACTCGGGAGTCTTTAATGAGGCTGTGGCATTGTAGAGACATCTTGACTCTAGATGTGACCTGAAAGTGCTTGACCTTGACACAAAAAGTAAAGTGTGCTACCTGACACCCTAAAACTGAAGAAGCCCAAAAGCCTTTAAAATATTTGAGAATGTTTACAATTTCCTTGATTATAATATGACATGTTCTTACTATCTTTGTGCCGAACAGAAAGATCTTATGTTGGGAGAACTGGAGGCAGCAAGGCAAATGAAAAATGCTGCAGATCTAGAGAAAACAGCAAACAACATTTGTCAGATGTATTTGGATACCAAGGGAGGTCCTCTTCCCTTAAGCTTCGCAGTTAGGTTTGCTGTTATCACCTGTCAGTGCATCAAGAAGAATAGACCTGAGATGAAAGAGGTAAATAAAATACATCAATCAATATGAAGAAAGAATTGAGTAAATTTGTGCTGTTTCTGTTGGAACAGAAGAGATTATGGAATGCTTTGATAGAGGTGTAGAAATTATTAAGGGATGGGATAGTGTGGATAGAAACAGACTGTTTCCAGTAGTTCAGTGGGGGGGCGTCTAAATGAGGGGGTCAGAAATATAAGACTAAATACAAGAGATTTAGGACAGAGGGTTGTGAGGCAGTAGAATGCATGACCAGAGTTAGTGATTGAAATAGAGACCATATCAACATATAAGAATAGGGGTTATATAGGCAGTTGAAGGAAAGGGAGAAAAAGGGGTATGGAACCAAGGCAGGCATGTTGGATTAGGACTGCTGCTTGTGTGGAGATGAACACTAATTGAATTGGTTGGACTGATTGTCGTAAGTTATATGTAATTCTGTGTAATGCTGCATGGTCAAAGGTGCCAACCTTTGACTGAAACATTAAACCAGGTGAGCACTCAATATCCTTTGCATGTATAGGCTCGAGGACAAAATTAAGCATGGATGCGATGGTGTCCGGAGTCAATCACCAGTTGACATTCACTGTCTAGGTGCAAATTATGCATGGTGGAAAAGAGCAGCTGGTACCCATGCTACTTACTACAGGACATATCAATACTTTCAGGATATGACAGGAGAGCAGCAAATTTGGGAGTAATTTTATCAAACTAACAATGTTACTTTTAGACTTTCTAATATTGTTTTCCAGTCCAAGGTGCCTGACATCAGCTTCTGTAAGTGGACTGCATCATTTATGATCTGCAATCCACTGCTTTCACTTCCTGGGCTTGCAGGGATAGCATCATCCAGGAGTAGCAATTAACCCCTGATTGAGTATTTCTGTAGGATATCCACAGATCTCCAGTCAATCAGATAGTAAAAAGATCAATAAACTAAACCAGCTTCATGTTTACGATTAAATACTAAGTAACTGCACTGGGCCGGATTTTTAAAGCCCGCTAGGGGCAGGATCACGTGTGAGCATTATTTGAAGATCGTGTTCTCAGAGTTTGGCACTAGGACCCACCACATCCGGCATGCGAAGCCATTTTTAAAGGAACACCAGTGTTGAAGAAATTCAGATTATGCCAAATTGTTGAACAAATTCTCCGGACTCAGACCTTGAGCATTAACAAACTTTATTGCATGATATCATGGGGGGCACACCTTTCCGAAGTGCGGTCCAGTGCCACTCCACCGAACAAAGGAAAATCCACAACCGATATACAGTTACTCAGCCCATCCCGGCTGGACATAATCCAATCATAATAGTTATTGATTACATACATTACACATATTACCAATTAGATTACTCACTAGGCACCATGTGGCTACGTGATCAGCTCGTGCAAGCCCCCTGATCATCTTGTGATGTTTCCCAGACCCCCTTATCAACTATCCTTGAGTCTTCACAATGAATCCTTCTACCTTTATCAAGCTTGCATTCCTGATTGCTTCGTGCAGTCTGCAGTTACACAAAGCTGCTGTCTTATACACTGATATGGGGGGGGACCCTCCTTGGTCAGGCTAATTGGCTGTGCTAAGCAGTACCATGCTCAAGGCTGCAAGCTAACTAACTTGTCCCACAATGCCTTGGGTAAATACTCCATTTTGTAACAATATGTGGCTATACTTTCAACTTGTATATGAGTGTGTATATATATTCACTGGGATTATATGAATCTACTTACTCAAATAACATTTAAACAGTATGATATTTACTGCAGTTATAGAAGCAAAAGCTCAGCAAAACTGCTACCACAATCCCTCCTTTTTGATCATAAGATCAAAGGAACAGGTCAGGATCCCCTATCTCCCTGGGAATGTTAGGCTGAGCCACCCTCTGACAAGGGGCGTGGGTTTGCCTGGTCAGTACGCCTCTCACACTAACCGTTCCTTAGGAATGTGTCATGTCTGGGTGATGAGATAAGAAGAGTGCTGTTGAAGCACAATGTCTCCCTCTGCTATTGCGCTGTACCAGCTGCAAGGCCAAGTTGCCTCTGCAGCCCTGAAGTTGGGAAGTCATTTCTGATAAGCTGTCCCTCCCTGCAGCACTGAAGCTAGCCTGTTAGCAATACATGATTGATTAATTATTTCATCTTAAATGTCCCCATAAAATTCAGTTCTTAAAAATTCTGTTCTCACAGTCCCCCCTTTTATTCTTCAAAACCCTTTTAAGAATCCTTCCCTTGATCCCACCTAGGTGCCTTTGATGGTCTCTATTTGTCTAGAAACAGCCTTCAACACCCGGAGGCGTCGCACTCAGTATGTTGCCTGCTTGTGCCACAAGAGGGGCCTGCGGGAACTCTGTAAAGGCATAAGTTTTGCAGGGGCTTCAATTACTTGTTTACAACATAAAAGGTGGTATACTTGTACAATTACAATTTCATTTAAGCATCACTGTTACATAATCGATTGTACAAACATAATACAATTCCATTCTTACAGTACATTGATCATTCATTAATTCATTTTAAGTATATATGAAAAGGTTATACAATTACCCTTTTATGGCATAACTAATTGTCCCTCCTTTGACAGAGCAAGTTCGAACACTAATTGCTTTTCGGGTAGCTGTCCAACCTGTGTTCATACATCCTCTTACATCGCCTAATTAATTTCTAAAGTTGCCAAATTAAGTAGGTCACATATAACACCATGATACCCAAAACCACTATCAGGACATGGGAGATAATTCTAAACCAGGGGTGTATCTGCACGTCTGACCCCCAGTTCCATAAGTCCTCCTGCCATTTATCTCGTCAATCTCGTCTTGTAGCATCTTCGACTGTTGTTCCAGATTGTAGTACACTACAGCAATGACTTCTAGCTGCTGTCTCTCTTTACCCAAGCCTGTAGGCAATGGCTGAATAGTATATTCATAGTCCCGGAGGTAATTTGTCAAATCCTCCTTAATACTTTCTGTCACGGTTATCGTTTCTGTCTTTTGTTTATGTATCTCTACCAACTCTATCTTCCCTACTCGGGTTGGTATTTGTGAGTTGAACCAAAATGTACTGTTGCTCACCGGCCAAGTCCATTTATGTCCATACTGGTACTCCTTCGCTGTGGTGGTTAAGCAATATCTCCCCTTTTCCATATAGGCCACATGGGTTAACCCTGACAATGCTTTCCTAGTCTCCATGGTGCAATTTACAGTGGCATTAAATCCACATTTTGATTCTGCCATTTTATTTATAGGATGAGGACATATGACCACCTGGTTTTCCAGACTACACTCAGACAATGGATAATGTTGTTCCAATTACCTCTTTTCCAATTTCCACAACATTTCCATAACATAGGGTAATATATCATAGTATTTTATGTAATCTTTTCCCCTTATCACCCCTATATTTTCTACTTTGTATAATTGCATCCCTAACTTATCTCAGAATTACAGGTATTCCCAACACTACTCCAATACTCATAGATCCTGTATTTACACACTCCTGACCTTTCCATACCTTAAGTTTTCTGAGTTGGCACCTGATAATTTTATCATTTGTGTGACTAGCTAAGTCCTCCAACTGGGTGTCATTGATCCAAACTGGCACCTGTCCTGCATCAATTTGCCTCCAATCTGAGATATTCAATAATACCGGTACCAACTCAAGCTTTATTTTATCATATACAATGTTATTAGTTTTTATTAACGCAAGTCCATTTTCTGGTCCTGCAGTTAAGGCAGGGCAAGGGAGACCAGTCACTTGTGACTGCTGAGTCGTAACCTTACTCGTCGGTAATTCAGATGTGGGGGTAATCATGGGGGTTGGTGCTTTTTGTCTGTTTAATCTCACAACCTGGAATAGGAACTGTCCTTTTTTTTTTAGAGCTTTAATATCTTGCGCGAGGGGGAGTTCGAGGATTGTCTGCACTCACTTTTGCTCTATCTCATGCTTTCCCTGTGTTACTACTATTCCCAAATAAGAAACCTTTTCCTTCATTATCTGTGCCTTTTTCAGCTTAACTTTCACTCTGACCTTCTGGAGGAAGGTGGAATATCGATCAATTATTATAAAATCCCTGGGAGAGACACGTCCAGATGTGCTGTTATCCCTTGAACATAAACGCAAATTTATATTGACACTCTCGTGCCAACGGTATGGACCAGAACCCATTGCTAATGTCCAACACAGTAAACCACTTAGACTGTTTTTTTTTCTAAAACTTTGATTGTCCTCTTAAATATCAGATAAATTTCCCTTTGAGTGCTTTAAATATCCACTCATATCAATTAAATTTTGTTTATTGATTCCAATTTCTTATGCCCAGACTTGGTTGTACTTTTTGTACGTTAAAGACAGAAGTGCTTGCAACTATCTCTCCTTCTCAAGCACTTTGTCTCATTGATAAAGATGCTGTGGCATTTGATGTCTGCAATTAAATTCTCAAAGCTGCTGGATCTCTTGCTGTGGCATCAGTTCTCACATAGCCTTGGAACCTGCCGTCACCTGCTTTAAAAAAAAAAGAATCCATTGTGGCTCTGCCCCTGAGCTCAATGGGTTAATTTGTCCACTTATATCTGTCAATTTAGAAATTTAAAATTTAACAATGGCCAATATGTATAAATTTTACTCTCAGCAATGCAAAAAGCTGCAGCAGGGTTAAGTTCTTTGTTTGTCTCCAAGGGGGCGGAGCAAAACATTCTCAGCTGCGTCACTTTACGTAACCTTTCTTTTCTGATCGAAAGGAACTACTGTCCATTTTAAACTTTTTCAATCCTTTTGGTATCCTTAGGATTTGAAAACAACAAAATCATTAGTAACATTATCAACTTCAAAGGAAAACATCTCCTTCAGGAAAGACAGCATTTTAGATCAAACTGCAATTGTTTTCAAATTTTTAGCATCTTTTGTAAGAGGTTTCTAATGCCAGGATTTTTTTTGTAACAAAGATGATTCCAAATTCCAATTCACTGCAATAAATATTTAAAAACCAAAATTGCCAATGTTATATGAACGAGTCTTGTGTCTGGAACTGAAGGCTCCTCCAAAACTTGACATAATAAACTTGAAAGTTCATTGTGGCCACAAATGAAATTTCCAGTTTTTCAACTTAACAGGTCAATTAACCTTAACAGTATTAATTTAATTCAGACTTATTAACTTATAATACTTATTAACTACACACAGAACAGAATAGCACGTGCTTATTTTAAAAGATAGGTAAATTACATCATTTTTCTTCAGGCGCCTTTTCAAATGACTGTAATAAAACCAAAAACTAAAGAAAAAGTTATTTAACATTCTTATAACAAAAGATTTAACACCAGCTTTTTAAACAGACAGAATCTTT
The DNA here is from genome assembly GCF_036365525.1 of Heterodontus francisci. Classification (NCBI taxonomy): domain Eukaryota; kingdom Metazoa; phylum Chordata; class Chondrichthyes; order Heterodontiformes; family Heterodontidae; genus Heterodontus; species Heterodontus francisci. Next base: position 20,810,131 of record NC_090389.1, on the reverse strand, counting down.
CCTATATCTCCTTTGTTTATCCATCTCTCTCTTAAACCAATATCCAATTCCTGACATTTGCTACTTAAAACAGTCAATAAAACATGTCTTTAATTTAACCTCCAGAAACTAGAACAGATTTTAAACTGGAACTCCAATTAAAGCAGGAGTTGTAAACTTCAAATTTCTGATTTCTGCCAAACATCTTCGGACCTTCAAGGCTGAAGCTTAGAAAATTGTTCATTGCCTTTTCACAGTTGCAAAACCAACTTTTAAAATAATAAAACTTTAACTTAAAATATAATTCAAGTTAACACACTCAACAATCATTTTTCACACTCATTCAATTCCAAACAACTTAATAGACTGATGCTTTCAACATTAAAGCCAGACAACAAAGAGTTAACGACAGTCAGTTCTACGGAACACAAGTTGTACAGAACACAAGCTGTACATCCCAGACATTCAATTCATTCGTGGACGCTTCCAACATTCACACATTCGAATCAAAGACACAGTAACTTGTTTTTACTCTAAAACATAGTCTTTTATGTCACTCTGCCATAAACTTTGTCAATGATTTTCTTCTTTCTACAGGCTTAGGGAGCTGATGGCCTTTCGCAATTCTTTAAATTTATCTAAACACCGGAGCATGTAAGCATTATCCCATGAGGGGTCGCCGCACCCACTCTTACCACATGTCCTCCAGTAATCAATCTTTTCCAATTTAAAGGAGCCTCCATAAGGCCAGTTGCCGTGGGACCACCCGTATAGATCGGAGGTGAAAGGAATAACATATCTACTGTCACCTGTCTCCCTCCAAACAATATCGGCCGGTGACCCTGGCGGAACCAGGGGGTCTCCTACCTTTTTACATTGCACATATTTACCGTGGCGCTTCTGCGTCTTTCCCCGAGGGGGCAAACGGACGTGGGCCGCCCTTCTCAGCGGGACATGGTTTACTTGTCCCCGGGGGCAGCCCTTCTTCCTTACGTTTAGAACTCATCGACCCCATCGTCGGACCCTTTGATCACTTCCTCAGTTCCGAAGCGCGGATCTATGATCTGTGGAGAAATGAACAACAAAACAAACAAAGACAAACTTGCGCCGGCGCCGTTGTCAATCCCTCAAGGTCACCTTAATTGATTACCATTCCCGGCGTTCTACGGCAGCAGTCGTTCCTGTTCCGTCTTGTCACTGCGTCTTTCCCTAACTTGGGATCAGCCTGTGGACTCAGGTCAGGATCATGCAGCCAGCCAGTTCCCGGCGTTCTATGGCAGCGGTCTTTCCATCTTGTCACATCGTCTTTCTCTAACTCGGGATCAGCCTGTGGACTCAATTCAGGGTCACGCAGCCAGCCGGTTCTATACTTTAGGTTCGCTCAGGATCCCGTAATTAGGGATCCTGCCGACTACGCCAATTGTTGAAGAAGTTCAGATTATGTCAAATTGTTGAACAAATTCTCCGGACTCAGACCTTGAGCATTAACAAACTTTATTGCATGATATCATGGGGGGCACACCTTTCCGAAGTGCGGTCCAGTGCCACTCCACCGAACAAAGGAAAATCCACAACCGATATATAGTTACTCAGCCCATCCCGGCTGGACATAATCCAATCATAACGGTTATTGATTACATACATTACACATATTACCAATTAGATTACTCACTAGGCATCATGTGGCTACGTGATCAGCTCGTGCAAGTCCCCTGATCATCTTGTGATGTTTCCCAGACCCCCTTATCAACTATCCTTGAGTCTTCACAATGAATCCTTCTACCTTTATCAAGCTTGCATTCCTGATTGCTTCGTGCAGTCTGCAGTTACACAAAGCTGCTGTCTTATACACTGATATGGGGGGGGCCCTCCTTGGTCAGGCTAATTGGCTGTGCTAAGCAGTACCATGCTCAAGGCTGCAAGCTAACTAACTTGTCCCACAATGCCTTGGGTAAATACTCCATTTTGTAACAATATGTGGCTATACTTTCAACTTGTATATGAGTGTGTTTATATATATATATTCACTGGGATTATATGAATCTACTTACTCAAATAACATTTAAACAGTATGATATTTACTGCAATTATAGAAGCAAAAGCTCAGCAAAACTGCTACCACAACCAGGAAGAAGGGAACTGCAACCCCGCACACATTCAATTAAGTGCCTGTTGAACTCATTGTGGAGTTTATTAAAAGGCTTGTCAGCAGCAGTTTTGAATTTTTAAAGGAAGGAACATGGAAAATGCCATGTCTGAAGCATGGCAGGTTGTACAGGACGTGCACAATGTGGAGGCCATGAGGGCTATGGAAAGGGCTGATTAAAATAATGCAGAGGCACAAAATAAAGCTCAACTGCTCCAAAACTGCCACAGTGTCGCCATTGCTGGAGCTGCAAGACTTGCTGTTCTCAGTGGTGAATATTAGGAATCCGGAGAGGGACATGAGCTCACTGGTATCACTGGGGCACCTGGGCTTGGCAGGGGAAGGTCTGGTGAATGCACAAAGCCCAGCTGAGCTAACTCAGATGGGAACAAGCGACTGTGACATTGGACAGAGCAGCCAGGATGGGTTTCAGCAGATGCAACCGCCTGGACAGCAGGAGGCCAGAGAAGCACAGCAGGGGTCTGTAAGGGAAGTAAAGCATGATCCTAAACATCAGGTCTACTGCCCAAGAGTCAGCTACCTGCAAATGACAGAGTTCCAGTGCCGGAGGAGGCTACACCTCTCCAGGTAGATGGTCTCAGACTTGTGGGTTCTGACCCACAATGACCTGAGGGCTTGTGGTCCCAATGGCAGACCCTTACCTGCAGCCATCGAGGTCACCATTTCCCTGAATTTCTATACAGCCAGGTAGTTTCAGGGATCAGATGTGGACCTATGTGGCATCTCACAGTCAGCAACTCATCTCGCCATCAGGCAGGTCGCGAATGCCATATTCAGGAGGGCGGGGGACTACATCCACTTTGACACAGGTGGGTCTATGCAGGCACAGAGGGTAGTGGGTTTTGCTTTCATCGCTGGATTACTCCAGGTGCACGGCATCATTGATTGCACCCATGTGGCCATCAAGGCTCCCAGCAACCAGACAGTGAGGTCCATCAACAGGAAGGGTTTCCACTCCCTCAATGTTCAGCTGGTCTGTGACCACAACAAAAGCTTCCTCCATGTGTACGCTCACTTTCCTGGCAGCTGCAATGACTCCTACAGTCAGTCCTGGCTACCTCAGATCTTCACTCCATCTCCCAAAGTGCATGGATGCATCCAAGGGGACAAGGGAAATCCCTTGAAAAGATGGCTACTCATCCCTCTACGGGAGCCCCACAGAGAGGCACAGAGGTAATACAACCATTTTTTTAAAATCCATTCATGGGATGTGGGCGTCGCTGGCCAGGCCAGCATTTATTGCCCATCCCTAACTGCCCTTGAGAAGGTGGTGGTGAGCTGCCTTCTTGAACCAATGCAGTCCTTGTGAGGTAGGTACACCCACAGTGCTGTCAGGAAAGGAGTTCCAGGATTTTGACCCAGCAACAGTGAAGGAACGGTGATATAGTTCCAAGTCAGGATGGTGTGTGGCTTGGAGGGGAACTTGCAGATGGTGATGTTCCCATGGATTTGCTGCAATTGTCCTTCTAATTGGTAGTGGTCATGGGTTTGGAAGGTTCTGTTTAAGGAGCCTTGGTGCATTGCTGCAGTGAATCTTGTAGATGGTACACACTGTTGCCACTGTGTGTTAGTGGTGGAGGGAGTGAATGTTTGTGGATGGTGTGCCAATCAAGCAGGCTGCTTTGTTCTGGATGGTGTCGAGCTTCTTGAGTGTTGTTGGAGCTACACCCGTCCAGGCAAGTGGAGAGTATTCCATCACACTCCTGAATTGTGCCTTGTAGATGCTGGACAGGCTTTGGGGAGTCAGGAGATGAGTTACTCGCAGCAGGATTGCTAGCCTCTGACCTGCTGTTGTAGCCACACTGGCTACTCCAGTTCAGTTTCTGGTTAATGGTAACCCCTGGAATGTTGATAGTGGGAGATTCAGCGATCGTAATGCCATTGAATGTCAGGGAGACATGGTTAGATTCTCTCTTGTTGGAGATGGTCATTGCCTGGCACTTGTGTGGCGCGAATGTTACTTGCCACTTATCAGCCCAAGCCTGGATATTGTCCAGGTCTTGCTGCATTTCTACACGGACTGCTTCAGTATCTGAGGAGTCACGAATGGTGCTGAACATTGTGCAATCATCAGCGAACATCCCCACTTCTGACCTTATGATTGAAGGAAGGTCATTGATGAAGCAGCTGAAGATGGTTGGGTCTAGGACACTACCCTGAGGAACTCCTGCAGTGATGTCCTAGAGCTGAGATGATTGACCTCTAACAACCACGACCATCTTCCTTTGTGCTAGGTATGACTCCAGCCAGCGGAGAGTTTTCCCCCGATTCCCATTGACTTCAGTTTTGCTCGGGGTCCTTGATGCCATAGTCAGTCAAATGCTGCCTTGATGTCAAGGGCAGTCACTCTCACCTCAGCGCTTGAATTCAGCTCTTTTGTCCATGTTTGACCCAACCAAGGCTGTAATGCGGTCTGGAACTGAGTGGCCCTGGTGGAATCCAAACTGAGCGTCACTGAGCAGGTTATTGCTAAGCAAGTGCCGCTTGATAGCACTGTCGATGACATCTTCCATCACTTTACTGATGATTGAGAGTAGACTGATGGTGCGGTAATTGGCTGGGTTGGACCTGTCCTGCTTTTTGTGTACAGGACATACCTGGGCAATTTTTCACATTGCTGGGTAGATGCCAGTGTTGTAACTGTACTGGAACAGCTTGGCTCGGGGCGCGGCAAGTTCTGGAGCACAGGTCTTCATTACTATTGCTAGAATATTGTCAGGGCCCATAGCTTTTGCAGTATCCAGTGCCTTCAGTCGTTTCTTGATATCACGCAGGATGAATCGAATTGGCTGAAGTCTGGCATCTGTGATGCTGGGGACTTCAGGAGGAGGCCGAGATGGATGATCATCTCGGCACTTATGGCTGAAGATTGTTGCAACTGCTTCAGCCTTATCTTTCGCACTGATGTGCTGGGCTTCCCCATCATTGAGAATGGACACCTGTTCAGCAGGCCAACCATTGAGAAGGCCATCAGGCTTCTGAAGAAGTGATTCTGGTGCGTGGATCAGTCGGGTGGCACCCTCCAGTACACTCCTGCAAGGGTCTTTGTCATTGTAGTGGTCTGCTGCGCTCTCCATTGCCCACCAGAGAGGTGTGGACCTTGAGGACAGTGAGGCCCTGGAAGGAGACAGCCCATCGGGGGAGGAGCAGGAGGTAAATAGGAGGAAGAGGAGGTGGAAGGGGATAACACTGAACAGAAAGGTGTCTCTGCTTAACAACGAGGTGGCCTCCTCCTGCCACCCTGCGTGAAGAGGACCTCCCTCCTCTCCCTCAGACTCCAGCATTAGATTGAAGTTGGCATCAATGAAGTAAGGGTCTTCCTTCCCCCTAGTGCCAAGCCTCCAGCTAGCTGGGTGACATCTCACTTCCCTCTGGTGCAATGGAAGGTATTGTCACAAATGCAGGTCTCCTGCTCAGGACAACCAGCAGCCTCAGTGATGGCTGCTGTGGGGTGTCTACATGAGCCTCACACTTGATCTGACCCACTTCCATTCCCAGCTCCATTGGCTTTAAGTGGACAGGAAACCTGTCTCCATGACAATTAAGAGCTTATCCATTTGAAAATCTGAACCTGAATCAGTTTCCCACCGGATCGGGTTTCTGACCCAAAACCAGATCCAGTTCCTGTTATTTCCAGCATTTCTTGTTTTGTGTCCCAGTTCCTGTTACCTGCCTCGGTAATGAAAATCCAGCCCACTAGGCCTATATGTGACAGTGCAACAAAATTTGAAGTCGTTCCTAAGCAGTAATATACCTTTTTCAAGCTTCAGTCTTTCTCCAGTTAAAAGCAAAAACAATTCAGTAAGCACTACAGGGATAGAGCAGGGGAAATGGAACTGACTGGATTGCTTGACAAAGAGCTGGCATGGACCTGGGCTGAATGGCCTCCTTCTGTGCCATAATTCTCAACGGCTCTGTGACTTCTTGCAATGAAATCCTTTAGGTCTTCCTTTGTGGGATATGTAACGCCAGCAGTTGCCTGCAGAGTTGCTTAATTCGGGAAGTTTTTCCGGAAAACTAAGAACTCCCAAAAACAATATACCCACTTTTCTTATACCCTTAATTTCTTTGGAAAAGGGCTTTTGACAGACTCATCATGATCAAAACATAATCTCTGTTGAAATTTCTCTGAGTATACTACAGTATCGGGAGGACACTTATGCTAATAAGAGGACAAACATTGGGGTAGAGTTTCCACTCGTTTGGGTTGACTTTTTGGCGTAATTTTCCCAAAATCAGCATAACTGGTACAAAAGATCGCAGAATTTTAAGCACAAATTGCAATCAGCAGAAATCAAGTTTCCAAAAAACATTGCACCAGAAGCCAGCCCCACTTGCAAAACTGGCCCCACCTCTGGGATGAATTAACCACCACTGATATTTTCACCAATTGCGCTTGTTTGCAGGACTTCGAGGAGGCTCCAAAATTAAAATACTTCTTTTGGGACAAGGACACTACAGTTAAATTCCAGAAAGCTTGTTATAGAACGATAATGCTGAGGCTTATACTTACTCAGTTTCACGTTTATTGTGCAGAGTGAAAGGATTGCAAACATGTAACTCCTCACTCAAAACCTCCCCCAGTCCCAGTGAGTGTCTGCTTATAAGTGCTCAAACCCCAATTAACATCCTTCACCTGCAAAGAATCAAACCATTGACGCACAATTAACAACTACTGGGCAGATTTTAAAATATTTTGAATTTAATTATTTTTAAAAATTCAGTACACACCAGCCAGTCTTCAGAATGATCGTGGTTTGTTGCACTCTGCACAATATTGCACAGCAGTAAGGTTTGAACCTGCAGGAGGAATCAGTGGGGCAATGAACAACCAAGGCTAGGGTAGCATGTGTCCTATTAAAGGTGGCATTCATTGATCTGGATTTAGTGAGGCTGTTTGGTGCGGGAATGAAGGCATTGGGGGCCGGAGGATAGTGTCAGACGCGTCCACCGAAAATCCGATGTCAGGACGTCGGTTCTGGATTTAGTCAGCGGCAGGAAAACTCCAAGGCATTGTTGCCACCCCGATGCGATGGGACTGCCATTTGAATTGTTGTACAGGTCGTTGTAATACATTAGCACGCAATTGATCATGATTCAACGGGGAGTTTGGAATTAAGTGGACAGCAGGCAGCCCTCACATGCCTTCGGATCCCCGGCCATTGAAAGGTGGAGGCACCGAGGCGAGGACTCAGTGCCGCGATGGGAAGGCAGCCATAATGAGCACTGGATAGGGGAAGAGGGAGGAACAGAGGCCATTGTCAGCCTGCAGTGCTGTGTGCTCTGCACGGGTGGGCTTGGTCTCCGGTGGTCTGCATGGGTGGACTGGGTCTCGGGTGACAGTACCAGGTGGGCTTGGTCTCAGGTGGCAGTACTGGGTGGGCTAGGTCTTGGATGAGAGGGTCGGGTGGCCATAGTACTGGGTGAGCGGGTCAGGTGGCCATACTGGCAAAGGTGGGTACTGAAGGCCATTCGTGCATAAACTGAGAGGAGTAGCAAAAGCAAAGATGCAAAGACAACGTCATCTCTTCAAGGACAGCATTCTGGAGGCCTACTGATCACCTGGTATGGGTATGCACACCCTGTCTTTGTGGACAACTAGGGCGCAATGCAGCACCTCTGATGGAAGGAGAGCTGCATCCGCCCATGAAGCTCCATGATGAGAGCGACAGCAGCTGGTCATGTCAAGAAGGGCCCACCTGCACCAGAGAGTGGACTCGAATCAGCTACCTCCAAATGTCTTAACAGCATTGTCGGTGAAGACCGCGGCACTTCAGGGAGGCTGTCTCGACCTATGTGCCATGCTGCAGGACGTGTTGCGACCTATGGGATTCAGTAGTCACCCTGTATTCGTGGCCCTGAAGATCACTGTGGCACTCAACGTTTACATGTCTGGATCTTTCCCGGGATCCACTGGAGATATGTGTGGGGTCTCCCAGGAAGCAGCCCACCGCTGCATCACGAAGGTGACCAATGCCCTGTTCAAGAGGGCCAGCAACTATGTGCGCTACCAGACTGACCCTGACAGTCAGGCCGAGAGGGCATTGGATCAGGGCCATTGCTGTATTCCCTCAGATGCAAGGTGTAATAGATGGTATGCATCTTACAATTAAGGCATGAAAGAATAAGCATTTTTATAGCAATGAATGTGAACTGTCATAACGGTAGAACTTTATAACACAAAACAAAAAGCAAAAGTCAAACACCCGTGAAACCCCAAGTGTGTCTATGTGCTTTTTGTAATACGTTTTTGTGTGCTTCTACATGGTCCGGCCCTGCAATGACAGCTAGGTTGGAGGCAGGCTGCTGATCAGGCTGCCCCTTGGCCTGTGATGACTTTGGCGGCCGTCCTCTCCTCGGGTGTTGCGACTACTGGAGCTGGGCCTACTGGTGGAGGGGCTGAAGAGCCACTGTCCACACACCGAGCGCCCCTGACAGGAGCTCCCAGCTGTGGAGGTCAGCCTCTCCTCCTCCCTTCCTTGAGCTTCCCTGCTGACCAGAGAAGGACGAGGATCTGGAGAAGACTCCAGACACCTCATCTGTCTCTCTCCTTGCCACTGCTGCATTGAGCTCATGGTCAAGACAATGGTGTGCAGGTCTGCAAGCATCTGTGGGATCTGGCTCCCCATGAGGGTCACAAACTCTCAATGGAGGAAGCCATGCGCTCATACACCTGAGATATGGCAGCACTCATGGAATGGATGGACTCCTCCATCATCCATTCATGGCTGCACATGGCCTCTGACATCTCTGCCAGATGTTGCCTCTCTGCAACTCTAGCATCCCCTGTCCAGCTGACACCAGAGGCTCATCAGCCTGGTCATCCACAGTCCTCTGACTGTCAGAGGCCTTGGCTGTCTCAGCCTCAGCCAGCTGCTCAGGTGCATGTGCAGTGACCTCACTAGCTTGTGGCTCTGATTCTAAAGCTGAGCAGAAACCCAACGAGGTGAAATGTATCTGTGTTGGTGGAAGGTGCAGGAGACTCTTGTGATGGTGCATCCTCTGACTGCTCCTCCTCCGAGGTTGATGGCTGACCCCCTGCAGCTGGAGCCTCCTGCAGACAATGACCTGCATGAGAGAACACAAACATGTGTGGGTTAGGCAGTGCAGATCTTGTCATGCCAGCCATGCGTGATGTAGATCTCCAGAAGTGTGTTGGATGTCGAATGAAGACGATCCTCACTCTTTTGCATGGAGACTCCAGTCTCACCATCCTCGATTGAGCGGCCACCCTAGGTCCCTGCTGCCTCTAGTTCCTCCTCCTTAGCCATATATTTGGAATTCCTCCACCAGTCCTTGAGGTCTCCCAGTATTTATGAGCTTGCTTGTTCTGCAAGTGGAAAGAGGGAGATATTAAGAGCTTGCAGGAAAAGCAAGAGAACAGTTCTGCTAGTGGCAGCCCCTCGTCCCCTGCAGAGGTATCCTACATGACTCCTCCCCATGTCCACTCAGGGAACATAATGGGGCTGAGCTGTGAAATGGATGTGTTAGAGCCTAACCCTTATGCCAGTACCTTTTTGTTGTGATTCTCTCCGCATAGCCACATGCAACCCCCAAAGAGGAGAGGTATGGAGCACTCATCTTGGCAGAATGAAGGAAGTCATTGACTCCCTTTCTGCACTATTTATGGGTGACCCCAGGGCTGCTGACATGCAATCTCCATCCAGGCTGGTTTGGTCAGGTGGGAGGACCTCTTCTTGCGATCCCTGGGAAGAGGACCTCCCACCTTTACCTCAGCAGACTGGAGGAGAATCTCAAGGGAGGAATCGCTAAACCATGGAGCCACCTGGTGTCTTGCTTCTTCCATAGTGTGCTGTCCTTCTCTGGGAGGGGGTAGGTGGCTCCAGGACTCACTACCACACTAGGTTCAGCAGCAATCTGCAAACAGTAGATCTCTCAAAGGCAGCAATGCAAGCAGGGCGGGCAGGGATTTACATACGGTGCCAGCACCTGCTCCAGAGTCATCTGACACCAATATCAGCGCCTTGGAGCCTGCTCCTGTTATGCAATTGGACGGGCCCACATTTTTATTATACTAATTGGCCAGCTGCCATGTAATCACAATTGGCTAGCCGCACATTTGATGAGCAGCAGCGGCACCCACTTCCAGTTCTGCCGCCAGAACCCGCAACGGGCTCACTAAATTCAACCTATTCTATGCAAGCCATTGGTGAGGGCCTGTATACTTGTTTGATTGCTGCTTTTGATGTTCTGTGCAGGTGGTCACTCTTTCCATGGATGAAGACATCACTACAAAGGCCTGTGAATTCATATCACTCAGGTTTGAGACGGACTCCTGCAATCTCTCTGCAAGTGTGCACAGTGCGGCTGGAATGCCTGCCAGTGCATTGCACATACTTTGCTGATGCTCCCGAAGTATCCGTTTCATCAATGGCCCCCAAGGTACAGCATCTGCATCAAGCTCTGCTCAGCTGGGAATGTGCTGTAGCGTCTGATGCAGACTCTCTACTGCTGTCCCTGTCTGCACCATCTGCTCTTGTTCACTTGAGATATGTGAATCACCAAGTGAAAACCCAACTATCTTCCTTACCGGTCCCACTGAAGTGTAAGTACCTCAGCTGGTGCATTTTCTACACTAGTCCTAGGATGGTACAGCCCAGCAGGGAGTGACTTCTTCCTGCAGGGTGTTTGAAGGCCCTGCAGGAGATTAAAAACATGCAAACATACGAATTAGGAGCAGGAGTAGGCCACTTGGCCCCTTGAGCCTGCTCTGCCATTCAACAAGATCATGGCTAATATGATTGTAATCTCAACACCACATTCCCACCTACCCCAATAACTTTCACCCCATTGCTTATCAAGAATTTATCTACCTCTGCCTTAAAAATATTCAAAGACACTGCTTCCACCACCTTTTTGAGGAAGAAACTCACGACCCTCTGAGAGAAAAAAATTCTCCTCATCTCTGTCTTAAATGGGTGACCCCTTATTTTGGGCGGCACAGTGGCGCAGTGGTTAGCACCGCAGCCTCACAGCTCCAGTGACCCGGGTTCAATTCTGGGTACTGCCTGTGCGGAGTTTGCAAGTTCTCCCTGTGACTGCGTGGGTTTTCGCGTGCTTCGGTTTCCTCCCACAGCCAAAGACTTGATCGGTAAATTGGCCATTATAAATTGCCCCTAGTATAGGTAGGTGATCGGGGAATATAGGGAAGGTGGGGATATGGTAGGAATATGGGATTAGTGTAGGATTAGTATAAATGGGTGGTTGATGGTCGGCACAGACTCAGTGGGCCGAAGGGCCTGTTTCAGTGCTGTATCTCTAAATAAATAAAATAAATAGTGACCCCAGCTCTAGTTGCTCCCACAAGAGGAAGCATCCTTTCCACATCCACCCAGTCAAGACCCTTCAGGATCTTATATATTTCAATAAGTCGCCGCTTACTCTTCTAAACTCCAGCGGATACAAGCCTAGCCTGTCCAATCTTTCCTCTTAGGATAGCCCGTCCATTCCAGGTATTGGTCTAGTAAACCTTCTCTGAACTGCTTCCAACGCATTTACATCCTTCCTTAAATAATGAGACCAATATTGTACACAGTACTCCACATTTGGTCTCCTCACTGTGCATCCCTACTTCTGTATTCAATTCCCTTCGCAATGAACAATATTTTATTAGCTTTCCTAAGTACTTGCTGTACCTGCATACTAACCTTTTGCAATTCATTCACTATGACAGCCACATCCCTCTGCATCTCAGAGCTCTGTAATCTCGCCATTTAGATAATATGCTTTTTTATTCTTCCTGACAAAATAGACAATTTCACATTTTCCCACATTATACTCTATTTGCCATTTCCTTGCCCACTCACTTAATCTATATCCCTTTGTAGCCTCCTTATGTCCTCTTTACAACTTACTTTCCTACCTACCTTTGTGTTATCAGCAAATTTAGCAACCATACCTTCGGTCCCTTCCTAAGTCATTGATATAAATTGTAAAAAGTTGAAGCCCCAGCACTGATCCCTGTGGCACACCACTTGTTACATCTTGCCAACCAGAAAATGACCCATTTATCCCTACTCTTTTTTTTCCTGTTAGCTAGCCGATCATCTACCCATACCAATATGTTACCCCCTACACCACAAGCTTTAATTTTCTGCTATAATCTTTGATGTGGCACCTTATCAAATGCCTTCTGGAAATCTAAGTACAATACATCCACCGGTTCCCCTTTATCCACAGCACTTGTGACTTTTTCAAAGAACTCCAATAAATTGGTTAAACATGATTTCCCTTTCACAAAACTATGTTGACTGTGCCTGATTACCTTGACATTTTCTAAGTGCCCTGCTATAACCTCTTTAATAATAGCTTCTAACATTTTACCTATGACATGTTAAGCTAACTGGCCTGTTGTTTCCTGCTTTCTGTCTCCCTCCCTTTTTGAGTAAAGGACATGAATTAAAACTGTCAATGGCAGTGTTTAAAGTGATTGTTATGCACATGATCATATTTCACTCGCTACTGACATCCAGTCAACATGAGTGAGTGTCTTATGCCATGTAGCTGTGTGATATTTAAATCTATTACCCAGCAGCTGGGAGGCCCCCATTTTGTGACAGCCAAGCATACTGAAACTCCACTGATGTCCAGTGCCTCCTCCTATGCAGCTGTCAGTTTGGAGATGGCTGGAGGGCTACCTCCAGTTCTCTGCCGCTCCCTCGTGTTTTGTGTTCTTTTCTGTAAAGAAGAAAAGCAGAGAACTATGAGCAAGTGTTGAGTGGATGGATGCAGAGTATTCGTAGAGAGTGGCTATGAGGGAAAGGCATGACATTACATAAGCATGAGGGTAAGGGACAGTAGTGGATGGATAGATGGAGATGTGAGGAAGTGCATGTTAATTGTATAGTAATAAAGTATTTAATTGTGTTTACGTAGTGGACATTAACTGGGGATTCGCTTGTACTATATGGGAGCGGCCTGAAACTGTGGTTGTTGGATTAGGAGGTGCATGTTTGCAATGTGTATTTCTGTAAACATAGTTCATAGAAGTGTGTAAATATTAAGCTCCAGTTCTATCCTTCACCGCCTGGCTTTCTGGATTCGAACAGTGCATAGACAGAGAGGGATAGGTGTACCTGCAAGGTAAGTTGGTGTGAGGAGTAATGTGCTGGAGTAGGCCTGAGAAGGCAGAGTGATGGGGGTAGCTGTGATGCACATATCAGGGATCTAGGTGACTCTGCCACTGTACTCATCTTTCCTGCCCTACTTAGGTCATGAAACTGCTCTCGACATTGAATCCATGAGCATGACAACACGCTCCTGCTGTTGATCTTAAGGGCAGCCTCTGGCCTTGCCTTCTTTGTTTCACCTGCTGGATTTTTCTCCTGTTAGTAAGGAAGAGTAAGCCCCTGCGGGCCCTTACAGCCCCCAGCAGCACCTCCAGGGAGGTGTCACTAAAATGAGGTGCAACCTTGGAATATCTGGACTCCATTCTGTCAATTCCTTCTGTTGTGCTCGCAACTCCAAATTGCATGTTTGGCATGTCCCTTTAAATATTGAAATCGTCTCATGTGGGTTTTCATCATGCCCACTCACGCTATTTGGTTCGGAAACCCAGAAAAGATATGGGAGTACAGTAGCTGGGTTAAAAAGCCACCAACAGACCGCTGCACTTACCTCCAGGTTTCCCGTGCACTACCAGAATCTCCACCACAGTTTGTCTCAAATTTAAAATCCAGTCCAAGGTCTCACTATTAAATATAAATAAATATTTTTTGAAACAATTGTGCTGGTTCTTGGCATATTTTAGGTTCAGTCGGACGCAAATGAATTTGAGTGGAAACCCAAGGAAAAAAAAATTTCAAATTGGGTGCACTTTGTGCCCAGATTTCTGATTGCACCCAAAGCAGAAGTTTTTGGCCACTGTCTTTAATGGGGATAGGCACCAGCATGTTGCACCACTGACATTTGACAAAATTATTGACTCAGCCACAGACATGGGGGCAATTAATCTATAAATAAAGTGTATAGCCAATCTAATGCCATCAAAATGCAGTCCAATTTAAAACACATTTCTCCCTGTAAATAAAGTAGCTAAGCATACAAACATCAATGTGGAGCAGCACAACTGTATTAGCTAGCTAGCAAACAAAACAGTATGCAATGCCAATTACTTTTGTTGACAGAATAGAGCTAGTTGCACCACGTCACAGGGCGGTAGATGGACCTTATTGGATGACCTCTGTGGATACACATTTCTTCTTCTTCTTCTTCTTTGGCCTCCTTGTCGCGAGAGACAGTGGGTAAGCGCCTGGAGGTGGTCAGTGGTTTGTGGAGCAGCGCCTGGAGTGGCTATAAAGGCCAATTCTAGAGTGACAGACTCTTCCACAGGCGCTGCAGGTAAAGTTGGTTGTCGGGGCTGTTACACAGTTGGCTCTCCCCTTGCGCTTCTGTCTTTTTTCTTGCCAACTGCTAAGTCTCTTCGACTCGCCACACTTTAGCCCCGCCTTTATTGCTGCCGCCAGCTCTGGCGATCGCTGGCAACTGACTCCCACGACTTGTGATCAATGTCACAGGACTTCATGTCGCGTTTGCAGACGTCTTTAAAGCAGAGACATGGACAGCCGGTGGGTCTGATACCAGTGGCGAGCTCGCTGTACAATGTGTCTTTGGGGATCCTGCCATCTTCCATGCGGCTCACATGGCCAAGCCATCTCAAGCGCCGCTGACTCAGTGGTGTGTATAAGCTGGGGATGTTGGCCGCCTCGAGGACTTCTGTGTTGGTGATACGGTCCTGTCACCTGATGCCAAGGATTCTCCGGAGGCAGCAAAGATGGAATGAATTGAGACGTCGCTCTTGGCTGACATACATTGTCCAGGCCTCGCTGCCATAGAGCAAGGTACTGAGGACACAGGCTTGATACACTCGGACTTTTGTGTTCTGTGTCAGTGCGCCATTTTCCCACCCTCTCTTGGCCAGTCTGGACATAGCTGTGGAAGCCTTTCCCATGCGCTTGTTGATTTCTGCATCGAGAGACAGGTTACTGATGATAGTTGAGCCTAGGTAGGTGAACTCTTGAACCACTTCCAGAGCGTGGTCGACAATATTGATGGATGGAGCATTTATGACATCCTGTCCCATGATGTTCGTTTTCTTGAGGCTGATGGTTGGGCCAAATTCGTTTCAGGCAGCCGCAAACCTGTCGATGAGACTCTGCAGACACTCTTCAGTGTGAGATGTTATAGCAGCATTTCAGGAGTGCAAATTTATCCAATAAACCCTGAAACTCAAGGAGAGGATTGTTATTGTGGTTATTAAGGTGAGGCAGTAGAAAAATGAGCAATAGGAAGACAGACCATTTCTCACACTGCTGTTACAGGACAATTTAACCTGTGGTCAATGTTTGTGCAACTTCTTCACCTGCTTGCAATATGTGTCTGAAGACAGGCAGCTAACAAAAGGGCAGTGATATCCAAGTCAGGAGAATTTTATAGGATGGAGCAGATAGTACTTCAGAAGAGTCATGTAAAACAGAAAAGCAGAGTGGGACAGGAAAAGACAGAGAGATTAACGGTAGATAGCCAAGACTAGTTTATTCATCTTGGCAGGTTTTACTTGGTCCTGGATTCTAATATACAGGAACAACAGAATCTCTCATGGACAAAATGTAATTTGCTCATGAAAGCTAGTGACAAAATTAGATAAACACAATTTCAAATAAAGAGCGCCCTTCAGTTCCTCCAATAAAGTGATTCTCTTAAATTCACTTTCTATAGCTATCACTGTCAATTCCGATTCAGCTCTGACAAGATATTTATTAACAAAAAGCTTTTCTGCAAAAAGTTGAGCAGTTGTTACTGCATGTATTATTCAATTAAAAAATCTTTGGTTACTATCAGTAACATTGTACTCCAGACTAACCAATATATGGTAAATTTATAACCAATTTGACTATGATGGATTGGGAAACGTTACTTAAAAGGATGACGGTGGCTAGGCAATGGCAAACATTCAAAGAGTGCATGGATGAACTGCAACAATTATTTATTCCTGTCTGGCACAAAAGTAAAACAGGAAAGGTAGTCAAACCATGGCTTACAAGGGAAATTAGAGATAGCATTAGATCCAAGGAAGAGGCATACAAATTCGCCAGAAAAAACAACAGGCCTGAGGATTGGGAGCAGTTTAGAATTCAGCAAAGGAGGACCAAGGGATTGATTAAGAAGGGGAAAATAGAGTACGAGAGTAAGCTTGCCGGGAACAAAAAAACTGACTGTAAAAGTTTCTATACGTATGCGAAGAGAAAAAGATTGGTGAAGACAAATGTAGGTCCCTTACAGTCAGAAACAGGGGAATTTATTATGGGGAACAAAGAAATGGCTGACCAACTAAATGAACACTTTGGTTCTGTCTTCACAAAGGAGGACACAAATATCATACTAGAAATGTTGGGGAACACAGGGTTTAGTGAGAGGGAGGAACTGAAGGAAATCAGTATTAGTAGAGAAATGGTGTTGGGGAAATTGATGGGATTGAAGGCTGATAAATCCCCAGGGCCTGATAATCTACATCCCAGAGTACTTAAGGAAGTGGCCCTAGAAATTCAGATAATCTGCGTTCCTGTTTTTGCTACCAAAGTGGATAACCTCTCATTTATCCACATTATATTGCATCTGCCATGCAAAAACAGGATAGCAGCGGAATTGTGACATTTATAGAGAAATAAAAGTCCAGTAACATTCAACATGCCACTGAGCTTGTGTCCGAAGTGAAAGTAATGCATGCCAGAGCATAGAAATTGAGATGTTCCCTGAGTGAGTTTTGCCATTTAAAAATGTGTTTGCATAATACAAGCCTTTAAACTTGTGTTTTAAAATAACCTAGCTGCTAAGTTATTTTAAAACACAAGGTTAAAGGCTTGGAGCAGGAGTGTCCAACCTTTTTGCGTCAGGGGCCACATTACAATTTTTGCCTTACATAGGGGGCTTGTGAGACAATTTCAGAAAGTTGAAGGCATTGCTGTTGATCAAAACGACAACAAATCTGCATTTTTGTGAAGAAGCTTTAAATGAGAAGAGTAATTTACTTTCTCGTCATTATGTTTGACTCTGATTTAGTGAGATACCTGGCATTCTTTGCTTGCATAAATAGTCAATGTCCACCCGCACAATTGTGTAGCAATTGTTCCCCCCTCTCTCTCTCTCTCTGTTCCTCTCTCTATTCCCCCCCCCTCTCTCTCTCTCTTCCTGTCTGTCTGTCTCTCTCCCCCTCCCTCTCTGTGGCCCCCCTCTCTGTGTTCGCCCTCTGCGTTTTCCCCCGTGTAGCTCCCTCTCTTCTCTGTGTTGCATCCCCCGTGTCATCCCCCACTCCATGTTTCTTCTCCCCCATGTCTTCCTCCCTCTTTGTGTTGTCCCTCCATCTGTGTCATCACTGCAGTCTCTGTCCCTCCCAACTCACTCTCTCTCCCTGTTTCCCCCACCTCTCTGTTCCCTCTCTCTCTCTCTGTTCCTCTCTCTCTCTCTCTGTTCCGCTCTCTCTCTCTCTCTCTGTTCCCCTCTCTCTCTCTCTCTCTCTTCCCCTCTCTCTCTCTCTGTTCCCCTCTCTCTCTCTCTGTTCCCCTCTCTCTCTCTGTTTCCCTCTCTCTCTCTTTCTGTTCCTCCCTCCCTCTCTCTCTCTTCACCCCTCCCTCACTCTCTCTGTTTCTCCCTCTCTGTTCCCTCCTCTCTCTCTCTCTTTCGCTGTTCCCCCCACTCTCTCTCTGTTCCTCTCTCTCTCTCTCTCTCTCTCTCTCTTCACCCCTCCCTCACGCTCTCCCTCTCTCTGTTCACCCTCTCTCTCTGTTCACCCCTCTCTCTCTCTCTGTTCCCCCCCCTCTCTCTCTCTGTTCACCCCTCCCCCTCTCTCTCTCAGTTTCTCCCTCTCTCTGTTCCCTTCTCTCTCTCTGTCCCCCCCTCTCTCTCTGTATTCACCCCTCTCTCTCTCTGTTCACCCCTCTTTCTCTCTCTCTCTCTCTACCCCTCTCTCTCTCTCTCTCTTCCCCCCTCTCTCTTCCCCCCTCTCTCTCTCGCTCTCTCTTCCCCCCTCTTTCTCGCTCTCTCTTCCCCCCTCTCTCTCGCTCTCTCTTCCCCCCTCTCTCTCTCTCTCTCTCTCTGTTCCCCCTCTCTCTCTCTCTGTTCCCCTCTCTCTCTCTTTCTGTTCCTCCCTCCCTCTCTCTCTCTCTCTTCACCCCTCCCTCACTCTCTCCCTCTCTCTCTGTTCACCCCTCTCTCTCTCTCTCTGTTTCTCCCTCTCTGTTCCCTCCTCTCTCTCTCTCTTTCGCTGTTCCCCCCACTCTCTCTCTGTTCCTCTCTCTCTCTCTCTCTCTCTCTTCACCCCTCCCTCACGCTCTCCCTCTCTCTGTTCACCCTCTCTCTCTGTTCACCCCTCTCTCTCTCTCTGTTCCCCCCCCTCTCTCTCTCTGTTCACCCCTCCCCCTCTCTCTCTCTGTTTCTCCCTCTCTCTGTTCCCTTCTCTCTCTCTGTCCCCCCCCCCCTCTCTCTGTATTCACCCCTCTCTCTCTCTGTTCACCCCTCTTTTTCTCTCTCTCTCTCTCTACCCCTCTCTCTCTCTCTCTCTTCCCCCCTCTCTCTTCCCCCCTCTCTCTCTCGCTGTCTCTTCCCCCCTCTCTCTCTCGCTCTCTCTTCCCCCCGCTCTTTCTCGCTCTCTCTTCCCCCCTCTCTCTCTCGCTCTCTCTTCCCCCCTCTCTCTCTCTCTCACTCTGTTCACCCCTCTCTCTCTCTCTTTCTCTGTGTTCACCCCTCTCTCTCTGTGTTCACCCCTCTCTCTCTCTCTCTCTCTCTCTCTCTGTGTTCACCCCTCTCTCTCTCTCTGTTCACCTCTCTCTCTCTCTCTCTCCTCCCCTCTCTCTCTCTCTCTCTTCCCCCCTCTCTCTCTCTTCCCCACTCTCTCTCTCTCTTCCCCCCCCCTCTCTCTCTCTCTCTCTGTTCCCCCCT